>NW_006436294.1:4926029-4930895 GCF_000325575.1 Pteropus alecto
GAGGGGAGGGGAGGGAAGCAGACTACAAGAAGAAGGGTCTAGATTCACATGTGGCGTCTGCTACCCATTAGTTCCGCAGAGCTAGTGGCTTCCGCTCCTGGGTCTCAGCTCCATCTCCTGTAAAAAGCATGACCAAGGGGCAGTCCTACTCTGGCCCAAGGCCATTGGTGAGATGCCCTGAGACCAGCTTGGGGAAACGCCACATGTGCAGGGAAAGCATCAAGTACTGCTGTTTTGGGTAGACTGTCCAAACCTGTAGCAAAGAAATCGCTCCGGTTAAGAGGATGACAACAGGCAATGTACCTGAAATGTGTCAGAGAAGATAACGAGGGGCCTCCCCCTGTTCACATGGGCGGCTGTGACTCAAAATTGGGGCCTTGATTCCAAGTCAAGGCTCCGACCTCTCTGCTCCCCCACCCTCCGCATGCTGCCTCCATGATCTCAGTGGGAGCCATCCGGGTGGGGGACATCTGGCAGGAAGTGATCCACCCACGCCCACTTGTCGGAACCAGAGCTCCAGGAATTGTGTGGTTACTGCATTGGGCAAAATACTGAGAAAAGAAAGAACACAGGTTTCTTCTCATCTACTATCAGGGCCTTTCCCTCCCTAAATGTTGACAAAGAGATCACTTCGTTGCTGGAGGTGCAATGACTGTGGTATTGCCCGCCTGGTGGGAGACACGGTATGTCCTTCAGGTGGGGTCTGAGGAGTGCTCTGGGCAGCGGCCCTCAGCACGACCCTGGGACCATCAGCATCGGCAATACCTGGGCCTTGCCGGAAAGACAGATTCTTGCTCCCCCACCCCAGTTCCCCCAAATCAGACGAGGACTGCAGCCCAGCAACCGGTGGAGCAGTCCCAGGCTGGACACTTAGTGAAGCTTAGAACCACTTCTCAGTGTGACAAATGTGGTCAGCGGGCTCAGACTACACACACTCAGCTTCCACTTGACCACCTAGAGAGAGAAACTCACTTGCTCTTTGTCACACGGTTAACAGAATTGTAAATGAGGACAATGATATTTACCCCACAACCAAAGGGCATGGGCATGTGACCTGGCACACAGCAGCGCTATGAATACTGGGCACCGTTATTATTCTTAGATGTTCTCTGAATTATTTTGGATGAACGAGAGAAAGAAAAGGACACCCTCCACCCACCTCCAAGTCAGCCCACCTGGGACAGGCTTTCTAATAACAGACCAGTCCTCCCAAGGCTCTGGGAGTCACAGAAGCCGTCCTCGGGGGACGGGGAGCTCTGACATTTCACAGCTGTTGGCTGTCTTGAGATGAGACCTCATGGATGCAGAGGGCACAGAAGACGTTATCTGGCATATAAAAATGGTACACTGTGCTGCTGTAATGGTAATTATACTTAATGTTTACGAGCACTTTTTACAAATATAACTCATTTATTTTCATTAGCTCATTTCATCTGGATAGCAACCCTGCGAGGTGACTACAACACAGTCGCCAGTTTGCAGACGAGGGAAGCAAGGGTTCCAGGCGTGGAGGACTGGAAGGGTGACTCAGCGGCAGAGGGGCTGAGCAGGGTCTGGGCCCAGCAGTCAGTGTCACAGTCCACGCCCTTAGCATCCCCTGCGCTCCTAGTCCAGCTGTCCAGCAGCCCAGCATCTGCCCTCTCCATAAATGCTCTCACCCTCCCGTATGCAGCCCTGATGGTCCATTAGGCTTGGCAAGCGCCTGAGCGTCAGACGGAGCTGCACAAAGTGCAGACTTTCCTGTTCCAGCTCTGCCCGGGGCTGTGAGAGCCTGTGAACGCGCACCGGCTCCAACGCGTCCTTCAGCACCACGGACAGGGGCGGCGGCACCTTCACTCTGGCTCTCAGCGGTCTGCCAGCAACCTCCAAGGCTATTTGAGGGCGCAGAGCAGCTAAACCTATTTTCCCCTAAACCCTTTAATTATTGTAAAAATAGAAGGCCCTCAACCACAGTCATCCAACTCGATAACCATGAATAATGCGCGTTAACGCACAGGCTAAGAATAGGAGATGGGGGTGCTGATTAAGCCAGCCGTGAGCAAAGAGAAAAGGGACCCACAGCTAGAGACAAAGGGCATAAACAGATCTTAGAAGTTTCACATACATACACACATATAATTTGTATTCTATGACTCAGATGCTCTCCAATGCAGTCCTCACATAGAATAAAGTGTTTCCCACAGGGGCATGGTTCCTGAGGGTCAAGGGTTCTCAGACATGAGCATCATTTCCAGAGAAGGGCAGGAAGCTAGCCTTGACCATTGGTGCTGAAGGGTCTAGAGTCAGACAGACAGACACAGCCTCTGCCCTTCACCCCCACCAGTTCTGTGACCTTGGACATGCCCCCAGACTCCTTGAAGGGCTGAAGGAGGCTGACACTCACAAATTGAATCTCCTGGCACATATCTGGAGGTTAATAACAGGCTGATGTCATCATTCTCTCCACTACGTGGCACCTTCTTTGAGACAAAGTCACTACACCATTCCAGATAAGATCACCAAGTGCTTGCCGCTGAATTCTGATGGCTGATATTGCTAATGCCCCCACCCTATCCTTTCAGAAAGAACTGGAGAAATAAAAGTGTGCCCATTTCCCCTTGCTGTGACATACTTCACTTATACTAGAGACTCCTGATATGAAGACGCACCTTATGGCCCCTGGAGACCCTTCTTGGTCACTGCTCTGGAAAGGAGGCACCAGGAAGAACAGCCACCTGTAGCAAAGCCCTCTCGTCACTCTCTAGCCACCTCTGCAGTCCACTTCTGCCTCCACGAAATCCTCTCATCTCACGACTTCAAATGCAACCCTCTATGAAAGGCGCCAAAGAACAAGCCCAGGTGGGCAGGACCTGTGCTTTTACCGTGGACAGCACGAAGCGCGTGCCTGTCATGTTGGTATTGCAGCAGTCACCGTGACAGCAGATCGAACTGTCCCTTGCAGAACCCCAGGCACTACTGTGGCTGCTTCATAGGGACGTGTGTGGCATGCTCAGACGGGGGCTGAGCAGGAGCGAAGCGGAGCAGGATCACCACTTCTGGCTGCTGCCGGCTCTGCTCTACTAGCTACGCAGTGGCCAGTGATTTTTTCCAGCCTCGTCATCATCCCTTAGCCCCACCCACCTTTACTCTCAGGTGCAGATGGTTAAATTAATCACACTCCAGAGTTTATGACCCTCATTTTGCTGTGTCTGCCTCTCCAGTCCTCCAGTCTGGCCCCAAATGGGTCGTTGGTATGATTTTGAACAAGCCAGAGCTTGTAAACTACTTCATCCTCCTACAGCTTCTTAAAATGAAAACATCGATGTGTGTGTGTGCGTGTGTGTGTGTGTGTGTGTGTGTGTATGTGTGTGTGTCTTCCTAAGTCTCAGTGGCCTTCTCCATGAAATGGAGATAATAATGCCACCTGCATCACTCCACCTGCACTCCTGGGAGAAATGAGTAAGAAAGTGCCCACAGAGCCAGCTGCTCTGTGTTTGATGCCTCGAAGGTTTGAATCGGAAGCATCCCTAAGACTTTAAAAGGCAGAGGAGATGGTGGATGTGTGAGAAGGAGAAAGCAAGGATGGGGAGGTGGGAACATCTAGAGTGCCTGGGGGAGATACACCCCAAATCCGCAGGAGGAAGATCACTCAGGGCCCTGTCACGGCAGACGGGAAGTGCACTCCAAACACATGGGACTTTGTCTGCCAAGTGACATGGAGTGGCTGAGTAGTGATCGCAGGGAATGATGTGACAACGGCAGCATTTTCAAATCAAACATAAATTCACATACGCGTTTACGTTTCAAGTGGGACAGTGTGTTTACGCCAAAAGGAGACATTTGAAGCTGAGAAATTCCAGGCACCCTGACCCTTGATAGGAGTCACGTTTGGGCAGGTGGGTCTCCAATGCCCCTCAAGCTGGCTGCCTTCCCTGAGAGACCGATGCTTTATGGTCAACAGCCTTATGGAAGAGGCTGCTTTGACCGACCTCAAGTCTTCAGAGAACAGAAAGCACCTGGCTCCCTGGGGCTTGGAATAAACAGGTGCAGAATCTACCTCACTCAGACGTGGAGGCTGCACTGATGGCTATGAACATGGCTTCCTGACAGCCCTCCTCAAGTTCATCATGGTGGTCTTGGCCTCTCTTTCTGCGGTTTTCCCATCAGCACCTTATTTATTTAGCTTCATGGTGAGCCAACCTACAATGACCTTCTTACACGATGACTTCAGCACACTTGGGTGCCTGCACGCAGCTCTGGCAGTGTCCTCAGGACATTCAGGTGAAGTTTTGAGAAGCTAGTGCCCTGGGAAGTCCAAACAGCCTTGGCTATCTGTCCGGCTCAGATTCCTTTTCACTAAGCTCATCCCTGTCAGATTTATGGTCCCAGTAAAAATCGAAGAAAACCATGAAAGAGAAGGAACCGACGTTTGTGTGACCTAAAATTCTGTCTGTTACCGAGTCAACCAACCCAGTAAAATTCAGCTGAGTTTCTCATATTTGCTCACATATGTTTTCTGGTACACCGCTCTGTGAAATCTGAGCACAAAATCCATATGAAGTCCCCTGTGCCACCTCCGTGCCCTGGTCCAGGCCAGTCCCTGACTGAAGGCCTTCGCTGACATGTCGCCAACTCCAGCTGTAATGTTAGCACTGCTTTCTATGCCTGAGCCCTTAGACTCTGGCTTAGGTGACCTTGACTGCTCAGCAATGTCACTTACAAGGATCCCTTTCAGGCCCAACTTCTGAGTGTCACCTTCACCCTCGCCAACTGGCTCGAAACAGCAGGAACTTCCGGTTCACCCTCCCGGCCTCGGGCCCAGGGGCCCCATCTGCAGACGTCCCAGCAAAAGGGCCACGTCTGCTTGGTCTAACGTAACTCAGGGCA
>NW_006436294.1:4931774-4944643 GCF_000325575.1 Pteropus alecto
AGCTGCGCTGTGTTTGAGGCCTCGAAGGTTTGAATCGGAAGCATCCCTAAGACTTTAAAAGGCAGAGGAGATGGTGGATGTGTGAGAAGGAGGAAGCAAGGATGGGGAGGTGGGAACATCTAGAGTGCCTGGGGGAGATACACCCCAAATCCGCAGGAGGAAGATCACTCAGGGCCCTGTCACGGCAGACGGGAAGTGCACTCCAAACACATGGGACTTTGTCTGCCAAGTGACATGGAGTGGCTGAGTAGTGATCGCAGGGAATGATGTGACAACGGCAGCATTTTCAAATCAAACATAAATTCACATACGCGTTTACGTTTCAAGTGGGACAGTGTGTTTACGCCAAAAGGAGACATTTGAAGCTGAGAAATTCCAGGCACACTGACCCTTGATAGGAGTCACGTTTGGGCAGGTGGGTCTCCAATGCCCCTCAAGCTGCCTGTCTTCCCTGAGAGGCCGATGCTTTATGGTCGACAGCCTTATGGAAGAGGCTGCTTTGAGCGACCTCAAGTCTTCAGAGAACAGAAAGCACCTGGCTCCCTGGGGCTTGGAATAAACAGGTGCAGAATCTACCTCACTCAGACGTGGAGGCTGCACTGATGGCTATGAACATGGCTTCCTGACAGCCCTCCTCAAGTTCATCATGGTGGTCTTGGCCTCTCTTTCTGCGGTTTTCCCATCAGCACCTTATTTATTTAGCTTCATGGTGAGCCAACCTACAATGACCTTCTTACACGATGACTTCAGCACACTTGGGTGCCTGCACGCAGCTCTGGCAGTGTCCTCAGGACATTCAGGTGAAGTTTTGAGAAGCTAGTGCCCTGGGAAGTCCAAACAGCCTTGGCTATCTGTCCGGCTCAGATTCCTTTTCACTAAGCTCATCCCTGTCAGATTTATGGTCCCAGTAAAAATCGAAGAAAACCATGAAAGAGAAGGAACCGACGTTTGTGTGACCTAAAATTCTGTCTGTTACCGAGTCAACCAACCCAGTAAAATTCAGCTGAGTTTCTCATATTTGCTCACATATGTTTTCTGGTACACCGCTCTGTGAAATCTGAGCACAAAATCCATATGAAGTTTTATTTATTGCCATATGGATTTCTGTGAAAATGCTTAAGAAAGGAATTTTTGGTTGTTGTTTTGGGGTTATTCTCCCTCCTCTAGAAAGTGCTGAATGATGAGCTGCTGACCTAATCATGGCTCTTTGGGACTCTGTGCCCCACTTTCAGCCCATCGGTCTCAAGGACCCTCACTGTCCACAGGGTGTCATCCAGACTCGATGAGGGACCATAAAGTCCTCTCCGTACTCCGTCCTACTCCCCTGTGCCACCTCCGTGCCCTGGCCCAGGCCAGTCCCTGACTGAAGGCCTCCGCTGACATGTCGCCAACTCCAACTGTAATGTTAGCACTGCTTTCTGTGCCTGAGCCCTTAGACTCTGGCTTAGGTGACCTTGACTGCTCAACAACGTCACTTACAAGGATCCCTTTCAGGCCCAACTTCTGAGTGTCACCTTCACCCTCGCCAACTGGCTCACTGCATGGCATCAAAACAGCAGGAACTTCCATGGCTCACCCGCCCGGCCTCGGGCCCAGGGGCCCCATCTGCAGACGTCCCAGCGAAAGGGCCACGTCTGCTTGGTCTAACGTAACTCAGGGCACGTGCCTGAACTGACCGTCGCGCTTGGGAACTCTGGGGCCCGGACAGCTTAGACCTGACTCTGGCCAGCGCTTTTCAAGTGATTAGTTAGCAGGTGCCCTGCCCAGTTCCACGCACGGACACTCACGTGACGCTCACACCAGCCTCATGAGAGCGTACCACTGTACGCACGGACGCTCACGTGACACTCACCCCAGCCTCATGAGAGTGTACCACTGCACGCCAGTTCCACGCACGGACACTCACGTGACGCTCACACCAGCCTCATGAGAGTGTACCACTGTACGCACGGACACTCACGTGACGCTCACCCCAGCCTCATGAGAGTGTACCACTGCACGCACGGACACTCAAGTGATGCTCACCCCAGCCTCATGAGAGTGGACCACTGCACGCGCGGACACTCACATGACACTCACACCAGCCTCATGAGAGTGTACCACTGCACTCGCGGACGCTCACGTGACGCTCACACCAGCCTCATGAGAGTCTACCACTGCACGCACGGACACTCACGTGACGCTCACACCAGCCTCATGAGAGTGTACCACTGTTTCTGTTACCTTCAGTGTCCGGGTCTGGAAACTGAGGCACCAAGAGCTGTGATGACCTCTCCAGTCACACGGCAGGACGGGCAATGCCAGGTTTCCAAAACCTGACCCTCAGCCACTGCCACACTCGGCCACTGGGGCCCATGCGTGGTCACACCATCCAGTATTCGGCAAACCTCCCCCGCTGGAAGAGAGGGCTCCTCCCTCCAGAATCATCTGCTTTTGGATTTCGCCCGTGAGCGACTATGGATACACTACACTGAAAAGGACTTTCATGTGTTAAGATGAAGGTCCAGTCTTTGTCAAGTGTTTACTGCGCATCCCATGCGCAGCAAGTAACAAGACGCACAGAACACCGAAGCCCAGCGCCTCACCACGCGGCTGTGCACGCTGCGCACACGCCTGTCACGTGCGAGCACACATGCTGCTCCGTTCGCACTGCCTGCACTCAGATCTCCACGGCGCAAGGTCGTCCTGATTTTCACCTGTGTCTGCCTCGCTGGTGTAGCCCAATTTTCCATCAGGCTTTGCCCACGCCTGTCGCGTTGTGTTCGTCAGGCGCTTGGAAAGAATGGAGTCTCCCTGTGGCCATTTCGTCGGCTTCGCTCTTCCCTTCGTGTGCTTCTGCTCCGTTCGCACTGCCTGCACTCAGATCTCCACGGCGCAAGGTCGTCCTGATTTTCACCTGTGTCTGCCTCGCTGGTGTAGCCCAATTTTCCATCAGGCTTTGCCCACGCCTGTCGCGTTGTGTTCGTCAGGCGCTTGGAAAGAATGGAGTCTCCCTGTGGCCATTTCGTCGGCTTCGCTCTTCCCTTCGTGCGAGTTGTGCGTGTGGGGACCCCCGAGGCACACTTTGGTTTCATTTTCTTTACACAATACCAAGTACCCTAGGAAATGCCCAAGGTGCTTTACTGGCGTGACTGTCTGCTTCTCCATCCCCAACACCATGCGGCCTAGGCAGGGTCTCCTGACAGTGTCGTCACCCTCTGTATGTGCAGCAGCACAGGGGACAGAGGTGGCACGACCCGACCGACTCGCTCAAGGAACAGTAAGAAGAATCGCGCTCTTAAAAGACAGCCACAGGACCAGAATGCGCACGCGCGTCTCCTCCACTGACCGGTGGACGTGCCCCTGGAAGGGAGCCAGCCCAGGGCTAGAGCTGTGAACCCCCGCTCTCTCCCACGTGCCAGGTCCGTAAATGCCACCTATCAAAGAAACACGTGTCACTCTTACAGACTGTAGCAACAGCTCTGGCAGAAAAAGGAAAGGGATGAAGACAAAGGACAGTTTTTTATCTACCATGTGACAGGGACCAAGCCGGGTGCTTCGACAGGAGTTACCAACCTCTGTCATCCCCACAACAGCGCCAGGGCTAGGTGTCCATGGCCCCACTGCGCAGGTGTGGAAGCCGAGGCTCAGGGACAGGAGCCAAAGATGGCCCAGCCACTGCACAGCCGGGACCACCCGGGTCGGCCCGCCCCCAGCCTGCTTTCCTTCCACCACCTGAGCCTCGTTCAAGCACAAAACCAAGGCTCCCGCGGCCCTCCCTCCTTCCTTCTGGACGCCAGGAAAGGAGGCTAACCGCAGAGCTGCCGGCAGAGAGCACCCCGAGGCCACGCGGGCAGGACCTGCAGCGCAAGACTGGAGCAGACACTCTGGCTTCCAGACACCAGAGGGCACTGTGGGTCCGGGATAGGGGGGCACTGTGGGTCCGGGATAGGGGGGCTCCTCCCGTGAGGCCTCTGGTCCCCCAGAGCGAGCCAGACCCACGGGTGCCCCACAGGGAGGCTCCCTGGACTCTGCACACTTGGCCTTTTAGAAACTGCTGCTGTTTCTAAATCTTTTTCTACCCGTGGGGCTCGCGGTCCAGCTGAATCTGCGGACGATGTCTCCGTGCGATACCACTGACTCGGCGCCCACGCAAGACACCCTATGCCTGCGCCTCACTGCGCTTACTAGCTCTCCCACCGTGGGAGAGCCGAGGGCAGGGGGTGCACAGAGGCCACCCCCGCCCCGCCGCCCCGAATGCTCCACACCAGCCCAGGCAGTGGCTGCACACTTCCCTCACCGCCACCAAGACGGCTCTGAAAACCACCACGGAGCAAGAACAGCAGCGCTGCCAGGGACCGAGAGCTGGCTGTGCCAGGCCGTGTCGAACCCCGCCCCTGAGCCCTCCCAGCCCCATGTGGCAGGAGCCACTACTATTCAGCCCCCGCCCCCCCCCCGGCGGGACTCCTGCAGAAAAGGAAACTGAGGCTCAGAGCAGCCTGAGGACAGACACAGTCGACGTGGCGTGGAGCCCAGACGTGGTGCTGGCTCTGCCCCACCGCGGCCCGTGACCCTCTACTGAGTCGAGCTGCTTCTCGGTCCTGGACAGTGGAAGGCTGCAGACCATTCGCCCGTCCACTCACTAGGCAAGCATTTATTTGATGCCAGCTGTCTCCCAGACACTCTGAAGGAGAGTCCATCCCTCAGCGTCTCGCCCTCCACGCCCCCAGCACCAAGGCTGTGAGCAGCTATGTTGGGGCACCCCTGAAAGGCTACCTCTCCGCTTTTCCCTAGCGTGACTTCATGTGCACTAAAACACGAGGGAGACTTGCCCCAAGGACATCGCGGTGAATGTGGGGCGGGAGGGGAACAGAGCGGGGGCTAGCTTCCAAAATGAGAGGCACAGGCAGCCCAGGAAGATGGCGCCACACAACAGTCTTGGGCATTTCCTGGGGGTCCCCCGGGGAGGCTGTACCGGGGTCTGGCAGAGCCAGGAGGCCAAGTCCTCCAGCAGTTTCCAGCTGTGTGACTTTGGGCCGCTCACGTCTCTGAGCCTCAGTTTCCTCAGCTGCTGGGGAAGGGGTGATTCAATCACCTCTCCAGCTTTCGTTAATTTGAGCAACAGCCAGGGATTGTGTTTCCTCGTCATCTCACTGCGTGACCTTGGGCAGGTCACTCGACCTCTGAGTTATGTTCTCATCTGCGAAGTGGGCACAGCAGCGCCTTCCCTGAAGTGCTGTGTCGTGACATAAAGCGTGGGATACACCTTGCACGGTGCCTGGTCCTCACAGAGGCCCATGCGCATCATCACAGTTGTTATTCACAACACCAAAAATACAAAAAAAAATAGCCAAAACAGAGTAGGCTGATGCCTGATGCCTGAAGCCACAGGGCTCCAGCCCATCTAACCCCCTAGACCTGACCTTGGCACTCTGCATCACTCTGAAGAGAATATCCTAGCAAGAAAGTCAGTTTGCTCAGCCCTGTCCACACGCCTTTGTCACCAGCAGCCTTCTCCCCTCTTAGGACCCTGCTGGTCCCCTGACCCATCTGGCCTCGCCTCATCCTTGGAGGGAAGGCAGAAGCCCCGTTGGGGTGAGAGCTCAGGCTGGGGCGCTCAGGACCACACCTCAGAGCTGCACCTGCAACAGCCTTTATGTGTCATCTCAGCCCGCCCCCTCACTTTACACGAGAGGAAGCAGAGGCTCAGAGAGGGGAGTGACTCACCCCAAATCACACAGCCAGTTTGTGGCAGGATCTGGAGTCAGACTTTGCTAAAAATGCTCAACTGCAGAGAATGTCAACCGAGGACAGAGCCGAAAGGGCCAGAGCTTCCTGGGCTGGCGCGTCCATCCTCCAGGCACTGATGTGTAAGGAGGTCCCCCTGGGTGTAACTGTGACCCTGCAGCTTCAGGTCCTGAATGTGGTGTCACAGGGGGAGCTTCAGGGCATGACCAAGTCTGGTGGCTGCCTCCGCCGGGAAGTGGGAGCCATGTTTTCAAGAGCTGGTGTGACTGGGAAATGACATTTTCAGTGACTGGTTTTTACTTTTCCTCGTAGGTGAACACGCGAAGAAATCTTTCCTCTCCGGAAGGAACCCCTATGCCCAGGCTCTGCTGAGCTTGTGCACGTTACGATAAAGGTAAAGCGGGGGCACCATTCAGGTCTGGGGGGGACACCCGCAGGCCTCTCTCATGCTGCTGCCACACGTGGCTCTGTCTGTCATCTTCCCTTTAAACCTCTACAACAATCTGCGACTATCCCCCAAATTCCTCTGGCCCCCCACATATATGTGGCACCTGCCACTGCAACACCCTCCGCACGCCCGTCCACACATAGACCCTTCGATGCCTTCCTGCCACTGCAAACGTTTCGATACTGAACGCCACGCGTGCGGGTCCCTAAAGTGCTGCTGCAGCTCTGCCCCGTCCCCGGGAGCACCCCAAAGCAGCTCTGCTCAGAGCATCGTGAACCACCGCCATCCTACACGAACGCAGCCCTCCCCCACGCGTTGTGCCCAGCCCTTCACTCTGCCTGGGAAGCCCTGGCCCCTGCACACACATCACCCGTCCCAGAGGGGGGACGACACGCACGGGGCGCTGGCACTCAGCCCAGGAGACCTGCTCTCCCTCCCAAACCCAAGGTCTCGTCCTGCTCCCCAGCCCCCTCCGCAGCCCCGGAGGAGTGTGATAAAAGGGGGATGCTCACCTTTTCACCCTTCTCTCCTTGGAAGGAAGGTCCTTGGCCCTAGAAAAGGGAAGCAGAAGGCAAAGGTGACACTGAGCCACGCCCATGGGGCACTACACGCCCAGGAGCCTCAGAAAGATGACAGCTCTTATTCAGTGTTGACTCTTGTGAGTCATCGCGTTTAAATTTCCCAACGACTCAACAGTATGGTGCTATTCTTTATTTTCATAGCAGCTTAACCGAGACACAATTCGCAGGCCGCATCGCTCACCTACTTAAAGTGTGGGAACCAGTGGTTTTAGGGTATTTACGGGGCTGTGCAATGATCGCCAGAGTCAACTTCGGGACATTTTCATCGCCTCAGAAAAGGCTCCGGACGCATTTGTGGTTTCTCCGCATGCCCCCCCGGCCCGCCCTAGGCAAACACTAATCTCTTTTCTGCCCCTACAGATCCGCCTGTTCTCGGCACTGCGTGAGGAACGAGACGGCGGGACGAGGCTGCGACTGGCTTCACGGCCAGTGTTCTCTCAGCGCAGTGTTTTCCGGCTCATCCATGTTGTAGCGTGTGTGTGTGTGTCAGTCCTTCGCTCTGCTGTGCTGCCACTGCATGTCACTGCACGGATGCCACTGCATGTCACTGCACAGATGCAACACGCGTCATTCACTCGTTCATCATGGGACGAATGTTTGCATCGTTTCTACTTTTCAGTTATTATGAGCAAAAACGCTGCTGTGAACATTTGCGTACAAGTTTTTGTATGAACGAACGTGTTTTCATTTCTTTTCGACACCTACCTAGGAGTGGAACTGCCGAGTCCTACGGCAATTCTGTTTCACCTTTCGGGGACTGAGAGATTGATTTCCAAAGCAGCTGCACCACTGGACGACAGCAACGCACGAGGGCCCCGACTGCCCCCGTGCCCACCTGTCCCAGACAGCCCTGGAAGCGAGGCGTCAGCGTCCCTAACACTGCTGTCGAGACACCTGTTAGCCCTTTGAGTCTCGGCGGGTGTTGCTTCGTGAGTTAGGGCTCCATTTTTAGGTGCACATATAATTGTATGTATTTTTGAAGAACTGACACTTTCCTCATTATAAAATGCCCTTCTTTATGTCTATTAATTTTCTGTTTGTTTTAAAGTCTATTTTGTCTGATATTAGCATAGTCACTCCAATTTTTTGTTTTCTATTTTCAGAGTATGTATTTTTCATCCTTTACTTTCAACTTCTTTGTATCTTTGTATGTAATGCGTCTCCAGGAGCTTATTTTATACTCAGTTTGAAAATCTCATTTTAACTGGCCGAACACATTCGCGTGCAACACTGTTATTCGCATCATTACTTTACATGCACCATTTCACTGTCTTCTAGGTCCCCTGGTCTCTTTTTGTTGTTCCTTTATTCCTCCTTTACTGCTCTGTTTTACATTATTTTCTAGTGCAACATTTTAATCCTTTAGTAATATCTTCACTACATATTTCTGGAATTACTTTCTCTGAGGCTGCTCTCCGGTTTCCCATGTGCATCTCACCTTATCAGAATGTACTTCAGGGCTGTCCTAACTTGCTTCCAGGGAGATTTACAAACATCCTCCTACACAGCTCAGTTCCCTCCTCCTCCCTTTCCACGCTATCGTCACCATACGAATGTTAAACGCCCACTAACACGCTGTCATGATGCTCACTTGGAACATGTCATCTCTCTGCAATCTGGCCTCAGTCATTTCTGATGATAATCTGAAAAGTTAGCCGATAATCTCACTGGGGTTTCCTTATACGTGGTGAGTCGTTTTTTCCCTTGCTGCTTTCAAATTTTTCTCTTTGTCTTTTAGGATTTTTATTATGTTTTTTGGGGTGGATCTCTTTGTGTTTATCTTGATTGGAGTTCACTGAGCTTCTAGAATTTGCAGATTACTGATTTTCATCAAGTTCGGGACGTCGTTAGCCTTATGTCTCTGTACACGTTTTCTGCTCCTTCTTCCTCTCCCCTTCTGGAATTCCCATCATGTGCACATTGGTGCAAGACATGAGCTGGCACATTTCTCTGAAGCTCTGTTCATTTTTCTTCATGATTTTTCCTCCTGGAACTTCGGATTACATAATCCCTATTGATCTGTTTTCAAGAAGGCTGGCTCTTCAGCCAGCATCAAACCTACTGCTGAGCCTCTCCAGTGACTTTCATTTCAGTGACAATTTTAAAGTCTGGAATTTCCATTTGGTTCTTTTAACAAATTCTATCTCTTCATTTATATTCTGCACCCAATGAGACACTGTCATAATACCTTCTTTTACTTCTTCAGGAATGGTTTATAGTTCTCTGAATATACTTATAATGGCTACTTGGGATGCTTTGTCTATTGAATTTGACACCTGTGCCCTCACAGACAGTGTCTGTTGCCTGCCTTCTCTCTTTCCCGTGTAAGACTGGCATTTCACTAGACCCCACCTCACCAAGTTGATATTAGGTTTAAATGAGCCTGAAATCTGTAAAGCATGCCACAGAGAGCTGGGCACATAGTAGGTGCTGTAAAGCATGTGACACAGAGCCAGGCACCGAGTAGGTGCTGTTAAATGTTAGCAACTTTTTTTTTCTCATGTTATTTTGCACAGAGCAGGTGCTTTCTACCCATACTGAGGAGGCAGGGATAGGCGGCATGGGTGAAAGGTAACAGTACAGCAAGGGAGCACGAGACTCAGATTAAAACAGATGCAGGATCTGATTCTGCCTCTGCCAGAGCCAGCCTTGTGACTGTGGGCAAGTCACTCAAGTCGGAAAATTCTGCGTCATTCCCATTAGAGAAGTGACAAGACTACGTTTAAGAAGCCATTATGAGGAGTAATGAGAGAATCCACAGGAGGCACCTGGGAAGAGAGCAGATGCTGCAGCCATGGTAATGAGCTATTGGGTGGTGACAACGTCAGGCACTGAGTGAGCTGCATTTGTCAGGTCAAGTCTTCTAGGGGAGATGCTTTGTCTTGTCCTCTGGGGTTTTCTCCTTAGTACTGAGACCCTAGAAGAACTAATTACAATCACAAATAAAGACAGCTGTCCTTCACTGAGCATCTACAATGGGCCAGGCGTTTTACAGACAAAATCATCGCTATTTTCTTCATTTTGCTAGTGGAGTAAATGAGGCTTTCACAGGTTAAGAGACCTGATCATGATCACACAACAAGTAAGGCTGGAGCCAAGGACAGGTACTGAGGTCCATCTGACACCAAGCTTGCGCTGCTGATACCATGATGCTACGCTGGAGGCTGGGGGCTAGTGCTTCCACCACGCCAGCAGTGACAACAGTGACAATAGTGTTTGCTCTGCTCCCTGTACTATTTCCATTCGTTTACGTGAATGAGCTCATTTACTCCTCAAAATGCCACTGGACTGTTAACGATCCCCATTTTACAGACGAGGACACTGAGGACAGAGAAGTTGGGAAGCTTGGTGGGGCCAGGATTTGCTTCCCAGACTTTCGGCTCCCGAGACCTGCTCTGAGCTGTGACTTGTTCATCTCTGTAATTCTTCTCTGACCCACTATCCACTGCTTTCACTCATGAACACACCGAGCTAGGCCAGGCACCGGGGACACCATGATGACAAATCACAGGCCAGGACGTCAGGGAGCCAGCTGCTGCTGGAAGTGCCAGTGATGTGGGAGCACAGAGTTAGGGGGTGACCCGGGGGTCACCTGGGGGTCGAGAAGACATCCTAGGAAACCACTCAGAGTGGAGGTGAATGATGAGAAAACATGAGCCTGGAAGAGAGGGGTGAGGGGAAGGGGAGGTGGGGGGAGATGGAGGGCACACTCGTTCCCGATAGAGGGGAGAGCGTGCGCAAAGGCCAGCGCGAGCGATGGCCAGCTTGGGGGAGCACGTCTGCCAATCTGGGCATGCAGAATTCCAGGGGCGGGGGTGCAGTGGTAAAGGACAGGACCAGAGTGGCCGGCTGCAGCCAAGTTTACAGGCCTCCCGAGCCCAGGGAGAGAGGCCATTTTGCAGGGGGGTTGGCGGGGGTGTGGCTCAGTGCATTCTAGGTGATATGCGCGCTTGGGGAAAGCCTTGTGTCTCCCACCCCAGCCACACGGAGAGGCAGCCCGTCACTTACCGAGTCCCCTTTCTCGCCCTTGGGTCCAGGAGCTCCAACGGGCCCAGTGGCTCCCACGTCTCCCTGAGGAGTCAAAACCGAAGATGAACACTGGGCTGCCCATGGCCCACTATGCCCAACTCCCTACGAGCAGCTGATTCTGTCACTGCCAACTACAAAGCGAGGCCATACTTCCCACCCTGGAAAAGGAAGACGCATCTTAATCATTTCCCCAACCTTCTAATTCCAGGTGTTTGGGGAATCTTGAGAAATTGAGCAGATGACAGTACCGTACTCTCAGCCCTGGGAATGGCCTGGCCACTGGTGTGTGGCCAGGGCCCCAGACGGGGAATCAGAAGCCCCAGGTTCAAACTCCAGTTCTGCCACTTAATGGGAGCCATCACGACAATCTGGGCTTCAGGCTCCTTCTCTGGGAAATGGGCCCGCCACCATGAGCACACACAAGACAAAGAGGCTGAAGGTGCTCTGACATCTGCCAGAGGCCAACCAGGGTCCCCGACTGTGCCATTTGTAAGACAAGTCTGTGCCCAGGAGGGCCCTGGACCCTCACGACTGTCCACGAAGAGAGAGGGGCAGGTGGAAGAGAGAACAGAGTCTGCGAGGGAAGGAAAGATTCACCGAGGGCCGTGGGGACCGGAGCCCAGGCTCCAACTGTGCCACAGCCGGTCCACGCAGGCTCGCGTGCAGAGCGCAGCAGCCTCGGCCAATTCGTCCTATTTCCCTTTTCTCTGGGAATGCAACCTTGTCTCCTCCTGGCCCCATCTCAAACTCTGCACTCTGAGAGCAGCTATTCTGCATGTGCGGTTCCCTTGGCCTGCAATGCCCGTGCCCTGTCCGCTCTGTCCCAGGCAGCTCCGACACACCCCGCTGCACCCAGCTCAGGACGCCTCCCTCAGAACGGCGTCCCGAAGCCCTCTCCAGGGCGCTCCCCACACGGTGCCCCACGCCTCTGAGTCACGTCCCTCTTCCCGATGGCCTGCGAGTCCTGAGGAGAGGGCTCTGTGTCATCCACTGTTACGTCCTCACATCTAGACTGGGCCCCGGCACCCAGGGGACACCAGGCCATGCTTGCTGACTCAACCCAAGCTGCATCTGGGTAAATGGGGCCGCTGGGGACCACGGCCGCTTACCCGGAGTCCATCCACGGGGACACGACTCGAGTGGGGTGCTAAGGGACCAGGACTGCGATCAGCCACGGGGAGCCAGGCTGGCCTCCAGGTGGCCACAACCACTCCCCTGCTCAGAACGCCACTCCCCACCTCGCCTTCCCTGCTGGCGTCCAGTCAGGCTGCATCCCTGAGAGCTCAGCTCGAGGTCACACCACGGACAACGCTGCCTCAGGTAAACTGTTCTACTTACGGCCCGCGAACCCCGGGAGCCTTTTCTTTTTTCTGCCATCTGACAGCTGACGGGCTGAGGTGACAGCCCGGGGGCGCTCAGTGAGGCAGAAAGCCCTGCTCTTCTTCTCAGTGACCACCTGGGCCCCTGGGCCACCCCGCGCTGTCCTGCTTCACAGCAGGGGAGGGGAGCTGAGTAGGCCGTGGGTGTCAGTCTGTGTGTGTGTGTGTGTGGCACGGTGTGTGATGGCGTATGTGATGGTGTGCATGATGGTGTGTGATGTGTGTGTAGTGTGATGAGTGTGTGTGGTGATGGTACCTGTGTGCAACGATGTGTCTGATGGTGTGGGTAGGCAGTGCTGTGTGGGGGTATGTGCGCGAGTGAGGGTGTGTGTGTGTGACTGTGTGTGTGGTGTGTGTACGATGGTCTGTTTGTAATGGGGGGCGTGTGTGTCCGTGCTCCCCATCCCAGCAGACTGGGGGTAGAGGGGAGAAGGGTGGGTAAAGAGGGAGGGAGATGGAAGTACACACCGGGCCAGGAAGGGGGAGAAGAGGACCAAAGGGACCGCGGCAGGGGCTCAGTGGGGTGCGGTGAATAAATGTGACAATAAGTAATGTGCAGGGGGATGAAGGAGGGAGAGAGGAAACTAGAGAGTGGAAAGGAGGGAGGGAGGGAAGGAGAGAGGAGTGGGCAGGGGCAGGAACAGGAGAGGGGAGGGGCAGGAGGCTGTGCTCTCTAGACGTTTCCACCAGCCCCCTCTTTCAAAT
>NW_006436294.1:4944919-4964673 GCF_000325575.1 Pteropus alecto
ACCTCTTCCACTAGCCCCTATGTGACCACGGGTAATGCACGCAGCTTTCTGACACCCAAATGACGACACAAGAGGACAGCCTCACCCAGCTCCGCAGCACTGCGGCCGGGGATGGTGGAGAGAAGGGGCTGCTGTGGCTGAGGAAGGTGCACCCCAGAAGAAGCACCTGGCTGGCTTAGAGCAATTAGTAGTTTGGAAAATTTGTGCAAAAAGAATTTCATGGAATTTAAACATACGGAACCTGCAGTGTGAACAAATAAGACTCGTACAAGCCCAACACCCCGAGTGTCTGAATACAGAGCCTGAAAGGACTGAGCGGAAATAGCTCCACCGAGAGCGAAGCCTGGTGGTGAAAGTGGGCCCTGAGCCAGGGCTGGCGGACCCCAACCCTTTCTTGCTCACGTTTTCAGACTGAGAAATGGAGGTCTGAGCAAAGAGACTCAGATGCTCCAATTTCTATGCTGCTTGCTCCACCCTTCCATCCCAACAAGCTCAGAAGCAAAATCCTGCGGGCAGGAATCGAACACACGGACCGGTCTTCCTGACATAGAGGGCAGAGCGGAGGACTGCTCGGCCCCTAACTGTGCCTCTACCAGCTCCAGTACTGGCCTTCAAGCCGGGGAGTCCTACGGGACCATCGGAGCCCCTGTCACCCTAAAGGAAGAAAGACCAAGGAAAGGAGGGCGGCTCTGTTCTCATCCGTCCCCTTGCTCCCTTCACGAGCTGGTTAGCCACCCACACGCCCAGAAGCCACGTGACGACCAACAGGCCGGACGAGGTTCCCTGGAGCGACAGCCCCTGCTCTTGCTCTGCAAACCTGGCAGGGAACTTGGACATCACCTAATGCAGCCACTGGCGGGACAAAGATAGAGACAAACGAGATGGTACCCTAGGGGCTGTTTTTAGCTGAATGTGCCATCCTTTCAGTTAAAAAACTAATAATCATGTGGCCTGCTGAAGATTCATATACCTATCATTCACTAAAATATAGAACGAGACATGTCTACAGGCTCTTTCTAAATATGAACATTGTTTGCTTTTTAAAATATGTGCTATTTGTATAAAAGCTCTAATTACCGGATGTAAAATTGTGACTTGTTAAGTTATGGATGCATGTAAATATCGCCACTCTAAAAACAAATGCAACATGATCCTTACAATTGTATACGTGTAAATCTCATCACGTCAATGAAGAGTGACACCACACCCATCCACACGTGGGCACCACCCGTCACTGAAGAGCATGAGCACTCTTACGGCCGTGCACTCAGCTACTTCAAGAACAGTTTTAAAAATGCATTCATAAATGTCACTTGCACATGCAAAGAGATGAATACCTTCTGTGTGCTCAACCTCACGTGGCACTCCCCAGAATGCCTTGCGCCCACCAAGAGGTTGGTTCTAGAAATGGCAGCAGCGACACAGGCCTCGTGACCACCCAGGTGAAGAGCAGAAATGCTCTGTAAACTGAGCTGAAGGTTTAAAGCACTGGAAGCCACGTCTGCCTGCGGCCAGAGTTGTCCCCCAGGACTCCCGGGTCCCTCATGTCGCACATCCCATGAAGTGAGGATGGAGGAGGGAACTGCGGCCCCTGTCTAATAAAAGGGTTGCTGAAGCTCTTCCACGTGGCCTCTTCTCGGTGGGGGGCAGGCCCCTACCCAGCCACCTGTGCCTGGGAGCGTCTCGGGCAGGCCTGGTGGTAAGCTTTGACCGTAGGACTTTTTAAGACACACAGCCTATGTGTCTGAAAACCTCTATGCTCAGCACAAATGGGTGTTTGATGTTTACTGTCAAAAATAAGGGATGACTGAATGAATAAAGGAATGGCTTATTGGGCAATACCACCCAGAGTCTGAGGCTGAGCATTTGTAAATTGCTTGATAATCTTGAAGAGTGAGATCTTATCCTGCCAGTGAGAAAGAGAGGGTGTGTTCCTTTACCCCTCCCTCCCATCCATCCACCATCCATCCATCCACCATCCACCCATGCACCCATGCACCCATCCACCATCCACCCATCCATCCATCCTTCATACCCCGATCCACTTATCCATCAATTCAACCATTATTTAATACTTTCAGGCTTTATATCACTAGCTGAAAACACAGACAGGGCAATATTTAGTCTCTACCATCTAGAACTCATCTCATGGAAGTAAAGACACGTAGACACGCTTAGTCCAATGTGATCATCGTCACAGCAGATGGAAGCACAGGCAGAGAGAGAGAAGGTCATATGGCTCTTGCTAAATAGATAGTTATTGAATGGATAGATGATGAATAATGGGAGGGAAGAAAGGAAGGAGGGGCGAGGGCGGGAGGGAAATCACACAGCCAACAGCAGCTCAGGAAGGGTTCCCTGGCTTGTGCTGGAAGAAGGGCAGGCCTGAGCTGGATGGACGGGGGAGTGGGGAAGACGCTCAGGCAGAAGCCGCATCTGCCTTTGCCAGGGGCCAAGAAGATCAGAGTCCTCTAGGAAGCAGGTGGCCGTGCCTGGCGTGGGAGCGGGGAGGGAAGCGGAGTGAGATGAGGCTGCGGAGGCAATGGGGACCCACCGCGGGGCTGCTGGAGAGGGGCCAGGGGTGGAGGGCTGCTCCACCCCAGACTTCCCTCCCCGCTCGTACCAGAAACTACAGGAGCCTCGGCAGGGTACAGCCAGGGCACGGGCCTGCACTGGGGACAGGTGTGGCCTGGAGAGGCTGGCTTTGGCCACCTCCTTGGCACAGGCTGGCTGTGCACACACCGGCTAGTGATCCAAACTTCACAACACTGTTACAGTTCTCATCTGGGTTCTCCACCAAAAACGAGGGCTCGAAAGGATTTGGGCTATTTCTGTTATTTCATTAACGGGTGAACTGGGTCAACAGATTGTGGCCACCCTGAGCCTGCCAGGGGCGGAGGAGGAGCCGCTGCCCAGCACTGCTCCTGCCCACGCTGGCTCCACCCCGGCAGCTCTCAGTCCTCACCCACCTGGCCCCAGGCTCGAGGTGCCTTCGTTCCACCCCCAGGGTCTGGCACCCTGGGTGAAAATAATAGAGGGAAGGTGTGAAAGACAGCAGGGGAGGGGAGGGGAGAGGAGAGGGGGAGAGGGGAGAGGAGGGAGGGAGGGAGAGGGGAGAGGAGTGGGGGGAGGGAGAGGGGAGACTGCCCGCCAGGGCAGGTGTACCAGCAGAAACCTGTCACTGAAATTCCTAGTGTGTCCACTGCAGTTCCCATCGACCGTGATTTCGCAGCTCTGTCTGTGTCCCCCTCGCCCCTTGCAGTCGCTGAGCTGCTGCTGCGTGCTGGCCCCGAGCTGGGAGGTGCAGCACAGCGATGCATGGACAGGACCACAGGCTGGAGACCAAGGCTCTGAGTCTGTGGGGCCAGCAGAACGTCCTGGAGACCCGCTCTGGCACAGTCCTACCTTTGTCATGCTTGTGCATGTGTTTAATTTGTTCAGCTGCAATAGTGGACAGCATATTGTTTTCTTAAAAGGGCCACTGGTCTCCAAAGAAACAAAACAGACAAAGGGCCCAGGCCCTCACTGAGACCCTTAATCTAGGTAATGGATGGGTGGTGGTGTTCACAGAAACACACTTAAGTTCAAAATTAGAGACAAGACGCATAAAAACCTACTCACACGTGCGTTTAGGTTACAGACCATGGCTGGTTAAAGGGAGCATTGAGACGAAAAGGGTGAAGGCGTGCTCCACAGAGCATATCTAACCCCAGTCACAGCCTGCTCTGAGTCTGGTCCCAAACCAAATCCTACTTGAGTTAGTGGCATGTGAGCGGAGGCGATAAAACAGGAGCCAGGAAAACCTCGGGAATGCCTCATTAACTCCAGGAAATGTTAATTAGCACCGATTGGAGCCATTCCCCTCCTAGGGGGCATAAAAGCCAGGAAACGGGAGGTCCAAGGAGCAAGCACACTTCCCTGACCTAAGAATGGCCAGAGCCTGGAGCATCCTGCCCTGGCAGACCACATGCATGATGGGAAACTCCCACCTCCACCACTGACCCTGCTGACCAGCCTGCCTCTCTCAGCTCTGGGGCTCTGGGCAGGGGACTGCGGGTGGACTACAAAGGTACCTTTTCTCCAGCTGGACAGGAGCAGTTGATTGTCTTCAAAAACCCGATTTGTTCACTGCCGGAAGTAGGAGGCTTTGGAGGCGGGGGTGAAGGCTCTGTCAGCACGGTCACCTGGCACTGGAAGGAAAGGCCAGGGGTCAGGACCTGGCTTCTCACCCAGCACTGCTCCCAGGCCTGGCACACTGTGGCCTCCCCCTCCTCTGAGTACCAGAGGCACAGCCAGTTGGTCCCTCCTGGGGATGACCTGCCAGCCCCTGCTTCTCGTTCCCCAGAGCTAGGCCTCATCACTTGGCCAGTAGCCTCAGGGTGGTGCCGACTGAGGCAGGGGCCACAGCTTGACCTGCGTGACCCTGCTGGACCAGGAAAGAGACCCCTACTGATGATCATTGGGCTCCCTCTAGGTCACATTCTGATAATGGACATTCCCCCTAACCCCCAAGTGCCAGTTCTGAGGCCCTGGGAGACCCCCTCCCTTCCAGAGGCTGAGGACGGAGAATCCTCTCCTCCGCTGCCAACCTCTCTGTGTAAGAGTCTCTGCTCACCGGGCCCGAGGGGATGTCGCAACAGGTCTCCAGCTCTGCGTGGCGGGAGTCACAATAAATCACAATCCGCTGTAGGTCAAACTGGAAAGAGAAATGAGGACAGAGGGTGAGCCTCTGGAACCTTCCACAGAACCTTCCACAGCCTCAGACAGGCTCTGCTAGCAGGTGACACTTCCTCCCCAGGTCCCCCCCCGGGCTGACCCGGAGTCACTGCCTTCCCTGAGCTGAGTGTCAGAGGACATCTAAGAGTCGTGTACTCACACGCCTTCTAAAAGTGAGGCCCCAAGTGCAAGCAGGTGAGCTGGCACAGGTCCGCGTCCAGTTTCATTCCACCTGAATGAGGCACAGGCCGCCCTCTGACACCCCCGTCACTGCGTTCATTTAAAGGCCCTTCCGCGATGCTGTCGCAATCGCTTCTGCAAGTTCTGTGTCATTTTCAACCTCTCCAGGTGTCTCCGCACGGCGGTTTAAACAAACTTTTTAAAATAAAAATTTGCTTCTACCACGTCCTTTAATGCCACAACCTCTTAAAATAATTTACATGCACACACACGGACACACACATGCACACATGCGCACACGTACACACACACGCCCAGGCCTCCTCGTAGCACAGTCAAGGCCTCCAGGACTCGCTCCGCCTGCCTCCCCAGGGGCCTGCCCCTCACTCCGGGCTCACTCTACAACATTGGACCTCAGGGGTTCCCATGCCCACGCCTTCGCACGTGGACCCTCCTCTGGGAAAGTCCCTGAAAAACTAGCAAATGCTTAGGCACCCCAAAACCATGCTCGGGCATTCCCTCGGGGTCCACAGATTCTCTGAGGCTCCTGCAAGGTGAGGCTTGGTTCCACTCCCCTGGGGTGTAGGAGGGGCTTAGCCACCTGCTTTAATGAACAGAACGTGGCAAAGGCGATGGCAGGTCACTTCCCAGATCAGGCGGTACAAAGACCGGCTCCTGTCCTGGGGGTCCTGTCTAGAGATCTCAGCACTCACCCGTGGGACACTAGCTGCCACACTGTGAGCTGTCCTATGGCTAAGTTCGGGTGGAGAAACGAGGGCCCCTTCCAGGGGCCACCAGTGAGGAGCTGAGGCCGTCAGCTCAAAAGCCCGCAGGAGGCTGCCCGGCTCCACTTGAGCGAGCTTGCGGGTGGACCGCTCAGCCCCTTTGCACTTTCGAATGACCGAACCAACAGCCAAACGCGGGCTGGCCAGAAACCAGGAGCCACTGAAACCAGGAGACAGTCAATGCCTGGTGTCCTCACTTTTCTTGGACGAGGGGGCGTTTGTTACGCGGCAGATCACTGACACGCCCCCTCTAGTCTCGCAGAGAGCTCACTGTGCCCTCGTCCCCGCCATGCCGGCACCTTGCCATTCAGCTGACACTGAACGTGGTGGGCTGGAGGCAACTCTGTATTTACGTGTCCATCCTCCCTCTGGGCTCCGCGCTGACCCGAGTCCCTCAAGCACAGTGAGCCCTGCTCCCACACGCTTTGCCCTCCCAGTCCCCAGTGGCCCCTCCCTTCTGCTCCTCTCAGCTTTCACCTCCACAAGCACCTGCCTGTGCCCAGGTCCTGTCACTTGTCACTCTAACACGTCATCCTGTGCACCTTCGTAACAGCACTTACCACATACAGCACTGCGTACTTGTTTCTTAGTTTAGTTTCCCAGAATCGGGGTCCCCCGCTAGAATGTAAACTCTGAGATAAGGCGCTCTCTCTCGTCTTCCACTGCACCCCAGCACTGGCGCCATTCCCGACACACAGACGCACAGAAAGCACGGCTGAGGGGTGAACGCGTGCATGGACGAGCGTTTCCCGACTGGCACCGGAGCCGCGTCCGTGGATGGAGACACGCTCTCCCACTACAGTTAACAGTGCCGCTAGCTGCCCTGGTCTCGCGCCTCCCCGACGCCCTCCTCCGGCCTCTGCTGCACTTGGGAGCCCCTCCGCAAGCTGACCGGGCAGGTGCCCAGCCCTTGACCTCGTCCTGCCCTTATGAGGTGCCCCTGTAGGTGTAAGCCCTCAGTCCACTGACTTGGCTTAGTGGAAACATAACAATTCCAGTAGTTTGTCTATTTTATTTCCTGTAAAGACACCAGCCCACAGATGAAAAAAAACGACAAAATCATTCTTTTGAACAAGACCTATTTTGCAGAGACGGTCCTGCTTTCTGCATTAGCAAGCCTACACGCTACAGCTGGGCCCGTCCGGCAGGGCTGCAGAGACAGGCACGGAGAAGGAAGAGGCAGAGGCTCAGGGCTGGAGACCAGGAGCGGCCCGGGCCTAGGCAGAGGCGCTCTGGGTGGGCGGCGGGGAGCGGCCGATTCCCAACTGCCTGAAATCCTGCCACTCCTGGCTGCCCTGACACTTCCTCCCTCTCCCTCGCTGCGCCACGCCAGGATCTCTCCTGACACTCCTCTGGCCCTCGCCCCACTCTGAGACCTCTGCTCACACTCAGGTGGCAGTTCTGGGCTGAGCTGTCACATGGCCCTCCCGTCTGGCTTTCCTTCTGCTCCAGCCGTTGGCAGCTTGGCGACCCTTATCTGGCAACAATGTGGAAACCAACTAGCAGGGCAGAGGGCTTGGAATCTGGGATCAGTCAGACCCAGGCGTGAGTCACAGGCCTGCTGTCCCCTCGGGGCCACCGGCCAAGGCATGCCAACACCGAGCCTCGGGTTCCTCGCCTGGGAGGTATGGTGAGGAGCCAGTCCACAGGGCCGGGTGAGGGCCAAGCAAGGCCAAGAAGCTGCATCCCTCCCAGGGGGAGCCGCAGGCTGCTGTGGTCTCTCCCCGCTGTGTCCGAGGCCCCAAGCCACGAGGTTACAGCCACTGCGCTCAGAAGATTCACGAAGCGGTAAGGCACTTATTGACAACTCCTCCACCTATTCATTAGGTTTTTTTAAAATCTAGAAACCCAGCATAAAACCATAAGTAGGAGCCGTACTCTCACTGACAAATGTCAGAGGGTCTGGGATTCCCCAGGACTGGATGTGAAGTAGGGACTCAGCTGGTGTCAGTGGACAAGAGGAGGAGACTGAAGAACCCACCTGAGCCCCCAGATGCCACACACTGGGCTCAACGTGCCCGATTAAGGGCCCGGTGTGATCATGAATTTAGGAGTCAGGGCAGGACAGGACCCAGACTCCAGACTCGTGGCAAACGCGGAGACTGCGAAGCCTGAGCTCCCACTTTCTGAGCTGGCGACTTTGCAGGAATAATTCAATCTCTGTCTGGTTTTCCTGATGAAACAGGGCACTGTGGTGAGTGCGCCCACGCGGCTGAGTGTGGAAGAACTAACTCAGCACAGTGGCCCCTGCACGCGGTGAGCGGCACACAGTAAATGCCACCAGGTGTTTGCTGCTCCTCTGCAAGGGCTCAGCGCCCCAAGTCCAGGTGGGGCTGCACCTGTCCCACAAAACGAGCAGGGTGGAAGGAAGACAGAGTGGCTGGCAGTGAGTCACCAGGACCGCACCATCCCCAGGCCAGCACCCGTCCTGCCCCGCCCAGGCCCTCGGCCTCTCTCATTATTCCACCTGCGCTCTCCCCTCCCCCTCCTTCCCATCAGCCCTGCCCTCTGCAGCCCCAAAGACCAAATCAGACCCAGCCAGCCTCAACCCTTCCCGGCCTGTGCATGGACGGCCTGGCCCTGCCCCGCACCCTGCCCCGCACCCTGCCCCGCCCACACGCGCTTCAACTCCTGCCACCTCGGCAGGCTGTGCACGCCTACCACAGGGCTTCAGGCTCCTCTGACAGACAAAGCCTATTAATCCCACGAATCACCTCCTCCAGGAAGCCACCCGTCTACCCCACCCACCTACCCTGCTCACCTAGGTCGCACGTCTCTTCTCTGGGTTCTATAATACCTGATGCTTATCGCTATCACGAGTTTTATTTGACTAGACCAAAGTGACCTCAGTGCAAGTCTCTCTTCTCTGAAAATGTGAGTGTCCTAAAGTCAGAGAGAGCCTACTGTGTGTCAGATGCAGTGACAGACAGACGGGACAGAAACTGCAGCCACCACCATGGAGCTTGTATTTTCCCAAGGAAGACAGACAGCGACTGCTTGATCACACAAACCCCACTGCACAACACCTGGACCAGCAGGGGCTCCGCCCACACTGCTGCTGTGAAGGGCCAGACTGTGACGCAGAGAACACAGGTAGGGGGCACCAGGGTGTGGATTAACAGCCCCTCTCCATCCCGGACCAGTTGGACAATTTGGAGCAACTTAAAACAATTTCATATATACATATTTTTTTTTGGTTACACAGGTGTATACATTTGATAGAACTCATCAAAGTACACATTTAAGACCTGGGCAGCTTACTGTATAGGATAACACCTCAATAAATAACATAAAATATATATTTATTGAGTGAATTAACCTAGCCTTACTGAGCCAAAGCTTCTTTATTTTAAACATAGAAATGGTCTAGAAATTTCATGGGTGTCATGAGAATCGAATTAGATTCTATTTTTAGTACCTGAACCAAAGTAGATACGCAAATAATTAGTGCAATGAATAAGTGTTATTCTATAATCCTATAAATATGTATAACTAAATTATAACACTATTAGCTACTATTTATTAAGTACTTACCACGCACGTGGGCTATGCGCATAGATATGGCTTCCTGTATTTTTACATGGCTTCCTGTATTTTTAAACAGACACAGACAGAGCTTTATAGATAAACATGCCATGTCCCTGGTGCTGGCCCAGTGCCCGGCACACGGCGGGTGCTAAATACACACGTGATAAATGACTGGCTGAATGGCTGAATGAATGAGAGAGAGAGAGACTGATGGTGACTTTGGGCACCAACGTGGCAGCTGAGTCAGGGGCTGCCCTGCTAAGCCAGTCCAAGGGGACGGACTGACAGAGGACTCGGCGGGTGTGGGCCATCGGGGCCGT
Organism: Pteropus alecto; assembly: GCF_000325575.1. NCBI lineage: Eukaryota > Metazoa > Chordata > Mammalia > Chiroptera > Pteropodidae > Pteropus > Pteropus alecto. Next base: position 4,954,449 of record NW_006436294.1, read on the forward strand.
GGCTCTGACGCGCCCTTGGCTGCGGGGGCCCGGCACTCACGTCGATGGGCACGCTGTCGTAGAGGCGCTTGCCGATCACGGCCTTGCCCTGGATGTCGATGTTCTCCCTCTCCTCGATGGGCAGCGTCTGCACCAGCGCGCAGTCGATGTACAGGGACACGTTCGGCGCCTGGACGCTCAGCGCGAGCTTGTGCCAGTCCCGGTCAAAGAGGTCGCTGACCCGGGGGCCGCGGAACACCACCCTGACGGCATCCTCGATGGCACCCACGGCGTTGTACTCGACCGCCCTGTTCTCGCCGTCCAGCCGGATGGAGACCTAGGGAGGAGGGAGCAGAGGCACATGGGCCCAGTGGGGAGGGGCGAGGGGAGGGGACGCTGCAGTCAGACCCGGCAAACCTGGGGTGACTGCTGCTGTGACCCCGGCCAGCTGGCCTGCCACAGCGGGCCACTACACACTCCAGCCTCAGCTTCCTCCTCCACGTGACGGTGTGAACATGTACTGCGCGGGCTGTTCCGAGCCCGGTGCTAGGTGGGACGACTGGACTCACATGTGACTCCAGGGCCCCCATGCCAGCTGCCCCGAGGGACTCTGCACGTAAGAGCGCTTCTGTGACATGAGACACCTGGTATAGAGGAGCTCGAGTCATGAGACCAACCAGGACCCTCCCCCACACCTCGAATAGTTTCAGTGTCTCTTAAAACCCCAGGCTGGCAAAGCAGAGCACATCTTCCAGCCAGAGGCCAGGGGCCAGTCTGAGACTTGTCCATTAACCCGCCTCAAGGATAAAGCTGGAGCTCCAGCAGGACCAAGTTTCTTGGTGGCAGAAACTCGCCTGCTTTGTTCACTGTCAGCCCTTTGAAAAATGCCTGGAAAACTCCAGAAGAGAGCTCATTCTTGTTTCTCTTAGAATGAATTAGTGAATGAATGAGTGAACAAACGAATATGTTCTCATCAATGTGCTCATTTCTTCATCCCTTGTGCAATACTCACTGAACCTCCTGAGAGAGGCAAGCAACATGCCGGGTGTCAGGAATGCAGCAGTGAGCAAAATCGACACGCTACCCGTGCATGACTGGCCACCAAGGACACTTCCCGTGAAGGGCACTCCCCCAAGGCTTGCCGGCGAAGCGGAACTGCCAGGCACCTCTTAGAAAAGGAGCCTGAAGCCCTCGAAGGCGGGCTTGGTCTCCCGTCAGCTCGGCAGCACCTCAGCCCATGGCTGGTTCTGGCAGGAGCAGAGGGGCAGCCATGGCAGACAGAGAGCATGCCAGCTCTGCAAACGTCATGGGGGAAAAGCACCCAGACCGGGGTTGGTGAGGGCTCGCCCACAGGAGTGTCATGGCAGGTGCCCAGCCCCACTGCACCAGACCCTGAGACACGGGAGAAGCAGCGCTGCGTGCCTGCAGATGCGGGTGGATACGGGTCGCCGGGAGCAAAGGCCTCTGGAGAAGAATCTCATCCCCACCACACCCTGTACCGTGCAGCCTCCCGCGCTTATGACATCAGGCCACTCAGCAGTCAGGCCTGCCAGTGCCTACGCCGCTGAGTCTGGCCAGGGAGGCCACAGAAAGACTGTTCGTTCAGTGGGGCCAACTGATGGAGACAGGAGCCCGCTGAGCACAGCCGGTAAAAGACAGGCTTGGAGCCTGATGGCCTGGGTTCAAATCCCACCTTTCCTTTTCATTACCTATGACACTCAGGCAAGTGGCCTAACCTCGCTGAGGTCCAGGCCCCCTCTTTGTAAGACAGGAACAGCAGAGGCCCCATGCAGGACGAACAGGACAAAGTGAGTTACGACTTGTGAAGCGCTCAGGACAACCCGTAGCTCCTACTAAGTGTGTGCCACGTCAGGGTCCGGCTCCGTCACAGCAAGGACAGCCCACTGCTTCGGAGGGCCGCCCGAGAGTGGCTGCCACGGTCCAATGGCTTGAACACATTTCTATTTTATTTCAACCCCAAGTGAAAACAGTCAGTATCTCCTGGTTGACGGGGGAGCCATGTCTTCACACGGTTCACTTTCCAAGAGCAACCCCAAGTGAAAACAGTCAGTATCTCCCGGCTGACAGGGAGCCATGTCTTCACACGGTTCACTTTCCAAGAGGACAATGGTGAACGACAGACGAAGATACGGCTGGGCCATGAACTCTGAGAACACGGGCTTTGGGATTTGGCAGAGCACGAAAGCAGCATCGCTTGCAGCTCACACCAGCGTGACATGTGGATGGCTTTGATTCTGTGACAGGTCTTTCTTCGCTCGGCCACATGCTGCTGAAGGGTTTTGGGCCCAGACACATGAGGTGGATGATGACGGGCTGCAGAGCCCTGGTCAGGGTAAAACCGAAGAACAGCATAGAAGGAAACCATCTGACAGAACTGTCCTGGGTATCAGGCACTGTTCCGGAAGCTTCCACCAACCATTCGTGGTGGGCATTGTGTTCTAGTTTACAGCTGAGAACTAGAAAGACTCAGAAGGCCAATCTGTTTCAGGGCCCACACCTGGAAGTGGGCAGACATGAGATCTGAACCCAGGTCTTACTGACTCTCAGCCACTTTCTTCCATGACATCACGGAGCCGTGTCACTCAGGCTGCTGACAGGGCACGTGCCGTAGGCCAGCCCCCTGGTTAGGCAGAGTGTCCCCAAGACAGGAGTAGATCTTCGTTCCCACCAGAGAATCAGGCACTCGGCCCTCAGTGGCAGAAGCAGCTGCACCTGTCTGCTGGGTGACACTCCCTGCAGGTTCCCTGGGCCTCCGTACACCGGACGCCCCATCTCCGGGGCCCAAGAGAAAGGCCCCTGGAGAAAACATGGTGGGTGAGGCCATCCTCATGAGAAAGACATGGAAAGCTGGAGGCTCGCGGAGGAAGGTGACAGGGCATGCGGCTCATACCTGTGGGATGCCATACTGGTCGATGACCTGCCAGATGTACCAGTCTTCTTTCCGAGACGACTTCCTGAACCGGAAGGTGGTAACGAAGGCGTACTCGTCAGGCAGCCCTTGAGGGAACACGTCCCTGGAGAGAGGCGGAGACACCAGGCTTAGTGAGGAGAGTAGGAGACACGAAAGAGAGGCCACAGCCCCGGGGTCACTACGTCCTGCCAGCTGCACCATGTCTAAAATCCAGCCTGTCCTCACTGCCTTCCCTTTCCCATACGACCCTGTGCAGACCCCACTGTGGTGCTGCCATGGTGGCCCTGCCCCCACTCTCATGTCTGGCTCCTCCTCTCCACCATCACCTACAGAAGCAACAATAAATGCTAAACTGCCACACCCCCCAGGTCAAATGCAGCTGAGCATCCTGGGACCTACCCTTCCCCCTCGCGAGAAGCTCGGATCCCCAGCCTAGCGCAGCCAGGCTCTGAGGGTTAACGCAGCATGACCTGACGGGTGAGCAGCAGGAGGGGGCTCACACACAGAGGGGCACCTAGCCTCCAGGACGCTCGCTCAGCTCATCCATCAGCTGCTTGTCCGTTCCCCTGCAGACCTGGCCAGGTGGGGCCCAGCCCCGCTGAGGCAGGGAGCTGCCTGGGGAATGCACGTGGCCCCGACTCCTCCATCGCAGGGGCTGGAGGCTGTCTGGCCAGAGAGCCAGGAAGGGAAATGAGGAGGAAGGCGGCTGGGTTCCCGGTTCTCAGGCCTGTGGGCCCTCAGGGACCTTCATTTGGCTGCAGAACCCGTGAGCAAAGTCTGGTCTCCCTCTCTGATGTTTGGCTCACAGACCCAAGCTAGGGGTTGGCCCGGCTGTTCAGAGTCATCCCGCAAGCTGGGACTTCACCCCGGACCACATCCGGGCACAGGCGGCATGTATGTACAAACAAGTGAGAAAAACTATAAATATTGAAAGTGATACCCCTTTTCATTATGAACAAAATTAACCTATAAATTAAAATTGCATGTATGTATCTGTGCATAAATTTCAAAGCATTAGAAATAAAGGGATATTACTCTTTTCTGAAATGTCAGCTTTGCTGCTTTGACTTTGTTTCTGGTGTTTTGCCATTAAAGCAAAACCGTTACTTCTCAGTAACGACTCAGTATAACATGAGCCAAATCCATTATGCAGAAACACTGCCACCCCGAGTTCCCCAGAGCAGCCCCAGCCCCTCTGCTCTCTGCTCCAAGTCTCGTGAGAAAGATGCCACCAGCAAACGCGAGGGGCCTCCGTGAGGCCCTCCCGCCAACTGTGCAGCACGTGCTTTCTTCCTGTGTCAGGTTCTCCCTCCACTGTACGTTTCCTTTAAAGTGAAGTCGTACTTGATCTTTCGTTTCCAAGCAGTGGGGATGACGAACTAGAGAAATCGGGACAAAGAAGTACGGGGAGTGGGGTGAGAAATGGAGACTAGATTGTGTGTACCCTTGTGAGCATGGGAGCAGGTAATTAAGAATGATCTCGGCCAGCATCTGCACAGAGAGCAATGCTCAGGGTCGGGAAAGACGCCCCCTCTTAAGTCTGTTGTAATGATTAGGTCTCCACTGCACAGGTGACAAAAGGGGACTCAGAGGAGGTGACTTGCTGCCTTCCTCTTCTGTACATCTCTCTCATGGGGTGTAGGTGCTGTGAGCCTCGGATGGCAGACGTTAGAGTCCAGCGAGATGCTGGGTGCATGGGTGGCACTCAGACTGCTCGCCGAACTAGAAAAATAACTGCGTGGAAGCAAAAATTCTACCAAATGCAAAGCTCTGTGGCCTGGTGTCCCAAGCCCACCTTTGCCAGGCTAGGAGCCAACAGAGCATGTTCACTGATTGGAGATTGGCCAATTCCATTCATGCGTTCAACAAATCTTTTTTTTTTTTGGAAATTTTTCCCATTCAATGTTTAGAGATAAAAGGGTTAACCATTCTGCAGGAAAGTCCCCTTTTCATATTGAAATCTGATAGCGATTAAATCCAGGCATTTTTCCAAACTGCTGCGTGAAGAGAATGCTGAAGGCCATCACCACGCAGCACACTGCAACGTCAGGCCTCTTCCTCCACCAATCCTGGCACACTTCCAAAGTATACCCAACAACCACAGTGAGGCCGGCGAGGCCCCAGCCACATCTCAACAAATCTTGACCGGTCTTCTCCTCTGGGCAGAGCTCGGCTTGATGCTGGGACCACACCAGAGGCCGGACTCGGTCCCCTCCAAGAGCTCCTCGCTGAGCAGGGAGGCCATCTGTAAGTGACTCACTGCACAACGACTAGTCAGGTTCAACCTTGCCATGCTTGATGCAGGAATATGGCTTGCAAGGAAAGAGGAGGAGGTGAGGCCTCGTCTGGGGGCCTCTCTGAAGGCACCGCGGTCGGGCTGTTCTTTGAAGGATGAGCAGGTGTCCCAGGCGGAGAGGAGATCGTGAACAAAGGTGGGAGCAGCGTGCCCAGCAGGCTCCAGGACAGAGACAGAGGAGCCAGACGAGGGAGGGCTGGGTGACAAGCTAGAGGCCAAAATGGTAGGACGGGGCCAGGCCACACACAGGCCTTTCCAGCCCTTTAGCTTCAATTCAATTCAAGAAGTTAAAGGGTTTTAAGATGGAGGAAGAAGGTCAGGACAAAATATCATTTTTATTCTCAAAAAATCTACCTGAGAGAAGAGGAATGGAACACTTATTTGGGTGTTGTCAGCAGCACTTGGCTGGAGACCGTGAACAGCTTGTCACTTCATAATCTTCTCAACAATGTTTCAAGGCAGAAACGTTCACATCAGCCGAACAACATGACATCACTGAGAAACGGGGGCACCTGATGACACGGAGGCCGGGCACCCAGTAAGTACTAAAAGTGGGTCTCCACGGGCCAAAACGACTTCGTGACTCGGTGCTGCTGTGCCTGCCGCATAATGCAGTGCTCGTCCAGAGGAGGCGCCATGTCCCACCTGGGACACTTCACTGTGAATGTTTGCTGTTTAATGAACTGATAGAAAAATGCACGCATGAGTCAATGATCGACGCCAGATCGGTATGGAGAAGTGAGCACGGAAGGGCCCAGGAACCAAGGCAGTCGACAGACATGAGTCTGCTGACACAGGTCGCGTTTCAGGTCAGCGGCTCAGCTGCCTCATTCCAGGGCGACCCTCGCAGACACTGAGTAGGTTAAAGCCCTGGTTGGCCCCCCCACCCCCTCCACGACGCCCCAGACACCCAGCAGGTCTGGAAGGGGAGCTGAGCACTCACTCAGTCCTCTGCACCACGGGGAAGGATCCCATCCGGACGTAGGAACTCTGCGCCCCGTTCTCTCGCCTCCCCAGGATCTCCTTCACTCTGAACAAATCCATCAGGTCGAAACCTGCGTGAAGAGAAGAGCTGGGGTGAGTCTGCTGAGAGGGGAACCCACTCTGCGAAGGGGGCTCGCCCGCCTGCCCTGGGGCGCGACTGGGGGCTTACGCAGAGGAACTGTTCGAATGCATGCTCGGGAGCAAACGTGAACAACAGTAAGTCCAGAGGGGTCCAGCGTCCGTTTCCAACCCCAATTCCAGGAAAGGGTGCAGGAGACGCTGGGCTTTCCAAGGAAATGTGACCGCTGCAAAAGTCCAGGGTCGCGATCAGGCAAAGGCAAGTGGGAGGTGTCCCGCTGCGATGCTGGGGGCCTGGGAGTCCGGGAGGCCCACAGGGAGCACCTGACCCCCACAGGCTGCTCTGCAGCCAAAGCGGCCATGCGGGGGAGGGCGAGCGTCTCACTCAGACACACTGGGCCCTTCCTACAGCCACAGCGTGGCGACTCGCCTGGTTTCCTTTATCGCTGGGCGCTTTCTTAAATGTAACCATTTTCAAGAGCGAAACATCGGCCAGAAGAAAATGGTCTTTCTTCCTGGTGCCGCATTCACTGAAAGGTGTTTTTCTTCTGCGTTGATGCTAACAGAGGACCTCAGGTGCTCTGGCAATGTGAAGCAATGGGCAAGCCAAGGCTCTGGGCTCAGGCGAGTTGCTGGGGACAGAGGTAACCTGATTCGGTCACTGCCACGAGTTCTTCCTGGGGACCACAGTGGGAACCTCTGACCCATGCCCTGAAGGCAATGCATGTCCTCTGTGAAATGCCATCAGGAGGAGCCTCAGGCTCTGGCGACTGCTCCACCCCTTCCCCAGAGCCACACCCACCACTGCTGCCCTGGTTATACTGGACCAGACAAGGAACTGGGGAGGGGGTGTCCTGAGCAGACCCCCAGGGGCACCAGCTGATGGGAAATGTCACTGAATGAACGAGCAGAGAAGCCCTCATTCCTTCTGTTGGCACAGACCCAGCCTGCTTTGAGCAGACACTGGACGCCAGCCTTCACATGTCATGGGAGGACAAAGGGCATAAGGTGCCCCTGCTGCTCTGGACTCAACACCTCACAGATTCCAATGGCCCCAGCCAGAAGCAGCTGGCGGGACACGGCTGGCGCCCCACACCTGGAAGTGGCCAGGGGGCCGGAAGCTCCTGACAATGGAGGGGCAGGTACCTGGGAACGCAGTGACTGGCCGGAAGGCCCTGCACAGCCCCACAGTCCCAGGCTCCGTGGAACGGACACCAGGTGGCAGAGGGCGTACAGGCTGTTGAGGGCTTGGGTTCTGTTCCTGGGAAGACAGGCAGAATAGGTAGAAGCAGGTTCCAGAGCCTCTGTCCTGGGTCTGAACGCCAGTGAGCACTGGCCGGGGGCGTGGCCAGTGTCCTCGCGCCTTCATCAGCGACGAGCAGACACGCACAAAGCAGAGCTGCGCAGAGTAGGCACCCGCACCTGTCATCCCAGCAGCCTGGTGCAGGTGGGTTGACTGTTAATCTCTGACTCTCCTGCCTGCCTGAGGGGAAAGCCCCTGGAGGGGCTGCTGTCAGGTTACTGCAGCGGGGCACTGCAGGTGGGAGGCGGTGTGCAAGCGAAGCTGCCGGTTTAATTCAGGGAGTGAAGGCGGGGACAGGAGAGCACCTCGCGCAGACTCGCCGGGGTCCGGGGCTGCCCGTTCATAGACGCTGCAGCTCTGCGACTTCAGGGCGATCGCTCCTGTCCCTAAAACTCCATTTCTCAGCCGTACAGAGCAGAACAGGGGCCGCTTCGCAGGACTGCCCGCGGCCTCACACGGATGCTGAGTGGTGGCTCTTACTCAGAATCTGGTGGACACGTGCCCAAGGCCAGCTGTGCAAGGTTGGGGAGAGAACACAGAGGGCCTGTTCTCCCACTTCGCGGCTTCGTCAGCTGTCACCAGAAACTGCCACTTTAAGCTGGTTTCCCTCTAGCAGTTACACGCGGGAGAATGAAACCGTTTTATAAAAGCGAACATGTGCTCTACTTTCTGGTTTCGCTTCTATTGGCTTCAATGAATAAAAACAAAGACTTAAACACGACCAAACTTTGGACAACAGGCAATTAACTAGGTGGCAGCAAAGGGCACCAGAGAAGAGATGAACTGCCTGCAATAAACACGGGCCAGGAAAGAAGACGAAAAACGTTCCCGAGGTAAACAGACTCAGGTGCAAGGCGCCGGGAGATGAAGAAGCAACCTCGTCACACGGAAGCCCGAGGCGCACCTCCCTGCCGTCTGCGGGCTGAGCCAGCAGGGAGGCCACAAGCCAGCGACCGCCCCGTGCCAGGCGCCCACTGAGCACTCTCCTTGTCCTTCAAAGGTGTGCAAGGGACAAAGCCTTGCCGGACGGACTCCCGAGGGCACCAGTTGCTGTGGTGCGTCTGGCAAGGTGCACACAGCTTACCCGTCACAGGACTGTCTCGCCCACTAGACGGTGAGCAGTTTGATGGGACCTGGTCTGACTCATGTTTCTATCCCCAAACAAGTCAGGAGCTTTTGTAGTTGTTCGTGCTTGTGGCACCGTTTGTGGAAAGAGGGAAGGAGAGAATAAAGAATTCACCAGACATTAGGGGCTCCCATGTAGTCTATGCCCCCTTGGCTGCTTAGATTCCAATAATGAACCAGACAAAACCCCAACCCCTCAAAGATTATTATCTGCTGGGAAAGAGACACACGAACGAGCAGGGTTAGTCAATGATAAGGAGGGAGACTGGCTGGGCTTGACCTTGGCAACCCAATGGGCTATCAGGGAGGGCTTCCCTGAGGTGATAAGGCTTGGCCTGAATTTGAAGAATGAATAAGATTTGGGCAGAGAAGAAAAGGCCACGCGTGGTAGCTGGGTGTGCACAGGTCACTGGACCCAAGTCAGCCAGGTTCTTCTGGGAAACCTAGCTATTTCAGGGTGTCAGGAGCCACTGTGAGGGGCACGCTGGCCAGGAGTAAGGCAGGCAGCGGCAGGTCATCCTGGGTTCTGCCGGCCACGTGGGAGATCTGAGTTTATTTCTGTGGGCAATAGGGAGCCATGGAAGGGTTTTACAGCAGGGGAGAAACACAACCCTGTTTCGGTTTTCAATGATGGTTCTGGCAGCTGTGGATGGAGGAGCTGGGAGACCAGCAAGGACAAGACTTGGTAGGATTTTTCCAGGGAGGAGGGATGGAGGAAGCTGTTGGCCTGGAGGCTGTTTGGGATTGGTGATTATCTGCATGTGGGAGCCTATGTGGGAGGAGAGAAATCTAGGATATCTGTGGCCAAATTTCAGACCTGCACTGGCCCTCGTTAGCTTCCCAGGAAAACTGTAGGACGCCTTCATTCGCTCCCATTTGCAGAACCTGTGGTCACCACAGCCGAGGGGGAACAGGGCTGGCGAGGCCACCCCCGAACCCAGGAGGGGCACGCCCAGGCCCAGCAGCAGCGCGGCAGAGCAAGCGCACAGGGTGGCTGGTCCTCTTACCTGTGATTTCCTTGGTCCCGCCACTGGCGTGCTTGAAGCGGTCTCCTCCCACACGGACGCTGGGGCAGAGCACGTCTGAGAAAAGCGAGAGGAAACAGATAGATGAGCAAACGTGACCACAGTCCCTCCGTGGGATGCGACCGCACACAGACACCCCCGCCATCTCACAGCACGCTGCACGTCCAGCGCGTGAAGCAGATGCAGACGTGAACAAGACATTGTCCCAACCTCGAAGGAGCTCAGAGTCACCTCCATGAGAGGGAGCCAGACACCAAAATCCATATGATCAACAGTGCAGTAAGTGACAGAAATGGGCACCGCTTGCTGGGGGGTTCAGGGCACAGACCCAACACCTGGCCTGCCTTGGCGAGGGCAGGGGAGTTTCCTGGAAATGCGATGCTTGAGGTTCTCTTAAAGAAACAGTAAGACTTCACCAGACAGATGAAAAACAAAAGGTGACACAGGCTGAGGAAGCCTCACTTAAAAAGGCACAAACTTATCCATGAAAATTCCAAGTCAGC
>NW_006436294.1:4964701-4972539 GCF_000325575.1 Pteropus alecto
CAGGAAGTCACTGAAACGGGAAACACATGCTGGGGACCCACCAGAAAAGTGTCTCTTATGCCACCCCAAGGTGCTTCGAGTACACTTCCGGAAAGATGCAAATTCCAGAGGAAGCAAAACTGCTCAGTTACACAAAGACAACGGAGCGAGTTACACTGTAGAAAATGCTTCATTGTAGGATATTACACAGATGTCTCCCTAAACGGCTTCACGATTCCTCACTTAAAGGCAGTTGGAAGAAAAAGGGCCTCTTTCAGTTGCCCTAAAAATCCCAGGAGCACCAACTTTGAATTTTAAATTGCTAGGTCCAGCACAAGTCTCTAAATCTCTGTCTGGGTGTGAGCATCTGTGACATGGGAGGCCTTACAAAGCACACACTGTCAGGGCTGCTTTGAGACTAAGCCCACGACAGGACCGGAACTAGAGAGGAGGCCTTCTCCTCAGTTTAACACCTGAGGCAACTTGGTGCAGACTCTGCCCGGCCCATGAAACAACGCGGTTACGCGCGTCCTTGCCGTAGCCTCGCGGTTACGCGCGTCATTACCGTAGCCTCGCGGTTACGCGCGTCCTTACCGTAACCACGCGGTTACGCGCTTCCTTACCGTAGCCTCGCGGTAACGCGCGTCCTTACCGTAGCCACGCGTTATTAGGCATTTCCGCCATCCCAGCGGTTCCACATGCAATGACCTCTTTTCATACTTGGGGCATAAATGTCCAAGGGTAGGACAGGTTTGGGGCCTCTTTGCCAATCAGCAGTGAGGAGGAATGAATAAGATCTTTCCTAATTCGGGAAGCGCTATTTTTAATGTTTATCCTAAGAGGCACCAGGAGGTCTGAGAAGCCCCACGGAGGAGGTTATTTTGGAAACAGCACCAAGCTGTCTCGGACCAAACAGGAGAGAAGATACAGGCAATGTGTAAAATTTAGATGGCTCCACCCAGGACAGCGGCAGCTGTGGGGTGATGATCAATTCCTTTAACTTTGGCAGCCCGCTAGAGAGACTGGCTGGGGATCATGCATCATTTAAAATGAGTTGACTCAGAAGGTTCTATCTTTGATGATGACCAAACCCCTAGAGGCTGATGGCTGGAACTCATGCTCTGAGCCACTGAGCCTTGTCTCTGCAAACATCCTCAGCAGAGAAGCTAATTCCTGATCTCAGGCAAGGACAGTCCGAAGATCATGAACACAAAGACAGCGATTCTTTTCCAAGATGCTAGAACTTGCCCAAACTGCTTTCAGGACTCCCTCCCCAGACCTGCTGCCAATCTCCCTTTGGGGCCATCACTAAGCCTCATGCATTCAGAGGCTCAAGGGGCAATTTATTACGGACTTGGTTAACTCAGGACAAATGCCTCCCAAAATATCCCCTCCAGCCAGGCCCCCAGGGTCCACCTGCTTGGCAGGGAGGTAGTGTTAGCATCCAAAGTCCCTCTCAGCCCATAACTATATTCCTTTGGCCAAAATATTTCCACATCTTGAATAATGATCTATTTATTTCTGCATTAACTCATTTATTCAAACTAAAATATTTATAGAGCTCCAGATATGTTCCAGGCACTGAGTTAGTTCTAGGGACACACAAAGGGGATAACAGATAAATCACAGTCCCTGCCTTTAGGGCACTCATGAGCTGACTTGTGATAGACTCTGGACATACTGAGCCCAAGAAAGTGTCAGCTCTGCCATGACACCTTCGTGTCTCCTTGCTTCACAGACTCCTCCTTCTCAGCCTCTGAGACTCTTCTCAACCTTGAGACCCCGCCACCCAGGGCCTTGCTGTCACTCCAACCTGGGTAAGGAGCCCTCCAGCCCGCCGTGTCCTAGAGCTGATGGCACTACGCCGAAGGCACCGACTGGCATGTCCGTCTCCTAGTGAGTGGGAGTCTGTGGATGAGACTGGATTAGACCGGACTGGATCTCAGTCCAGCTCTGCATCTACACTGTCCTCACAGCGCCAGGCACAGGACAGGCCTTGAGTTCATGCAGAACAGAAATGACTAGTGACGCCTGAGCTGAGAAGCAAATGCTGAAGGGTGGACTGGACAGCCTTCCAGGCATGGGCTTCAGCGTCATACTGATGAGCCGGCAAGAAGAGTTCGCCGACAGCTGGTCCTTCCACGGACGTGTGGCAGACGCCATCAGTCGTCAGCCTAACATCACGTTCTCAAGGCTAAAAGAATGCCATTTTTGTTCAGAATGGCAGAGTTTTTGGCCCAAAGAGAAAAGCTGCAGCTGGTTGGTCTAAGCCAATTACGGTTACTCTGGCCCCCATCTTTCCAGCCTCTCTTGCAGCTGGAAGAAACATGTGACCCAGTTCTGGGCCAAGGAAACAGATAACAGAAGTTTTCTGTAGTTGGGAGTGGGGTGGTTTCTTAAAAGGCTTTTGCTTTTCCTGATGTAAGGGGACAGATATGTAGATGGGGTTGGAAAGTTTCCTTTCTTTACTCCCTCTTTCGAAGGTGGGACGTAACATCTGGGGGACTATCTAGAAGAATCAAGGAGTGAGAGACTCTAACCCTTGGCCAAAGGGTCTGAAGGCCAAGCTTCTCCTTCCAGATGCCCGAGGACAGTCAATGAGGGTGGTGAACACTGTTTCACCATTTTTCTGGCTAAAAAGCTACTGACAGACTGGGTTTCTTTCACTAGCCCAGTAAGGACAGAATTATCAGGTAATCATTCAGGACCAACGGAAGTGGTGGCTCTGGGATTAAAGACAGGAACAAGCTTTCAGGAATCGAAACATATATACAGTTAGGTCTGGGTTAGTCAGTTGATCTTCCTTTTTGAAAACATGAGGACACAAAAAAAGGACATGGCTGATGACAAAGCCCCTGCTCCCTGGAGCTCATTTACTGTCGCCCACTGACATTTGTTTTTCCCTCAGGCTTTAGGAAAGGCAGAACATCCTAGACTCCTGGAGAAAGAGAAAGGTCTCTCCCCCAACAGTACAGGTTCCGCTCCACCAGAGGCCTCGACAGAGGCCGGGTACTGACCTCCCCAAGGGGAAAACTCGCCCTCGGTTTACCAAATGGCGAAAAGAGAGTGTGTTTGCTTATCGGTAGGAGGAAGGTTGCACAAGATAATCTCTGATGTCCTCCTGCTTTTCAGTGACACACCCACGGTCCTGTCTGGAAAACACAGGCCCATGCCATCCCCTGACTCTCAGCCAAGAGGGTCCCCAGTTGGGAAAAGAGGGTGCTGGCAACTATTGAATTCCTACTGTGTGCCCATCATCTGGCTGGGGATGTTATCTGCAACAACCATTCTAGGAAGATTGTTTCCATTACACAAATGAAAAAACAGAGACTAAGGAAGTTAAGAGACTCATGAGACAAGAGAAGTATCTAGATTTGAATAAAGGTCTACCTGCATCTGCAATCTAGGGGTAGAGATGGTGGCCCCAGTCTAGGGGACCAGGAGGACCCATGGAAGTGGGAGCAGAGCCCAAGGAGGGTTCAGTGAGCAGGGATAGGAAGCAATCACTGCCCATCCATCACCTCACGGCAGCCACTGCGGAGGGCAGCTGACTGCAGACGAGATGCCGACGTTCCAAGTGGGCAGGGAAGAGGCGGATGAGGGACGTGATGAATCAGACACCAGCAGACGCGGGGCACAGCTCTGCGGCTCCGAGGCCAGCCGGCCAGGAAACAGTCCACACATGTCCACTTCAGAGAGCCAACAGACACCGAGCCAGGCCCTAGGGCCCCAAGGATGACCAGACTAATGACCACACTCCTAGCAACGCCAGGACAGAGCACCCACAGGTCCGGTCCTGTGCTGGACTGTGTCTGCCCTGCTCCGGGATGGAATTAGATCTGTGACTGGCAGACACATGAAGATGGCTTGCTCAGCACCATACTCTTCCACCCTGTTGAATATGTTGACACTTCTAACTGAATCCTCCTTAGGGCCTTACACGATAGGGGCTATCAGTTATAGACGTGCAAGGAAAGGCACAGGCATAGAGAAGTTAGGAAACTGACTGCCCGAGGCCACTGATTAGCAAATGGGGCAGTGAGCACATTGGCTCCAGCACAGGCCCCTGACCAGTACCCCAATCAGTCTCTCCAAGGTCAGCCAGCCCATAGGGCCAAGGCTGTTTGGCTCCAGAGCCCACAGGAACGGCCGGCCAGCTGGCTACCCCCCGAGGAGCCCCTTCTGCCCCGGGCGGCCCTAGCCCACAGAGGAGGGGCTCCTCACTCGTGTGTTCTCCAAGTTAGGCCCACGGGTGCCTGCGTACACATGGAGGAGCCTGGGGCCTGCGGGGGTGGGCCACGAACACTTCGGCCCGCCCTCTATGGGTCCCAAACCCCAGACAGTTCCCGGTTCTCCCCCGCAAAAGCCAGCTGGGTGTGCAAGGCGGTGTGCCCTCCCGCTGTCTGGCCTCCTACAGGTGAGCCTCTCCCGCAGGCCTCTCCACACGACACCAAGACGGACGGAAAGAGCGAGGCCGTACGGAGCAGGGAGAACCCACGGGCGCGGCTGCGTGTTCGCTGCCGGCGGGTGCTGTCCAACACCCTGTGCCACACGCCCCAATGCTCCTATCGCCCCGTCCTGCAGGGGACAAACGGAGGCTAAGAGGACATAGAGGGTCTGCTTAATCACACCTCCCGTGAGTGGTGGAAACAGGATTCAAACTCGGTACGACTCCGGCAGGCTCCCCACTTGCCACCTCAAACCTGCATGTATGCGGGTGTCTGGAAGCACCTGTACAGCATTTAAGCTGCGCTTACCTCTGGGGCCAGACTCCGAAGGGTTTTTATCCCCTTTACGTTTCTGCACAGGTGAGCCTTGAACAAGGCCGGCAATTATGACAGCCGACGCCCATGCAGTGGAAAACCCGCCCATGACTTTGACTCTCCAGTCGGCCCTTTGCATCAGGGGAGTCTAATGGAGCATGGAAAACAGTCTTTTCACATTCCCAACCATAGATTCCCAAATGCGAATGGAAAATGCTATTTCCTGTCTGTGGCCGGCTGAATCCATGGATGTGAAACTACAGATACACGAGCCGACTGCATTAACTGAAAAAAATCCACGTGCAACCGACCCACACAGTTCAAATCCTGTAGTTCGAGGATCGACTCTATTTTCAAATTTGTTTTAAAGATTTGCACGTGATTTCCTAGCACAGTTATTTAGACTATCGCCATTATTTTTTAAAATAGGGTCTAAGCCTTGCCGGGGACAGACGGAGGCTGCAGGGGAGGGAGCAGGAGGACCAGTGTCTGGCATCTGGCCACAGGGCTGTTTCTAGAGGTGAACTTGGAGTCCTGGGGGCCTGCACCAGCTGCCCAAGTTCCCAAGGAGGCCTGGAGAACGACAGAGGGCCCTTTGGTGATCAATATGCACTTCTGTACCCAGGAGCCACCAGCAGGTGGCCAGGCCCATGGCTTTAAGGGAGCCACCATGGAGACGGACAGCAAGGTGGACTGATGGGACAGTGGTCTGCACACTGGACAGTAAACACCTGCCACGCTGGGATGGTCAGTGGTGGGGGCCGGGGAAACAACCGAACCAGGAACAAGCACATTCTGTGGAGTCCAAGGGACTGGAACTACAACCCGGGCCCTGGGCCAGGAGCTCATGGCATCCCTGGGGGCCTCTCTACACCCTCTGTGCAATGGTGAGAAAAGAAGGGGAGCACCTGGACCCCCACGGAGCACCGGCTACCAGTAAAGCAGCTTTAGATGGTACAAGTACTCTGGTTTCACGGCAACCCCGGGAAATAGGCACGCTTACGCGTAGGGAAGCTGAAGCACGGAGAAGCTGAGTAACTTATCCAACCTCATCACACAGCTAGCAAGTGGCACAGGAAGGAGTTGAGCCCAGGCATGAGGCTTGGGCAGTAAGCGCTGGACCACTATTCCATCCACACGTCTCAGCACTGGAAAGCACCCTACATGCAAATATAACCAGCAGCCAGTCACTGGACAGCGACATGGTCTCTGGGCCACACGCTGCTTGCATTCAGTCCTCTACCAGCTCTGTAGGGCAGATATTAGCATCTGTGCTTTTACAGGTGAATACGGAGCTTTCCCAGGTGTAAAAACCAAAGATTTGTTAACTACATCCCAGGGTCATGGTACGGACCACCTCCACTTCCCATCCTAGAACTTTCTGGACATTCCTGGCCTGCCTTTCCCTTTCGGGTCAAACTGCATTGGCAATGGCTGCCACCCCAGAGGCCCCAGATGCTGGCTGATCAATCTCCATTTTCCAGGTTCGTTAGGCTGGAGAGAGGATGTAGTCAGGCTGCCAAGTATTTGGAGGGAATGTTTATGTAAGTGTTTTAGAGACAGCCTGGTGGAAAATGACAAAATACTGCAAAAAAGAAAAAAAAAAAAGAAAGAAAGAAAGAAAAATCCCCCTGGACGTGCTAACAGCCGTGAACACTGCATCCATGAGCGCAAGGCGTCATGTCCTGTCTCAGGAGGAGCTGGCCCAGCACGAGGCGTGTGGACTGGGCTCTGACACAGCTGGGACTTTCCTGACACTGAGTCGGAGTATGCCTATTTCTGTTTGGAGCCAGAACAAAGGACACAGTGACAAGAGTAGCCCATCAGAGCCCCCTCTCCTCTTCCAGCCCAAACACACACCCATTCCCTGGTGCAAAGTGAAGCAGAAACAAGGCCACTGGGAGGACCCACACGATCCCCTAGGTGGATGGGGAAGTCCACGACCTGAACTGTCACGTCAGTTTCTCCTTCTGTTTCCAAACCTGGAAATAGGTGTAAAATTTTGTAGGGTTTTTTTTTTTCTATCCAAGGTTATCTTGAAGATTAAGTAGGACAGCGGA
Source organism: Pteropus alecto (assembly GCF_000325575.1). Classification (NCBI taxonomy): domain Eukaryota; kingdom Metazoa; phylum Chordata; class Mammalia; order Chiroptera; family Pteropodidae; genus Pteropus; species Pteropus alecto. The sequence goes on from NW_006436294.1 coordinate 4,971,504, forward strand.
TGGGGAGTTGTTGGCATGACCAGGGAGCGGGCAGAGGTAGATACCCAGCATCTAATATGTGCTCATTCATTCATTCAGCCAAACATATTTGCCAAGCACCGGCACATACGTCCTTGCATAAGGAACAAACATGCAAACTCACAGGCCAGGTAGCCCTGCCCTATTGGTGGCCACATGCCAAAAGAAGCGGCAGAGAACACACGCAGAGACGGATATGCAAAAGCAAGCTGGTTCTCGCGTGTGATCAGTGCTGTGGACAAAATATGCTAGCGATGTGATGGATGCTGGGTGTGGGGCCAGGACGCACACCACACATGCTGACCTGGACAAACCTCCTGGCTGAGTGACCTCAGAGCTGAAAACCAAGAAGGTGTGAGCCAGCCAGGGGGAGAGCCAACAGGCAAAGGGCTCTGGCAAACTCAGAGACCTGTGGAGGAAAGGGCTGGCTTGCCCTGGGGGCTGGGAGGGCAGCTCCCCTGCAGCTCAATGAGAGAGAAGAGAGAAGGGAGGGTGGATGCTGGTCAAGGGAAGCCTAGTCTCAACCACAGGAACGGTCTGGAATTCGGGGCAATAAAGAGATGCTCTGCCTGCAGTACGAGGGACCAGGGAGCGGGCAGAGGTAGGTACTGTTATGAGTGTGACCTGGCCGTGACCTAGCCAAGGAGGAAGGTGTGGTATCAAATGTCCAGGTTCCACGGACCTCCTTTTCCTTCGGGGAATGTCCAGTGGGCCCAGCACCAGCAGGTGTCACCAGAGACTGCCAGGACCTCCTCTAAGAGGGGCTCCTGGCTTTGGATTTGAAAGTTGCTAGGGCACGGAGGTATCTAAAGTGAGACTGCTGAGGAGAGAGGGAGGGAGGGAGGGAGAAAAGAAGTCTGGAAGCTAGGTCCCAGGCCCCGGACATTGAAGTGCGGAAGAAGAAATGGCGCGGGAGGGGAGGCTGGAGAGGGAGGAGAACCGGGGAGAGAGGGCTGGAGGTTACGCGGAGGGGGCGGTTCAGGCTGCGGGGAGCTGTTCACAAGGCAACTCCTGCAGA
>NW_006436294.1:4973414-5026104 GCF_000325575.1 Pteropus alecto
GCTGCGGGGAGCTGTTCACAAGTCAACTCCTGCACATGTGTCACATAAGGATAGGGCAGCATATGCCACGGGATTAGACATCGGTGCCCAGGTCATCACTAGCCTGAGTGGGGGTCGGGGCGACAGCCTGAGTGGCAGGGAAGCAAATGGAGACGGCAGGGCCAGTAGGTATGCCAGGACCAGACTCTTCTTTCTCTGACCTCCGGTTTTAGGGGTGCTCCAAATACCTATCCACGTTATCTCTAGTAATGGCCAAAGGGGAAGCTCTTTGGGGACACCCCCAGAAAACACACCTGCTCCCAAATGCTTCTGAAATATGTCTCTTGTCTTTACAAGAGTTTCCCTGTAAAATGATTTTTTAAAATTTTCACCAAGAAAATTAGAGATGCTAATTACTCTGCTTCAAAGTTGGAGTTTTGCAAGTGGGTATGTCGACTGTCACTTGGTTCACCTGGAAACCAACAAGCTCATTATTCCAAGGAATTGACAGTGACAGCGTTGAAAATGCCTCAGAGATTCAGCCCGAAGGCCACCACGCTCACAGCGGGCCTCCTCTTCTCCCACCTGCCCTCACCACGGGACCTGGGCGCTGAGCAAATCATCACCTAAACCCCGAATACCCACACGCCCGGCGCTTCCGCAGGACCGGAGAGCAGGGGACATCCCCAAGGACTTCATCGTATGGCTAGGGGCCTAGGTGAGAGGGCTGCTGAGCAGAAATACACCGCCCTTCTTCCTGTGTGGATTCTCAGATGTGAAGAAATACAAAAACTAAGGAGTGGCCAAATGCAGGATCATCACGGGGACCCAGAGGAGGGCGGGCACTTTACTCTGGCCCACGGAGAGGAGATGAGACTTTCCATGGCACAGTGGAAGAGAGAAGGTGAGACAGGGTGTGAAGAAGGCCTGCGGGTCTGGTGACGACGGACCAGTGCAGCCCTAAGTCACTCTGTGACCGGGACAAACCATCTCTCCCCTCAGTCTCAGAAAAACATAGGATGGGCTGAATGAGCTCAGAATGCCTCCCTAGGGAGACACCGCTGCCTCCTCCAGTGGTCTGTGGTTCTCAGGGGAGATGGGCAAACAAGATAAGGTGCTATTTGGTTTTTTCTAGTCGTGACCACATTCTCTCCATCAGCATGTGGCCTGGGATCAGACAGATCTGTATTCAGACTCAGGGTCATGTCCCCAGAATCAGAACACCAGTGACAAGGGCAGGCCGTAGGGATGAAGGGCCAAAGCCCCCAGGAGAAGGCAGGGGCCAGGCTCAGCCCTCTCCCTCGTCAGGTCCCTCATGTCTTGTGAGAGCAGACGACAAGGCCAGGACCCCTTCACCGGGTCCCAGGTCACTGGGGAGGGGTGGACTGAGCCAGCCCTGCCCCTCCCCCGGAGGGCTGGTGGAGGTGGGTTCCTGGCCCAGCCAAGGGTCACCTGCTGCTGTGCCCCCCCACGGCTGGGGTTTCCCCTGCCTGGGAACAGCTGGGGCGGCCTTGCTCCTCTCAGACAAATGCAGCTGCTGAAGGCACAGCTGTAACTGAAGGGGCCGAGGCCTGGGGCAGGGATGAGGGTACACGCACTGGGGAGGTGGGGCCACCATCATGAGCTCCCCTTCTATCCAGTGCAATCGCCTGGGCTGGCACCGCCCCGTGCAGACTGCCACCATCTGAGGCTCTGCAGCCAGAGGGGCAGCCTGGGGTGGGTGCAGGACCGAGGGTCACCTGCTGCTGTGCCCCCCCACGGCTGGGGTTTCCCCTGCCTGCAGCCAGGCTCCCCGCATCCGGAGAGTGAAGCTGCGGGCTCTGAGCTTCCTCCGCAGCTGCAGCAGCCCCCAGTCCTCCTCTCGGGGTGACCAGGAGCCAGCTCCCCAGTCTTCCTGGCCTCGGCTCCCTCGTGAGGTCATTACCGTGCGGGGTTCTCCGCTCAACTCTGGACCCGCATTTCCCGACCTCAGCCAACCCGGCCCCGTCACGCTGTACTCCCACTCACTCCGCTCTCCACCGGGATCCGGGCGGGCGCCTTCGGGTTCTGGGGTGTAAGGCACCACACTCACAGCCCCTCCTCGGCAGGGCCAGGCCACAGGCGAGGCCAGCGAGGGCCCAGGGCCCACGGTCTGCAGAGTCCTCACCCAGCTGCCCACCCTGATGCTAAAAGACCCGAGGGCGAGCACCTCGTAAAATCGGGTGCCTCCTGGCCCCACCCTCGCCCCACCCTGCTTCTCTGGGTCTCCAGCTCTCTGAATTTTCTTCATACATGACCTTGAAGCCACCTCCATGAAGTTCAAAACACTTTCTCCTGCCACCACTGTTCCCTCAGTCTCAAGTGTCCACGGGAGCTCAGGGTAAGATGGACTGCAGAGAGTGTCCCTCACTCTCAAACGCGCCCAGGAATTAGCTTTGCCTCTCTGTCCTTTGACCTATACCCCCATGTTCTCTCTCCAAATATAACCCCTCCGGGAGCTTGCCTCATCCCCACGCCTCGCCCTGGGCCCTGCCAGACTCACTGTTCATACCTTAACACATTTAATCTTCCCCTGAGCAGGTGAGGTTGGTGTAGCCATTGTACAGATGAGGAAACCAAAGTCAGAGATTATGTAATAAGAGATGACAAATGGCAAACATGGGACTTCAAATCCAGGTCTGTCAACCTAAACAGCCAAGCACTGAACTATGATATAAGCTGCTGGGCCTCGGAAGGAGGGAAGAGAGGAAGGGAGGGAGGGGAAGAGGGGGAGAGAGGGGAAGGAGGGGGAGGGGAAGAGAGGAAAGAAAAGTATAGAATTTTAACAGATTTACTGGCTCCCCCCTTTTTTTACTTTATTTTCTTTTTAGGTGCTTCAGGCACTTTGTGGCCTCTAACCAACGAACACCTTGTAGAGGATCGTGCCTCAGACACCCCCAGGCCAGGCCCACCGCCCACCGGTGAAACGGCCTGTGCTGCACAGGCTGACTGTCTGCCTGACAGGAAATCACCTGCCAGTTCCCAGCCAGGCGTTTCTGGTCATTCCCTCCCTGGATGTGGACTCTGGTGTCACCCACACGAAGCAGCAAGGAGGGTGAGAAGCTGATGGGGCTTCGATGAAGACCCCAGCCAGCCTTGGCGCCTCTCCCCCGACCCCAGCTCCTCTTTCTGGCGCCGGTGTCTGAGGCCTGTTGTAAGTGGGTCAAGGTCTCTGCAGTCCATCTTACCCTGAGCTCCCGTGGGCAAAGACATAGGGTAAACTCCAAGAAACCAGAGTCTGTGTCATTGAAAGAACAAAGACACGTTTTACAGTAAAATAAGTCACCCAAAACACACTGCTTTGACAACTGTCTTCCCTCAGCTTTCCCGTAAGTGTGAGGCTGTCTCAGAAGCACTGTGATTAATCAGGTACGCCTCTTGGGAAGCCCCTAAAAACTGTATGGCCCCCTCGTCCCACTGGTCCTCTGACAAGCAAGACACAAGTTCAGCCAGGACCAGCAGAGTCGCAGGGTGTGAGAGACACTCAGAAATGCAGAATTTCTCCATAGGTTTAATTACATGGATGCATTTTTAAATACAGACATCTGTTTATATATAGATTGTCTGTATATGTGTAGACATACTTTTTGCAAGTGCCAATTTAGTTGTGGCCACTGTATTTTATCGCCTCCGTGTGAAAGCCACCGTGTGAAACGTGTGAACCTCCCTGGAAGGCTCGGCAGGATGTGTTCCCAGCAGCAGAGTGAATGATGCCCAATTTGGGAGAACCAAAGAGGTTACGGTACACGCCTCCCGACGGTCAAGGGGGACACTTTTGCTGTCCAGAATGAGATGATGCCACGTTCCCTGGTCCAGCAGAGGCTAAAGGCACACGCCATCCGGCTCTGATATATGGTTATATAGTCTTAGGCGGAGACAGAAGTCAGGCAGGGTCAGGCACCGAAGGGCTCCCAAGGGCATCTCCAGGCTCGGCCTGGCTGACCAAAGCCTTCCATGATGTGCACAAATTGAAAATGATGAGTGCTTTTGGTTTCTCGTCAGTTTCAGTCATTTTCTAATAAAATTTCTCACCACATAATGGGGTTTAAGTAATCCAATCACTCTCTCTAGGGGGTGACCTCCATCATAACAAGTTTATCCAGGAGGAACTCCCGGTGACCTCTAGGTCAAGGGTGGGGCCCCGGCCGGAATTGCTTATTGAGGCTGACTCAGTCTCCAGGGCCAAGCCACAGACATCCACGTGGCAGCTCCAAACCCACAGCTGATGCTGCTGCCGATTCCTCCAGAGGTTCTGGATCCACCCAGAGGACTAGGGGGTGGGACACCTTGTGGCCACATATGTATTCCCAGATGTGTGTGTGTGTGGTGTCTGTTTGGGGGGACATATGTATGTGTGTTATGGGGTGAGAGTGTGTGTGTGTGTGTGTGTGGTATGTGTGGTGTGTGTGATGCATACATATATATGGGTATGATGTGTGTGTAGGTGGCATTTCTGTTGTGTATGTGTATGTGGGTGTATGTGTGCCTGTCTGTCTGTCCTGAGTTTTCCACTGAGTCTCTGGGCCAGGCAAAGGGACATGGGGATAGAGGCAAGAACGTGCTCAGGAAGACGACAGTGTGGGCACTGGGGACAATGCCACCAGCAAGGCTGTGCCCTCTCTGATGACTATAAGAGTCAGCCTCAGAGAGACTCTGGGCCCAAAGAAATTCTCAGGCTGGACATGCCACCCAGACCTGCCAACAGCCAGCCCCAAAACCCTTCCCTTGGGTGTAATCGCTGGGTCTTCAAGGGGGCAGATTATTACAGGAGGTTTGAGGTGGATGCTGCTTCTGGCTGAGGAAGACGCGTGGCTGAACTCGGGACTGGCCTCATAGCTGTGTGAACTTGGGAAAGTTAAGCCACAGAGCTAAGCCTTGATTTGTGCTTCATAAAATGGGGATAACCACACTTTCTCCTAAGGACTATTAGCTGCTGCCCCTCACCCTGAGCACTGCCCCGAGCACAGCGGCCCCTGTGCCCCTCCAGCAGGCAGTCTACACCTGCCCCGGGCCCTTGGCTTTCGCTACTGCCTCGGCCTGGAATTCTGGGCCCATACTTCTTGGCACGGATGGCTGTGTCACGTCATTCTCTTTTCAAAGAGGCCTTTCTGAAATATCCCCACCTGAAACGCTTTGTCACATGACCCTGCTTTATTTTCCTCAAAGCACTTATCACTATTTGAAATTACCTTGCCCATTGATTTTTTTTTTACTCTCTATCTTCCTTCTTTTCTGAGAACTATCCACTAAAAGTAGGATCACAGCTGTCGCATTCGCCAGTGTGATCCACGTGCCTCAGCGCAACGTCCAGGACATAACAAGGATCAACCAATGCAGGTTGAAAAGAAAAAAACCCAGGAGTGCGCGTGAAGGGTCCTGAAACTGTCCGCTCCTGTGCGGGCATCCACAAGGCCTCTCCGGCCCGGTCCCAACGACGTGACACGTCCTGTCATTTACTGAAAATGTTCTGCACTACGAAAAGAAAAAAAAGTATAGAACAAACTTTCAGGTGAACCTCGTCACTCTCTCATTTGGAAGGTGAAGCGGCCTGTCTCTATGGCCAGAAAACAGCCAGGGAGAGACTCAGGAACACCAGTGCCACCCGCCAGGCTAACCTCACTCGGTCCCTACAGCTGGGTCTGGGAGCAATTCCGGCCTGGGCCCCACCCTTGACCTAACCCTCCTGCAGGGGGCTGAGATTCCTCGGGGCTGAGCATATGCAGTCACGACTACTCCAAACGCAGAGCTGGGTGCAGATGCTGACACGCTGCCAGTGAGAGCTGCAGGAGAGCAATAAATTAATCTCCCCGAACCCATCGCAGGGGTAAGCACGAGATTCAGGAGTCGGAACTCATTGGAACAGTAGTGTGGCCAGTCATGGCCACATCAGTAAGAAAAGGAGACATGAGGGTGACCATGTGACAAGGCACCATGGAAGCGAGAGAAATTCCCCTTCCTGGCTGTAATCCACACTAACATCTCAGCCCAACTGTCCAAGAGCTAAAAGACAGGGTCCAGGAATGTGTTCCCTGCCCTCAGGAGAGAGGACCCCCACAGTGTCCCCAAAATAGAAGTAGGTGGAGGCTCTCTCAGCGCGGTGGCTGGCATTCCACGGGCTCACTTACGGCGACCCAGTAAGCTATATAAAGGTTATTTTGTGGCCGCGACAGAGCCCGGGGTGGAGAAAGCTCTCTTAATTACAGCCGATGCTCTGGGGTTGGCCCGTCCACGGCCTCCGCCCCACACACTGCAGGAAGCCAGGCTGAGACCGAGTCCCCTGGGAATCTCGTTGGGCCCAGAGAGGCAGGAGTTGATGCTATGACACGGTTGATGCTATGCTTCCCTGGATGAACCCGAGGCCAGGGGAGGAGGGAGCCCCGCACCAGAGCAGACCGTAGGGGTGGCCACTGGGAGAGGCCCTGGAGGGTGTAACGCCAGAAGTCCACCTAATGACACTGGCCGTTGTTCCTGTTGGGGCTGATGGTATTCTACTCATAAGTCTGCAGGTATGTTCTCACGTATAACATGGGGATGATGATTTCTTCAAGTACTGCCAGCTTCATTCATTCAATAAACGGTCACTGGTCAATGAGGACGAGCCAGGCCTGTGCTAGGCACCGGTAGGGGGTCAATGACGAGATGTCCAGTAAGATTACGGAAGGGGAGCTGGAAAGGACTCGTACTCTCAGACAGTGGATTCTGAACTGGATGAGACTAACGCCCAGCACCCTGGGACCCTGGATGACCCAGACAGCCTCTCTGTGCCTGCCCACCATCAAAGACAGGACAGGAAGAACTGGAACCTCGATTAGGGGATTGCGGTGAGACTTCAACGACAAGGTGAAGCTAAAGATGCCTCCTCAATGTCACAACTTTCTGACAAGAACTGGGGACCGGGTCAAACAGAACAGGGGATGCCCAGTTCTGCTCCCTGCCAGCGGGGCCACTTGGGGGAGTAACGCTAATCACTAGTAATCACAGTGCAAACTCCAATACAGGGTGTTGCACATATTAACTGACAATGGCTGTAAGCACGGGGTCATCAGAAAAGTAAATTAGCAGAACTAAGTTATCCTATTTACAACCAAGACTTCAGCGGCAGCCTACACGGCGGGAACTATAACGAAGCTCTCAGCAGAGGGTTGAACGAAAGCACCTTGAGGTCCTGAGAAGCAGACAGACAGGTCAGCTCCACAGGTGGCCCAGGAGCATTTGGACAGAGAGGCTTCCGCAGCAGTCGCCCCAAAGGAGCTCTGCCCGATCCCAGGCCTGTTCCTGTCCCCTGTCCTCGGCTCATAGGCTCACTCTCAGTGGAGCTGCCAGGCCAGGGCAGCCACTGCCCACAGATCCTAGCCCCTGCTGCCACAGGACCAGCGCTGCTGCACCCACCCCAGACACAGGCCCCTCCCCTCCTGCACCCTGATTTAGGGCTCGGCGCCCCACTGAAGGGCAGCCCCGGGAGCCTGCTGTCCCTCAGAGCCACCCTTCCTCCCTTCCATAGCTAAGCTGGACGGGAGGCAGGGGCTCTGGAAGCTACGGGACCCCAGTCCATCATCGCCAGCATCAACATCACAGGAGACAGGAAGAGAAGGAGACCATCACATGTGGGCCTTATAAAGTTACACTTTCTGGTTGTCACATAAAAAAGTAAAAAGAACCAGGTGAGATAATTTTACGAATACACTGTATTTAACCCTAAATTTCCAAAATATTATCACATAGATATGTAACCAATACAAAAAAAATTCATGAGAAGCTTTACTCTTTTTCCTACTAAATCTATAGTTTGGTATATGTATATATGACTTGTGGCCCCTCTCAGTCTGGACCAGGCTGCGAGTGGTCAGTGGCCACACGTGTGAGCCAGCTCAGGTCCAGAGCATCGTTCTCCCCACAGGAGAACGTCCAGGTCGACACGCAGCTCGCAGGGCTGGGTGAGTGTGGTGCTCAGCACATTCGCCTCCAGCGTGGTGGGGAAATGGGAGCGGGGCGATGTCTTCAGCACGTGTCAGCCTATCCCATATAGCCTGCCTTTTCCAGACCTGTGCCAGCTTTAAAAGTCTAACCGTTTGTCTCTGCTCACCAAAATACGCATGAGTTAAATATTTCAGTTATTGTTGGCTGTAATTTCAGATCTGCTCAATAGTCTCAACCTTTGCATTTGGGAGGAGGCAGATCATTGCACGGGTACTTCTATGAGCACAGGACAACAGCAAGCACAGAACCAATCGCCAGGTCGCTGCCCTCGATGCCCCTTAAACACTACTTAGGCAGCACCTCCAACATACTGAGCTCCCTTCCAGGCCCTGGCACATCACAAGGCACACACTCTGCCGTCGTGACGCTTGTGTTCCTGAGTGGATGACAGACCCCAGGCAGATAAACCCCAGTATACACACTCCACAGGGTGAGGGTCTGCCACTCTCCTGCCGCACCAACTGGACAGAAGCTTCTCAAGGACAAAAGGGATGTCAGACCCGTCACTGCATTCTGGGCAGAGGAATCATTAAATGTGTAGTTGCTGAATGAATGAAAACACAAATGAATAAATGAATGAATGAATGCATGCATGGTTGGGTTGTTGAAGACTGAATGGATCAGACTGAATCCAACGACTGCTACAATGCATGCCTATCGAATGAATGAAAAGGATGAAGCAAACTGAATGATTTCAATACCAAAAAACCCATATTGCTGGTCACGGTGCTTTTCCAGGTGGTCCATATGACGGCCCTATCAGAACAGCTCCTATTCAGGCTGTGGAGTTACCCACAGGTGTCTCCTATGTGCCATGCGATTTCTGGTTATTTAGATTATTGTGACACCCCTTGATTTAATCTTACCAGACTCGTTTCGAAATGTTACTGTTAGCTATTTTATTTTGTTTTGCTTTGTTTCTAATTGAAGCGATTGTGAGGGGATTTTGTATCATCTGTCACCAGAATAGAGCAGGCCCTTGTCAGCTTACAGCTGTATTTACCAAGACGGATTCCCTTGAGAGGACGAGCATAACTTAAATTTTACATCTACTGAGGCGGCTAGAGAAGCCTGGCTAGCGCAAATCCTAAGTTTTTCTAGTGATATTCTGGAGGACAGGCTCTGGGCGGGGCTGGCCTGCATCTGTTTCTCCTTCTGTTGATTATAGCCCCCCAGTTTTCCAGTACGGATCAAACTCCTTTCTTTGAGGGGGTGGGAGGTAACGAACTTCCCTCCAAATGTTGGTCAGGGTCCTGTGGTTTAGGCTCCAAATAGCCTGTCTCCACTCCTAGGCTACTGATAAGTCTGGGAAGTCACCAGGCCCACGCCTGTCCCTCAGACTGGGCCCCAGTCTCCTTCCCTGGGTCTGAAGGCTCACGGAGCTGAGACTCGCTGAGAGCAGCCTTCTGTTGGCAGCCCCAGTTTGCCCTCCCACATCCCTTCTCTCCCTCCCTGCCCTGCTCTGAGCCCACGGAGGTTGGCTGCGGGTGGGCCCCTCTGCTGGCTGGCGTCTGACAGGGTCAGGCCAGTGGGAGGCACTGGCAAGAGGAGAAGAAGGGAGAGAAAGCAGCGTGGCTTCCCTGCTCCCTCCAGGCCACAGCTGGGGCAGCAGCTACATGCCTCCATGAGGAGGCAGGCCCCTGCCCACCCCACCCTCACGGGGCTCCGCAACCCTCCAACCTGCGAGCAGCTGGCATCCCTGCCTGCCGGGTCCTGGTGCCTCGTACCCCTCCTCGACCTCACTCTTCTCTAAACAGAACCTTCGCCAACATCTCTTCCGTGAAACCTGCTTCCGGCCGCGACCGGGACACACAAGTCTGCCAAGAACAGGGTTAACACCAAGAAAGAACCATCTAGAAATGGAGAGAGTGGAACGAGCCAGCTTGAGGCTGCCTGACCTCTGGCCTTTTCATCGTGTCGCTCTGCTCTGCTCTTTAAGTCAGTTAGAGGGGCGTTTTCTATTGCTGGGGACAGAAAGCATCAGCCTCACTTGGAAGCAAGGCCAGTCTGGGGCACACTGGGGTGAAGCCAGCTGGTAGAGGCTGAGCGCCCGGAGACTGTCCTCAGCCCCGCCCTTGTATTAACTGAGCACCATGCTCGAGTGACTTCACCTCTCGAGTTGTCCCTGCCATTCCCAGAACATCCCCTGGCACGAAGTTCTTCGAAATCTAGAGTCAGCTCTGCCAAGGTCCAGAGCCAGTCTATGCCGAGGCTGGCAGGAGGGGACGTGCCAGCAGGTGGGGCCTAGAAGTGCTCTTGCTTCCCGGGGCCTGGCATCAAGGGTGCTGGGATGGCAGCTGGGAGCTCATCGACCCTGAGCCACCACGTTGGATTTCTGCTTCTTGGCTGGGCCTGTGACCCTGTGTTTGGCTCTGGTCAGCCCAGGTTTCTGGTCAGAATGCACCAAGGTCAATTGTTCGCCCGGCCCTGCCTGCGCTGTCTCCTCCCTCAGCCCTGGCCCCGCCACCTCAGATCCTCAGGCGTTAGATTCATAGGAGCACCGGTCCCTGGTGCCAGAAAGGTTGGGGGCCGCCATTTAAGTGCCATCTCCTCCAAGAAGCCCTCCCTCATTCTCAGGGTCACTTTCCAACAAAACCACAGCAGGACCCTGCCATGCGACTGTGACACCTGAATTAAAGCCACCCTGCAGTATCAGATTCCTTTCCATGGAGTCTTTTTTGTTTTGGTTTTTGCCAACTAGACCGTGAGCACTCTCAGGGCAGGGGCTGCGTCTTATCTTTTCCTATAGGTCCAGAAATCAGCACAAGGCCAAACAGCGGATCCCCAGAAAGTGACTGTGACTACACGGAGACTGAGTGAGCCAGCACGGGCAAGAGGGTCACAGAGTGGCAGAGAAACCGGGCCTCCGGTCTCAGACGCGGCTCAGCTGTGTCTCACCAGGCCGCAAGCCAGGCCCACCCCTGGGACCAGGAGTCACACCCAGCTGCTCCCTCCACCAGCCTCGTCCCCCAAGCCTCAGCACCAGGCCTCCCTGACCCCCGCTGAGGCCTTCCCCACCTGAGAATCTCAGTAACCTCCCCCACACCAGCCCAGCCCCTCTTCCCCTCCCCCGTGCCAGCCACATCACCCTCCAAACAGCTCAGAGACCGGGGGGCATCTCCGAGGGCTCCGGCTGAACAGCCGGGGCCTGTGGGATAGCAGCACCCGACCACCTGGAAATGGCTGACTCGGGATCTCCAGGCGCAGCCCCTGAGCTGTCTGTGTCCCTGCTCTCTCACCAGGACAAGGACCCCTCTTTCGCCTGCTGTGAGCAGATGCTTTAGCGAGCCCTCTGCAGGCACCAGCTCTCACTTCAACAGCCCTGGGGTGAGCAGATGTTTCCCAGTTACAGAAATGAAGACGCGACTCACACTTAACCAATCTCCACGACTCTCAGGGCAGGGTGGGTAGGGTCGGAACCCAGCCCTCTAATTTCCTCTCTGCCTCTGTGGCCTCCGACACCAGACGGGACACAACTCTGGTGACAAGCACATGCGGGTGTAGATGCAACCGGGTTTATGTTACTGAACCCACGAATGGGGAACTCAGGCCACCACTGCCACCCCCAATCACGCAGCTGGGGCCTCCCCTGACCTGGCCACATAGTCCCCCACTTCTCAAAGAGCCCCTTTTCTGGAAGGCTGGCCCCGCCCCCACCCCAGGACAGCGGCGCAGACTCACTTTCACACAGGCGGCGCCTCAGCTTGCCCCGGATCTTGTCGATGGCGTCGAAGTCGGACACGTGGAAGACGTGGGCGGACGTGGGCTCCGAGGCGATCTCCTCCAGCTCCTCCTTCAGCGCCTCCCCCACACCCACCGCGAAGATGCGGATGCCCGCCCGGCGCGCTGCCGCCGCGGGCTCCAGCACCAGGTCCTGGCTGCGGCCATCCGTCAGGAGGATGGCCACCTGCTTGAAGGCGCGGTCCCCGGGGCGGCCGCCAGCCTGTCGGGAGAAGCTGTGGCGGGTGATGTAGCGCAGCGCATCGCCTGTGTTGGTGTGGCCGCCGTGGTAGGCCAGGGTTCCTGCGGCCGCCTTGACCGCCTCCCTCGAGTCAAAGTGGCCCAGCTCGAAGGCCGTGGTGGGGTGGTCGCTGTAGCGCACGACCCCCACTCGGGTGTGCTCGGGGCCCACTTCGAAGGTGTCCACCAGGTTGGCCACCCACTGCTGGACCTTCTCAAAGTCCTCCTTGCCCACGCTGGAGGAGGTGTCCAGCAGGAAGACCAGATCGTAGTGGACACTTTTGCAACCTACAGGGGCAAGAGGAAGAGTCAGGTAAGGTGGATGGTAGTGGAAAGCCTGCTAGCCTTGGGAGACCTGGAGGCCTGCCTCAAACACCACCCAGTCTGCCTTCCGCTGGCTGGAGGCCTTGTCCAGCTGCCTGAAAGCTCAAAACTGTTTCCTGTCACATGGTGAGTGTCCCCAAGGTGCTGTGAGTTTCAGCTGACAATATATAATCTTACATGAAAGCGATTAACATTCATGGAACACCACTGTGTCAATTTCTTTAAATACTTGGTTACTAAGTGACCTCATTATTTTTTAAACCTGCTACAAAAAATGCAGGCCCGTTTCCGAAAGCTCAGAAAAGGCAATCAAAAAATGTTTGAAATGCTGATATTCCCATCTACACAAAGTTAACCACTGTTAACCACGGTGCATATATTTGATTATTTTCCATTTCCATATAGTTATTGATGGAAGGGGGACTGTCCCAGACACACTGATGTATAAGCTGTTTTCCCCACATCCAGCAACGTGCTGAGAACCCATTTCCAGTGTGATAATACCGGTTTCCATGGCTACAGAGAGTCCACTGAAAGGATGAACATAATTTATTTAGCCAGTGCTCTCTTGTTGGATAAACAGTTTTCTGTATTTCACTATTAGAATCCATATAAAATATTTTGCACTCATATTTTAAATACAAATTTATAGAATTCTATAAAGCTTTATAAAACCTTTATAAATATAAATTTTATATTAACTATACAATGCTTTTGATTAAATAAAAAATGGCACTATACAATTTATTTCTGATCCTCAGAACAAACCAGTGCAGAGAGCTTGCTCATCCCCATTTTACAATGAGATAATATATTTTCTAAACTCCAAGGGCCACACAAACCCAAGGGGTCTATCATGAGGCCCGGATCTTGACTTTTCCAGAATCTGGGGCTTGGTCATGCCAACAGCAGCAGCTGACCAGACCTCTGGGAACGCCCAGCATAGACCTTTGCCTAGTAAAAACAAAATGAAAACAAAACCCTCCAAAGCCCCATTTTGTTCAACTATCAACTTGGCAAAAGTCGCAAAGACCAAGGTAGGCAGAGTGAAGGGGAGGAGATTGCATCTGCCCGCTGGACAAGTGGCTGTGGGATCTGTCACACTCATTCTCAGGATCTTAAAAGCCTTATAAAGAAGAGTATCCTTTGATCCACCAATTCCAAATTTAGTGAATTACCCTAAGGAAACAATCAGATAAATGATAAGGCAAAAACAAGATATATAAGCAAGTTCATGGCAACATTGCCAAGCAAAATCCTGGAGACGACTTGCTTGATCACCCACGTGAAACTACTTAGTAAAAATCATCTTGTGTTCATACAGTGGCATGCCAGGCAGCCATGACATCCCTTCACAGTCAGGGATGGCTGTAAAGCAATCCTTATGACCAACAGGGATGCACTTTTTCAATACACCATTGGGTGTGAAAGCTGTGTGTCTGTGCGGGACTGTAAGTGGGCCTGAGACCCCCGCAAACGGCACTGCTTACCTCTGGCAAGCAGAACTATGAGTGAATTTTATTATTCTGTATTTCTAATTTTATATGTACAAGCAATGAATTAAGTTAAAAACACAAAAAAATAATAAAGCTATATATACACGCACACACGTGCACAAACACACATACTCCCAGATACTTCCCTGTCCTGCCCTGAGCCAGTACCACTCTCGAATATTCCACATGTACCTTTCTCTCTCGTTTTTAAAATCCAAGTAACAGCCAGGCTGTGGGGAGCCCAGGTAAACCCCACCTTCCAGGACTGAGCCCTAACAGGACTAGCGCTTTTGGAGAGCTTGCCCACATGCACGGACTCGGATAATGCCTGGGAGTTTTTCTCTTTGACATAAAAGATCATCCTTTTGTCTTTGGGACAATAATGTCCCAGTCTGTTCGGGGTAATTGCCGCTGCGGGCCGGGCAAGGCCCCGCTTTCGGGCTGTAAGCCTTGAGCAAATTTGTTTGAAGTCTGCAGAGAGTTCATTTGTTCAAAAGGCCCACCGAGGGGCCCCTGGGAGCTCCGGGTACATCGTCTCCTGGAGGCCAGAAAGCAGACTGGGCCGCGGGCACGTGAGAATGAAGTGTGATGCCTGAGGGCCCTGCCCCCGGGGTCGTGTCCCTGGCAAGGGCCATGGGGCGCCCGGCAGGCGACCGCTTCCCTCCGAGCAGTCTTGTACTCTAGGCGATGAGGGCACGGAAGAGACGGCCGTCGGCCTTCCCGCTTCTGACCTGGCTGATCCTGTGTGTCAACGACACACCCGGGGTCGGCTGGGTGGACACCAGAACCACCATGTCTCGCATGGAACCCAGGAGGTCCACAGCCATCGGCGTCTTCCCAGCCAGCCGGGCTTTGAGAGGCTCCGGCAAAGTAAAACACGTGAGAAAACTCTGGGACGATAGAGAAACGCAGACCTCCGGGATTTCTTTCGCTGTTGTTTCTCGCTTTCTTCTGAGGATCAGGGAACACCGGCTCCGGCTCCGCCGCAGGACTTCCCCGGGGTCCCCCCAACCTCGCCTGCAGGGAACTCCCAGCCTCTCCTTACCGCGGTTCCTCATCCGCAAAATGGGCGCGACGCTTTACGTGCGGGCGGCGCTTTACGTGCGGGCGGCGCTTTACGTGAGGGCGGGGCTTTACGTCCAGTGATCTAGTGGCGGATGCTCCCCCGGCCGCAATGAGTGGCGATCCTGGCCTGCGCCAGCTTCTGTCCTCCTCACGTCTCGGCGCCGATGGTGCCTTCTCCCGGGAGGCCCCGGGCAGGTGAGCGGAACCTCCCTGTCGGGTCTGGGCTCCTGCCCGGACCTGCTCTTGTCCACTAAACTTTGCCACGTTCTCCGTCTACCGCAGAGGCTGCCCTATGTTACCTCTTCTGGTGAGACCCAGAGTGTCCATTTCCCCCGGAATGACCCCAGAGCCTTCATAGGACAGGACAACACGAGAGGGCCCCAACCCCTGCGCGCCGTCCCCAAACCCGACAGGCACTTGGTATGGACAAGCTCGCAACTCACTGTGTGATGACTCAAGCAGGGTGTTCCGACAGCTCATTCTTTTTTCTCTCTCACATACACTGGCACACTCACACACATACTCACACTTATCACACGTACTCACTCTCACATAGCCTCACACACTCATACTTTCTCACACGCGTGCTCTCACACACACACATGCCCCTGCTGGATAACTGAATTTTACACACATTGGTTGGAGGACAGCTGACACCCACACGTGTTGGATGACCAACGCTCTCTCTCACACACAGTCACTAGCACACTCACAGGCACACACATGGATGTGCACTGACTGCTGTGTCTTCAGCCTGGCACAGCCTGTGGCAGCCCTACCTGCCCTCTGGGCCCGACAGCCCCGGTTCCCACTCCATAGCAGCAGCATCCAGAGAAGGCCGGCCGCAGGGTTCCCTCGCAGGTTGGCCATGGCTCTCTTGTGCTTGAGGACAGGCATCTCTTGGCCAGGAAAAGACGCGTAATAGATTTTACTGGAGCATTTCCTGTGTGGAGAAAGACACGTTTTTTTAGAGACAGCCCTTGAGCTGAGAAATCCCAAGAAGCAACCTCCAGGCCATGTGTGGGAGGAATCCACCCAGACCCAGTCTCCCAGCTTGTTTTCATCCCTCAGACCCTACACGTCTCACAGCCAATAGTATGACCCTCTAAAAGAAGACAGCCCAGTGTTACCGCCCCCTCCACTGACGCCTTCTATCCCCCATCCATCCATTAGCAAATGTGTACTTGGGACTGCCCAGCCCCATTGTTATTGACTGCCCGAGACTATGATTGTGGCACCAGCGCCACTGTTTTGATCATGTTTTCTACTTTTGGACGTTTAATAGGCTGTCTTATTAGTTTACTGTGTTATAGAAGGACATCTTTGTGCTTGTCTTTACCCATACTTAGTTATTTTCTTAGGGCAGGTTTACGGGAAAATACTTAGGGTGTCATGAGTTTAGAAAGCATCCTGATGTAAACTGTCAAACTGCTTTAAAAAAAGTGATATTGGTTTCCGCTGCCTCCAGCAGTGTAGGGGTGTGTACGGGTGCCCCTCTCACCGCACACCTGGCAGCATCGAGTGTTCTCATTCCTTCAGACTTTGCCACCTCCACGGGAGAGATGTTGTTTCTTGCTTCCTATGCGTTTCTGTGATCCATGAGGTTTATTAGCTTGTGTATTTAATTTTCATATGGATGTCCATTTTAAAAAGCATTTATCATTATTAATGCCAAGATCCAGGAAAGGGAAAACAGTGTATAGATTTCACCATTGATTTATTCATTTAACAGATATTTACCAGTGGCCCTCATGTGCCAGGTGCTGAGGGCAGGTAGACAGATGACACCAAATCTACCCTTGGTGGCACTCACTGACACATGGGAGACAAGGAAAACTTGGGCCAGAGTAGGGTGGGTTAAAATGAATGCAGATGCCTTCCTGGGCTAGCAGCAGCCAGGCTGGGTTTAGAAGGCATTCCTTAGTCCCTGGCTCCTCCTTCCATCTTCAAAGCCAGCAGTGGCCTATCACATCTTTGCCAGGTGGCCTTCTCTCTGATTCTCACTGGTAAGGACCCTGGAGCCCACCCAGATAGCCCGGGAAACCTCCATATTTTAAAGTTGGATGGTTAGCAACCCCAATGCCACCTGTAACCTTAATTCCCCCTTGCCACGTAACGTAACGTATTCACAGAGATTAAGCATGAACATCTTTTGTGTGTGTGATGACAAATCTATCAGATAAATTTTGCCATTTTAACCATTTTTAGCCTGCAGTTCAGTGGCATTAATTACATTCACACTTTATGCAGCCGTCATCACTATTTCCAGAACTTTTTCATCAATCCAGACTGAAACTCTAAGCATTAAGCAGTAACAGAAGATATCTTTCCATTTATTTAGGTTGTCTTTAATTTCTTTCAGCAACGATTAGTAGTTTTCAGTGTATAGGTCTTGTGTCTCTTTGATTAAATTTTTCCTAAGTATTTCATGCTACTTTCTTGTTGCTATTGTAAATAGAATTATTTTCTTAATTTCCCTTTTTGATTATTTGTTGTGAGTGTGCAGAAATGCAACAGATATTTGAATGTTGACATTGTATCCTGAAACTTCGCTGAATTTGTGTATTACTTATAAGAGCTCTTTGTGGTCCTTCAGGGTTTTCTACATATAGGATTGTGTCATCTGCAAATAGAGATAATTTTACTTTATCATTTCCAAGTCGGATGCCCTGACTTATTTTCCTTGCCTGATTGCTCTGGCCAGGACTTCTTCTCTACAATCTCTTGGTTGTGGTGTGTGATTCTTTTCATACATTGCATTTGATTTGCTAATAGCACGTTGAGGATTTTTACATTTATGGTCATGAGAGACATTGGTTTGTCCTTTGCTTTTTCTCAGAATGTCTTTGGTTTGGGGATTAAGGTAATGCTGGCTTCATAGAATGAATTAGAAAATGTTCCCTGTACTTCTGTGTTCCAGAAAAGATTGTAAAGAAGAGAATGGTCTTCTACCCAGGCATAAATGGAGCGATCATAATAAAAGTCCAGAGTGCGGCAGGCCTGGTACGGAAGCCTTATGGTCTTTAGCAGTAGGAACGAACATTTCATCTCCATGAAATGAGGGTGATCGCTACGCCATTGGGAGGAGGAGGGCATGCGGTGAGGGTTGCACAGAATAATTTCTGCAGAGCATGCAGCACAGATCCTGGCACAGGATCACATTTTCTAGGTACCCAGTAAATGGGAGATTTGGGGCAGCCTGTTTTCCCGCCCCCTCCAGCCTATCTCAGGTTGCAGCCCCTGCAAGCATGGGCACCACGTCTTCATCTCGCTCACCAGGCCCTGAGCTCTTTCCGGGGCATGGCTGTCCAGCTGGCATGACGTAGGCCACACCCTGTCCCTGGGAGGCAGAGTTGTGCCATTAGCCTCCAAAAGTCCGGCAATTAATTTACTGAGCTGAGTTCCTTCCACAAGCCAGCCCATCACCATAGTAACCAGCATTCCCTATTCAGGGACCCAGAGGTGGGGAGAAGAAAGACACTGAGCAGAAAGCAATTTAGAGGGAGAAAATGAGATTTGGCACGCCGCTAGGGCAGCCTGGGCAGAGTGCGAGCTCCATCTGATTCAGAGGGTCTGGCCGCTGCCCATTGTGGGAGGGGGCTGGGTGGAATGAGGCACCGCTGATGTGTTACTGGGGTGATGGGCGACGCTCTGGGCAGGAATCTGGGCAAGACGTGAAAGCATAGAGTGCCAGAGTCCAGACCCCTGAGCCGGCCCAGCTCGGAGCCTCTGGTGCGTGGCTGCTGAGCCGTCTGGGATGCAAACTGCACTTGCTGGTCCGAGAGTGGAAGAGGGCGCTGGGTGGCTTCTGTCTCTACAGGGCTGCCGGAGAGCCCAGCTGCCTGGGAAGAGCTAGAGGCCTGAGTCCTAGATTCAAAACTCGGCTCCGTGTGACCTGGAGCGAGTCCCCTTCGGTCACCAAATTCATACTGAGTGCTTTCTGTATGCTAGGCGCTGTCTAAGGCACTGACTCCTTCTGGGGCAGTTAGCATAACGATGAGGCTTCTCAGCCAGAATCCCCGTGTCCAGATCCTAATTCTGCCTCTGACTAGCTGTGCAAACAAGGGAAGTCACTTAACCTCTCTGGACCTCAGCCATGTCATTATGCCATGGGGATAACAACACCTATGTCACAGGCCATTGGGAGAATTAAATGAGTCGCTACATGTAAAAAGCTGAGAACAATACCTACTAGTGAGTGCTTAAAGCTTAGTATTTTTGTCATTTTCCAGCCCTGTTTCTTCACCTATCAAATGGGAACAGCACCCCTATTTTATAGATCTGTGGAGGAGATACATGAGGCAGTGGGCATGATAGCCCTTTATAAAGTAAGACGTTGACCATTACGGCCATGGTGGATGTGAAGGGGAGACTCAGCTGACACTGACTGTGTAGGGGTCCTAGTAACGTCATTTTTGTCATCTCCGATTCAGCCATGCCTTAAACGCATATTGCACTTACTAAGTGCCAGGCACGCATTCGAGTCCTTTGTCTGAGGAGCTTTCAGCCTCAGGTGGAGACGGACGAGCAAGTAGACACTTGCACTTCCACGTGGTTGGTGCTCTGACAGAGGGAAGGACAGGCACGTAACTCAGGCCTGAGAGGTCAGGGAAGGCTTCCTGGAGGAGACGACGCCTGAGCCGAGCCTGGAAAGATGGGTGGCGAGTAGGCAGGAAGCCAAGGGCTGCCGTCACCAGGAGCAGTCTGCCTCCCTCCCAGTGTCACCCATGGCATGAGCGAGAAGTGCAGTCTTTTGGAGGAGGGGGCAGAAGGAATGGTGAAAGCTCAGGCTGCAGAGGAAGGTGGGAGCACCTGGAGAGGGAGGCATCAAGTTTAAGGACGGAACGTGTGAAAAGGCAGTCCAGGGACGCGTGCAGTGACCCAGAGAAAGGGGTCAGACTTTGCCTCTGCGACCAGTGGATGTTCTCATCATGGGACCGGCACCTACTGCTGTGATTTAGGAAACCATGTTGAGAAAATTGGATAGAGTGGAGGGACCAATGAAGAGGTTAGTGCCGTGTCCAAGAATAACTGCCGATGACCGCCCCTAGAACAGCAGCAGGCCTCATGGTCCAGCCGCAGATTCCATACCAGGTGACTGGCAGACAGTGGAGGAGAGAGAGAGGGAGGAGGAGGCTCAAAGGAAGCCCAGAATTCCAGTTCGAGCATCTGGAAGCCAGTCACTGACGGCGATGGAGATGATAAGTTCAGGCTGAACAGAGTGAATTTGAGGCACCTGGAAGACAGCCAGGTGGAGAAGACAAAGGTAGACATTTGAGTCTAGAGCTCAGGAGAGTTGGGGCTGGAGATTCTCCTGGAAAGTGCAGAGGGAGGAGACGACAGAGCTCTCAGTACGCAGGCGAGCACAGAAAACAGCTGTGGCCTGCCGGGGTCTTTGGTCCCGCAAACGCGCAGGAACACCCATCCAGGCCTGAGGCCTTCTCCACTCAAACATTCCAAGATTCAGATGCAATCAGTTTAAGCCCTATACTGCCCGAATGCAGGACTCATTTGCCTGAAAGAAATGGAAATGGAGTGGGAAATGTGTTTTCCTAACCTCCTTCTTTATGCTATGGAATTTAAAACCATTTCCTATTGGTTATTCTTTTCCCTAAGAAGAGGCCAGATGTCAGTGTTTCTGTCCCTGTTGCTAAAAATTGTGAATGAAATTCAAAGCACATCCGTCTATTCTGGAAGCAATGAAGATGTCTTAAAGTGGCTCCCAAGGGACTTGAAAGGCACATCTTCATCCTAACGCCACCGCCCACTTCTTTGCTGTCCTGCAGTCTGTGGACTCACTGATTAACTAACTCAGTGAATACCTGTTGAGTCCCAGACTAGGTGTCGGTGGTGTTTTAATCATGGGCATAGCAGCATCCCTGCCTCCACCTTCCTTTCTAGGGAGAGAAGAGAAAAGCTAAAGAAGGAAGCAAATAAACAACAGTATGGTTTCTCAGAGTAGTAATTGATTTGAACAAAACAGGGTCATGTGATAGAAGGTGACTTGCATAGGACACTTTTTACATTCTGGAAAAGGAAAGCCTTCTCCGGGTTAGGGCCATCTGAACTGAGATCTGACAAGTAGGAAGGAGCCTGCCCGCCATAAAGAGGGATGGCTGGGAGTAAAAGGCCTCCATCGTTCTTGATTCCTGCAGCCAGGAGCCTCGGGAGGGGCCTCAGCCCTCAGACTCGCCCCCTTCCTCGCTGTCCGCACATCCCTGGACCCAAGCGAGGCTTCCGATGCACAAATAGGACCTTTTGACTCGTGGACAAATCCCGCCGGGACCCTCACGGCCTATGGATAGAGCTCAGAGCCTCGTCCTCATAGACCTTCATGGACCAGCTTGGACCCACCTCTCCAGCCTCACCTTTGTCACCTGGTGCAGGTCAGCTTGGCAACAGGAGAGGAGAATGGCCATGCAAGGGCAGGGGAGGGGCGGCCTGCACTCCCATGATTCCATGTGGCAAGGATGAGCGAGTTTGCCATGAGGCAGGTGAACACCACGGGAGGAAGCTAGGCTTGGGTCGTTTGGTTGGCACCCAACCAATAGAGCTGTTTGTACCACAAGGAGACCTCGGCTGTAAGAAGCCATAAAGGGGAAGCTAAGTTTGGAGGTTTCAAAGGCCACTTGCCATGACATTGAGGGGAACAAGACAAATTCATCACTTGAGCATCTTAACCAAGTGTTGCCAAAGGCCAGAGGCACCCAGAGCTCCTGTTCCACGAGGCAAACGTCCCCACCCTGTTTTTTTTGTTTTGTTTTGTGTTTCTGCTTAGGGACCAAAGTAACTATTTATGTGGAAGGAAATAAAGTGGTGACAACAAACTACAAGTTTTAAAAGCTGACAGAGACCACAAACATCAAAAAATCTAATGAAATATTTTTAATTAACTGCCTGACTACTGCCGTATTTTCCCTTTTTTTTTGGCTTTATACTTTAAGATACCCTCTTCATTTGGCGATATCGTAGTGCACTTTCTCCGTTAGAATGAATAAACTGCCTGTTCGTTTTAATGTAAGCCAGTTCGAGCTGGGGTTCTTTCATTGCAAACCACAGAGCATGCCCAGCAGACAGGTCGCCCATCTCCGGGCTCCACCCCGCCTTGCCTACATGGCATCTCTTGTTGCTTAAACCTCTTCCTTAATCTAAATCTTGTCTTCTCTTCCTCTTTTTTCATCTTTTGTTGGCAACTCAGTTTGGATGGGCTTTCCCAGAATTCCCCTGTCCAGCCTCCCCCTCCAAGGGCTGACTTCTGTATCCATCCAGACACCCCTCCGCTGCATCCTGCCAGCCGACGGTGGGGCACGGGCGGGGGGGTGCCTCCCTTCAGCCAGCCCACTAGCAGCACGGGGAGCGCTCATCGCTCGTTATTGTTTTGCTCGTCTGTTCACGCATCTTAGAGCCGTCATAACCCCGTTCTTATGTCTTGCGCATTTTTCGCATTTCCAGTATTGATTTCTTCCCAATTCTCTTTTCTTTTCCTTTTTGCCCCTGCCAAATACACTGTCTCCGTTCATTTCACAAGAGACTGTCTCAGATTACAGGGTCCTGAGGACACAGATATTTCTGTTTAACTTATTTTGAGCAGTGTCTGGTCAGATGAAGCAATGCACATAAATAGCGCTGCAGCACCCGCACTGATTTCGGAGGTACTGTTCCAGCAGGATCCCCTTTTTCTGGAAAAGAGGAACAAGAAGCCACAAGCAGCGTTTTCCCTGTGAGATGTAGGAGCCATGGACCATAGGGCCAGATGGGCTGTGGTCTGGTCCCTGTCTCCATCATTCACTAGCTGCGTGACTTCAGCTAGTCTCTGTCTCTGTCTCTGTCTGTCTCTGTCTCAGTCTCTGTCTCTGTCTCTGTCTCTGTCTCTGTCTCTGTCTCTCTCTCTGTCTCTCTCTCTCTCTCTCTCAGCTTTCGTTGCCTTGTCTATGAAAAGGGGGATTAACCCACCTCACCAGTTGATTGGAGGGATTAGTGTCCCTAGCACAGGGCCGCGTTGTCAGTCAATGGTGGCCATAACTAATTTGTAAAAAGCTCTGAGCACTCAGTTAAAGAAGCTGTTACTACCACAGGACCCTCTTCAGCACGTACTTCACACTGACAGTGCTTCTACACCACATGTCACCCTGCTCAGCGGCCGCTGTCTGAAGGCACACACTCCACACAACGTCCGGGAAACCTCTGGCTGCCCCCCCAAGAGTGAGACTTCCACGTCTGCTCCAGAGGGCAAATGCCCTGTTCCGTACGCTCTGTGAGTTTGCACAGGGCCTGCCCACCGTCAGCACAGATGTCGTCGGATGAGACAGGTCTGTCGATGTCATTTCCCAGGTGAAAGCCTTCTCTTTCGGGCCTTTCTCGGTCTGATCCCAACTGCCTTTTTCAGGTTCCTGTTCACCCCCACCTCATGAACCTGATTCTCCACCCTCAAAGACTTTCCTCCCTTGCTCCCACACCCCAGCGTTTTATTTTCCTAACGCTCTGACATTGCGTCTGCTGCTACCTCCGAGATGATGTCTTTTACTTGCCAGGCAGATTCCTACTCATCCTTCAAAACCTAGTCTATGCACACTCCTTCTCTGAAGCCTTCCCTGATTTCCCAGGCGGGGAGTGTGTCACTATCTTATTTAGCCTCCCACAGACGCCTGGTTTTTATCACTCCACAAGTGGAATTAAAATTGATCTCTTTATTGATCTGTCTTTTCCACCGAACTCCTTGGAATTAAAGATTGCGTCTCTGGTCTCTTCCTCATTGCCTGGAATAGTGACAGTAGAGTAGCGTGGAGGAGGGTAGCGGGGAGTAGAGTAGCGTAGAGTAGAGTGGAGCACCGCACAGTAGAGTAGCGTAGAAAGGGGTAGTGTAGAGGAGGGTAGCATGCAGTAGAGTAGCGTAGAGTAGAGTGCAGCACCGCACAGTAGAGTAGCGTAGAAAGGGGTAGCGTAGAGTAGCATAGAGGAGGGTGGCGTGGAGTAGAGTGGAGCACCGCACAGTAGAGTAGCGTAGAGGAGGTAGCGTGGAGTAGTACAGAGTAGAGAAGCATGGAGCAGCGCAGAGCAGAGAGGCTCTTCTCTGGCATTCGTCCTTGCACAGGTCACATCGCCTGTCCAGGTCTCTCCTGGTACGTCAAGTGGTTACTGGGAACCTCCAAGGTGGTTACATGGCGGGGTGGGGCGTGCGAACACGCAGTGCCCGTGCCCGTGTCCTGTCAGCACCGGATGCGTGGTCATGTCAATGGCGGGTGTGGGCTCTTCTTTGTCTTCCGTGGCACGGAACGCTGAGCTCTCTCCCACCCTTAACAGTGTGAGCAGCATCGAGGCAGCGTTTTATTTGCCCCTTCGTTCCCTAAGCACACCGACACGCGGCAGGCACTCGGAGTGTGTTCCGTGAATGACTGGACGACCCCTGTAGGGACAGCTGTCGTGAAGTGACCAAAGAGGAGCTGGACGATGGAAACTGGCGTCTGTGTATACCGTTGACACCCACTAAGTCACTACAGGGAGCGAGTGATCAAGCAGGCTGTTTCCCCGTGTGAGAACAGGCTAGTGTGGCAGAAGGGGGACGCTGGGGCCCGTGTGCCTTTAAAGGCCACAGAAGTTGACCTACCGGGAGCTAACGATGTCAGACCCGCTCACTCACCAGAGGCTCCAGGGCCCGAGGCCGACACGTTGTGTTTCTGAGCCGAAAGGCTCCGGCACAGATGTCCTGAAAGGTGCTGGAAACCGCACAGCTGGAAACAGAAGGGCCGGCTTCAGACCCAAGCCAGACCTCCCCCACCAACATGGTGAGTCCTGGGCCCCTCGACGGTGCTCAGGGTGCCAGAGCTGCCTGGTCGTGAGACAGAGCCCTCCCTGAGCTGGAGCTGTGGACAGGGCAGGAAGAGCATCCGTCACGCACACCTGCACGTGAGGCTTTGTGCTGGGCACGGAAGTGTCAGTGGAACATTTACAGTTATGATATTTCATCACTTATTTAATTACGATTTAAGTTAAATGGTAATTTCATTCATCCAATATTTACGTGCCAGGCACTTGATTATCACCATTTCGAGATTACTATGTTTCGCAAAGATTTGTCGGTTCCTACTGTGTCCAGCATCATGCGGACACTCGTAGTTCATAGGTAGGTAATACAAAGCCCATGAACCAGAGGGACTCGTTGCCTAGTGGCGAAAAAAGAAGCCTTGGTGGCTTACGAGCCTTGGTGGCTTACAGCCCGCGAGGACGCAGTGCTGTCAGCAGCACGGGTTGCTGGGGGTTAGGCAGGTCAGAAAGCGGAGGTGCAGGGAAAATCCCAAGCCAGCTCGCCCACAGCAGTTCGGGGCAAGGGAAAGCCGAGTCACCATTAGGTGTTGACAGAGGCTGGAAACACCCTGTCCAGTGCCTCATTCTGTCCATCAGTTTCACTAAAGACACATGGAGACCATCACACCATTGCCCAGTAGTCTCGCAGCAAGCATCAGACCAGGCAAGGCACAGTGACTTAGAGCAACTCAGTCTTTGAGTGATTAAGAGGCTTTCTGCGAGCCAGACAGCTGTGCTACACAAATGTTTTCCTATTTGTCTTGTTATTCCCTAATTGTTCAAATGCTGGATTTTGATTAATGTGTGTATTTAGATACAAAGTCGTGAAAGACTCATTGCCAGAATGCTACTGTTGGCCAAGTTGCCCCGTGAGAAGGCAGGGGGTTGCTGAAATTGTTACTCATGTAACAATATGCTTCTGTTGCTTTCAAAATTTAAAACATTCTAATGAGAAATATTTGTAATAGAAAAAGATATTCCAAATGGTGTATTTGACTTTTTGTGTGAATTCTGGGATTTTGGTTAAGGTCATGGGCTTCGCACTGAGACGTGGGTTAGAATCCCAGTTCTGCCACTTACGAGCGATGGGACTAAATGGCTGTAAGCCTCAGTTCGTCCCTCCATACAGAGGGCGATAGCATCGCTAGCTACAGGAGGACACGATGCATGTGAGAAGGTACCACATGCAGCCCGGTGCCAGCTGGCGCTCAGTCTCACGTTGATCCAGGGGATACGTTATTTTTGTTTTTACAGAGCTCAAAAGATGTCACAGGGAAAGGGATCGATCTGAATTTATTCTAAGTACGTCCAAAAAGATGAAATAAGGACAACTGGAAGTGGCAGAGACGTAGCTCTCATTTCAATAACGAGGAAGACTTCTCAGCTAGATAGTCAACAGTGCACCACAGGCTGCTCTGGGAGGTGGTGACTTCTCTGTTACTGGAGGTGGGCCAGCAGAAGGTGGGCAAGTGCCTGGGAAAGATGCGATTTAGTCCTCAGATGAGAAGACTGGACTGGATGGCTGAGATGGACATCTCACAGCCCTCAGAGGACAGAGCTCTAAAAAAAAGGACTATTTGGCAAACCCCTACGTGGTCACTCTGAGTCTATAAGCACAAAGAAATTTGCAATTCTGTTTTATTTTTAAGTGAGATTTTGTTTGATTTCCTGTCGAGGTTAGTTTGCTTTCTTTTGTTTTATGGAACCAAGATCGTACTGTCCCCCAGCAACTTGGCCTCCTGACAGGCAAAGCTGGCTCCAACTGGCCTTGATCTGCCAGTGTTTACTTAAAGGAAAGCTTCTCCTTAGAGATGGTTTCAACCAAAAAGTGGTGTACATACCTATTTTTTTCAAACTGTATTACGAACCAAACTTTAAAAAAATTAAAATGATACTCTCATCTCTCTCAGAACATAGCCAGAGTTAACTAGGAGTGAGCTTCCAGTAAGTGGGAGTGTACAAGCCAAGGAGGTGGACAGAAGGAGGGGACTTAGCCGTCAGATGGGCTCTGTCACAGTCGGATGCTGACATCTTCACAACCACGGTGGACTGGCAGGTCCGCCCTCCACACATTCCATGGGTGTCCGCCAAGACTTTCCTTTGTGCCATGATGTTCCTGGCTTTCAGCCTCTCGTGAATGCTTTGTCCTCCTACCCCTGAGAACCATCAAAATGCTCATGCCCTTTGATTCAGAAATCCTGTTCCTTGGGGATTATCTATCTAAGGGACACCATTGCAGGGACAGAAAAGACAGAAGTCACACGCACAAAAATGCTCAGTGCACTAGCAGGTGGGGACGGTTAGCATGTGTCTTGTCCACTGGAAGGCATTTTAAGAAGCAACGCAAAACGGTACTCACTCAAACCACCAAGAAAACGATCAGTTTGGGTACATGGGAAAGCTCGGGAGTGATCGTGGCATCTCACTCACTCATTTGACTTTGCACTCATGGTCTCCTTTACTCATCCAACAAACCCCGTGCTGGCCCCAGGCAGAGTGCAAAAGAGGAGCTGTCCGCCTGGCCACCTGGCTTTGGACTGGTGATCTCGGACACCAGCCCCACCCCCCAGTACACACAGCACACGCACACACACATGCACGCAATGCCGAGTCCCAGGTGGGAAGATCAAAGAGTCAACCTCTCTGCGTCCTGGTAACGAATGGGACCTGTGTTTGAGACCCACCTGTCTCTAAATACAAAGCAAGCAAACCAGGCATGTTCTCCTGGACTCTGTTTTCTCATCGCGACACAGGAGGTGGCACTTTGCCCATCTTACCGGATCTTGCTCTTGCTTGATTTTGTAGTTATATTTGTTGGGCCATCTGGCATGTGTTCAATCCTTGAGCAGGGGGTTGGCCAAAATATCCTCAGGAACTTTCCCACCCTGGAAAATGTGGCCCTTTCTTATTTTCTGCTTCTCCCTGGTGGGCCTGCATCAATAGTGATGTCCCCTTCCCAGGGGAAGCTTGCCCAGCATGAGGCAGAAAGCCTTTGTTGACATGAAAATGGGCTTTCATCTCTCAGGTGTGGCTTTGAGTCCTCCTTGTAGTCTGCCTGTCCTCAGGTAAGTCCGTCAAACTCCCTGATCTCCCCTTACTGTTCGTAAAGCCAAGATATGAATGACACATGTAGTCCACGCTCCTGGCCTTTAGTGACCACACAACCTGCGCCAGCCTCTGTTGTCAGAAGAAGAGGGGGCGGGGAGGACTAGCAGAACGCTCAGGCTGCGGAGGAAGCCCTTGGGAAGTGCAGGATCGCAGTCTGAGAGACCTTCCGTGTTCACCGGGTCTGAGCGGTCGCGGTTCGGGTCAGCCCCTCATCAGCCCTGTGAAAGGGCCATCCCGCCTCTGGCACTGGTGTCCACTGGAACTGGACTGGAATCCAGCGCCCAGTGCAGTTCCTCCCACTAGTCTTCCTGCTTCCACCCCCTGGGGACCAAGAGAACAGACCTGTCGCCTCTTCTACACGCAGCCCTCCAGGTCACGTGGCCACACCAGAGGATCTTTCCTATGGTGGCTGTTACCTTTCCACGTGAGCCACGGCTCCTGCTCCCAGACACCCTGGTGTGTCCACCGTGAAAGCGCTTCTGCAGGCTGCAGCCCTCTTACAGTGGAGTCGGAAGGAGAGACAGCCCAGCTTGTCCGGTCCAGAGCGGCCACCGCCCATGCCTGGGAGACCCTGCCAGTCATGCAGACGGCCCCGGGTGACCGCAGGGCACCCAGCTGGCCAAAGAGGGCAGCTACTCCGACGGCCTTGCAGGGAATCAAGCCAAAAGTTGTCACATCTTCTCATTTTTTTCCCAAGAAGCCAGAGACTGTGATTCGTACGGGACCTCCTCTGCACGTTTGGTGCTGGCAAGTCACCAAAACAAACTTAAAACCACCTATGAAGCATTACCACTGTCTGTGGGCTGGATCAGCCTGTGGGCCACGTACTTAACCATTTTGTGGGTGTGAAAAACTTTTGAGACTCTGATGAAACTTTGAAGAAGCCCCAGAAAAGCCAGTTACAAATTCCTGCTCCAGACATTTTAAAGGGCTCCTGGATCCGCACTATAGGAAACCCTCATCCCTCCCCACCTCTTACCTAATGTGAGAGGCCCCACAATAAGTGACAGTTTCCCACAGTCACACAGAAGGTCTCTGAGCAGCAGAGCAACAAGGACATGTAGGATGGGGTGGGGGTGCTCCCTCCCACAGAAGCACCGATGCCGCTCCTCCCCAGGTCTGCGAAGCAGGAGCGAACTCGGTGGAGCACCTGCCATGCACCAGGCGCACCAGAGTTATCTCACGCTGCCCCTTCCATCACCTCCACTGCAGCTGAGGCCCACTGGACACAGTCCCCTAGCTCAGGGCATCCAGACAAAGTGACAGGACTGGAAGGCGAGACTCACAGCAGGTCTCGCCTTCACCTGCTCCTGCTGCTCCGGCCCCGCTCAGCAGGCCTCGTACAGCGCAGCGGCCCTGTGGTCAGAACTCCCCAGGGCAGCCCAGTGAGCTACACTAGAGGGTCCCAAGATGGAAGCCAGGTGGTTCTCGGGCAGAAGTGGCTCTGGACGATTCTGTCAGGCATGTCAGATGGATTGGGGGCCGGACAGATCTGTGTCGAGACGGGGTTCTGGAAGATGCCAGTAAGGGAGTGAAGTTTCAGGGGTGGGGGCCAAGGGCACCCAGCACAGACAGCTCCAGAACAGCCAGGGGGGCGGCGGGGCAGCCTCCTTCAGGGGGTGACTGATGAGCGCGTCCCGTCACCTCTGTCTTGCCTCAAGTGGGGCGAGGTGAGGGCACCTTCACCAGCCCCAGGACTAGGTGCGGTCATACTTCGTAACCGGGCCTGAGCTCTGGTCCGCTCTGGAACAGGCCATGCGGAAGGAGAGACAGACAGACAGACGTCCCTGCTCCCTGCACGGATGGAGCGGGAGGTGTAAACTTGCTAAACTTAGACGCGGAGGGCCGGGCTGCGCTCGACAGTAACCGCACGGCTAACGAGAGGGTGCTCGTCCCTGTCCGGTGGGTTTGCTTATTTTTTCGTTTTCGTTTTTTTCCCATCTTTCTGGCTCTTACTCCAAATTTCTTACTGGAAAGTTGGAAGAGCCCGGGATATCTCCACGACGTTCAGAGTAGCGAGCCGGAAACAAGCCCCACACCCGCACCCCGCGGTCGTCCTGGCCCTGCCTCCCGGGAGGCGGCTCTCGGCAGCCTGCGCCCCGTTCCCCCGACGCTTAGGCAGGGCGCAGAGCCCTCGGCTCAGGGCTGGTCACTCCCCGGAGAGCTCCAGGTGTCAGGCGCACAGAGAAACACCTGAGTCTGCAGAGCACTCTCCTGCTCCCCCCAGGTCCAGCTAGGGTGGAGCCTGAAGCCCGAGCCCTCCCACAGCCCGCAGAGAAGAGAACCCGGCCTCACCTGGTGGGGAGATGCCAGCTGGGGTTCCAGTCCCTCGCTGGATCCACCGGAAGCAGTCAGTCCCGGAGAAGATGCCAGCCCCAGGCAGTCCTCTCCTGAGGGTCACCTGCCAGCAGCTCCGCCTCCAACTCCAACAAGCACAGGCTCTAGCCAAGACTTGTAATTAGTCTGTGGGCTTCCCCAAGCCAGGGGTCCCAAGAGAGAGATACATTTAAAGCAAATAACTAAGTACAGTAAAAAGATAAGGCTCGGAACTTAGAGAATAAAATACAAAATGTGGGAGAAACGTAAAAATAGGGAAAGGGGGACACTTCCTGGGGAGAAATGCAGCAGCGGGCAGCCGGCCCAGCCACTGCCACTGCCACTGCCCGAGAACAAAGCTGCTCAGTCCCCCCAGGGGCAAAGTGGCCAGAGCCCTGGGATCCCCAGCCTGGAGTACGGAGGGTGGAGCCAGGCGGTGGGCAGGCCAGGGGGAGGGCCAGGGGCCGGCCAGTGAGAGGAGGGCGGAGGGAGAGGCCGGTGGGGAGCGAGAGGGAGACAGATCTGTCCCCTCAGGGTGGGAGGGTCTGGAAGGATGGGAGGAGGCCGAGCAGGGGAGGGCTTGGGGAGGGCAGGGACAGCGTCTGGCTCCAGGCAGCAAAGACGCACCCCTAGGAAGCCCAGGACAAGGGCTGACAACTCTGCCCAATTATAGACTTCCCCGGATATTTTGGTGCCGGTTACAGCCGGGTCTGAAATAGCCCCCCACTAGACAGCAGCTGCAGGCCAGTTTAGAAGGCAGGGAGATGAGGGGGGGCAGCTCTGCGCGCTCTGTCTCTGTCTCTCTCTGTCTCTCTCTGTCTCTCTGTCTCTCTCTCTCGCTCTCTCTCTCTCTCTCTCTCTCTCTCTCTCTTGAGCGCGCGCTGAGAGTCCCACTCTGTCCCAGCGCCTACCTGCCTCTTCTGCAGGTGGCCAGGTCTCCTGGCTCTCACCACACCCGGGGGAGGGGTGGATGGATGTCCTCATTTTCAGATGGGAACTGTGAAGGCTCAGAGAGAGCCCTTGTTGCCTGTCGGGGTCCCCAGCAGAGCAGGGCTGGGGGCCCAGGTGGGACTGATGAGAACACTTTCCTTCCCGACAAAATGGGGACCCACGGGGCCTCCACTTTTCCTTCCCGACCTAAGAGAGGCCCAGACAGGGGTGTTTTAAACTAGAAGAGAACATGGCTTAATTTGTGTGGCCTCCCTCTTCCTCACCCCCCCCTCCCCGTTCAGGCTCCTAAACTCGAGGGCATCTTTATATGGCTGCCTGCTGGGCCGCAAGGATTTCATAAACAGTCAGAATGGGACTCCTCTGTGACCCGTAGAGTCCTCAACAATTGGCCCGTCTCTTCCTCTCCTGCCTTATTTTCCAGCCACGCCTGTGTCGGTTCGGCCCATTCGGTGCCAGGCAGTGCTGGGTGCTGGCTACATAGAGCAGAGGGAGGTGCTGGCGAGGGCAGGCCCTGGCTTGGGGTGCTGAGGGGCTGAGATGGGTGCCCTGCTTATCAGAGCCAGGTGGGGCGGGAGGCAGAGAGGAGAGTGATCGCACCTGCGTGAGAAGGTGCCTGGCGCACTCAGTAGCCATCAGCAGCCGCGTGTGCACCGGGACAGCCAGGTGCAGGGGTCGAGTGGTGAGCCGGAGCGGGGTTGCCCCGAGCACCCTGGTCGGGGACACAGATAGCAAACAGGGAGGCGGGGCCGTCGCAGTGATCGGCTGAGTTATCCTCAGTGCCGCGAAGCCAGTGCGGCCACGGCAGGAAGACGGGAGGAGAGTGCGCCCGGCGGGCCGGACAGCACATGCCGACGCCCCCGCTGTGAAAACGAGCTCGGCACGATTGAGGGGCAGCCACAGTGGGGTCCCCACAACAGCCTTTCCGGTCTGATGACCCTCGAGATCTAATGTGACTGGTCTGGCTCCTGAGGACGAGGGCGGGCCTCCCCTCCAGCACTGGGGACCCTCCCGGAGGCCCTGTCGCCCAGCCTTCTCCCCCTCACTCCAGGCGGGATTGGGAAAAAGCCACCGGGGGAGAAAGCGGAGCCCCCCTGTGACCAGGGGTCTCCTGCAGCTCCCCGCTCACCTGGAGCACCTGCCGGGAGAGGTCGCGTGTGTGGTGGGCGCTCGGCACCGTCTCCCGCCACCCCACATGCTTTTCAGAGCCAAATCTCTTCACGAAAATGGACCCGTGGGTATCAAAGATCTCTGAGATTCACTTTGCTTTTCTATCTCTGCCGCGAGAGGCCACAAGGCTGGAGGCTGTGAGCAGAGGGTTCTGGAAAGAAGATTCCGAGAAGTGCTCTGTCTCACTTGCTTCCCCTCTGGGCTGTTTCTCTGCCAGGATGACAAATCATTCAAATTTCTAAGATGTATTAAACAGATAGAAAACATGCATACGTATCATTACAGACACCAAAAACATGTGGGTATGCATTAAACAGAGGCAGAGAGTGCCCCCGCGTGACTTAATTTCTTCCTATTTCTGTCAGTCTGTCACGGTGATAGTTGATGCCGTTTCCGGTCACAGTCCCTCTCCATGTGGAATGAAGCCCGTCTCCTCTGTCGCGGCCTGCCTGCCCAGGGTCTCAGAGCCGCGGTCAGGCCTGGCAGAGCCGCACTTCCTCCCGACGTCTCCGGGCGGGAAGCGGCTCCACGCTCGTGTGGGTGGCGGGCCGACTCCGTCCGTTCCTGGGGTCGAAGCACTAGTCCCTGCTTTCTCGATCCCCGTTAGTTCCAAGAAGGCCGCCAGCCCCCAGAGGCCGCCCCCTCTGTCGACGGCTCACAAGGTGGCCGTCTGCTTCTTGCTCTTCCAGGCGGGCCAGGGGACGCCTCTGCCCTTTTTCTGCCTTCTGTGGCCACAGCCAGAGAAAGTTCTCTGATTTCTTGGGCTCACGTGGTTACACTAGGCTCACACCCTGGCAGGGTCAGTGGGGCCACATAACACGGTCACAGGAGTGGGATGTTGTCACATTCTAACATTCTGGGGATCGGGGCGGGACGTTACCCGGAGGGTCACGATTCTGACCCAGTGTGTGCTTATTTCAAAATTCTGCACTTAGTGAAATTTGTAATTCTCTGTTTTCCTCTTAAAAACCTTGTTTGTTTCCCGCATTTGTTTGACTTTGACCTCTATGAGGGCGGCCAGTACTATCTTTCTGGTCCCTGCTGTACCCAAGTCTAGCACAGCGCGTGGCGTGGAGCAGGTATCACAGCCTTTGTGAAATGTATGAATAAATGAGGGAAAGAATGAACGAATGATGGAGAGACAGCTCCACTCTACGTGATTTGTACAGGGCCACCCGTAGGTTTTACATCAGATATGATTGACAGGTTAAGATGCACAGGACTAAGTGGCTAAAAAAAGTGAAAGTCACAGAACTGTGATGGCGCCAGGTCGATGGGGTTGGAAGGGTGGGTGGGGTGGCATATGGAATGGACGGTCCACTCAGTCTCCTTGACCTCCTCCCGCCACCCACCCAGGCTGTCCTCCCACCAGCCACCAGAGTGGTCCCTTCCCTCCTGCAGGAGACGTGTGGCTTCCCGTCTCTCTGAGAATCAAGTCTAAAGCCCAGGCCGCCGCGGTCCTTCGCAGACTGCCCGGAGGCCCGCCCGCCCCACCTGCTGACCTCGCTGAGGACCTCCAGCCACGGTGGCCTCCTCCCTGTCCTCACACCCGGAGCCCCACTTCCCGTCCCGGACTTTCCAGTGGCTGCCCCTCCTCAGATGTGTGTTCTCGTCCGTGGGGGGCTCAGAGGCCCCCTCCTTGGCCAGGTTTCACAGCCGCCCCGTCTGTGATTACTGCAGCGTTAGTCACAATACCCATGACATGGCGACAACTCGAGTGTCCACGGTTGGGTGATAGATTAAGGCAGTGTGTCAGCACCCACATCGTCCATACTATCCAGCCTCACAGCACGCAGCAGCATGCTGAACCTCGAGGGCACTGTGCTCAGTGGCATAGGCCAGTGACAGAAGGACACCCACCGTAACAGGTGAGCTCGGATGCAGATGCAGGATGGCGGGTGCTGAGACCTGGGGGCGGGGGCAGGGAGTTGCTGCTCAGGGGGTGTGAAAGCTCAGCTGTGCCCATGAGCGAGGCCCCGAGACCGCCATGCACAGTGTGCCCACAGCACAACACACACGTAAGATTCGTTAAGAGGGCAGATCTTGTGTTAAAGGTTTTACCACATAAAAATATTTTTTAAAAAAACAGCACATCTAAACCAGCTCCACCTCCCTCTCTGCTCCTTATTGGGGAGCGAGAGCAAAATAATCATAATAACAGCAACAGCACTAGCAGTAACAGTGGCCATCAGTTAAGTGCCTGTGTGCTGGACACACTTCCAGACACTCCTGTGCCTTATTTCTGATGCGCAGCCCACCTGGCAGGTGGCGACAACATCCTGTTCCCCAGATGCAGAAACGGAGCCTGAGAGGTGTCAAGGAACTTGCTGGAGTTGCTTATCTGACTCCAGATCTAGGGCTGTCTTCTTCCAGAACCTTCCATATCCTCTATCCTACCTGGAAAACAAAGTTTCCTTTTTATCACTAAGATTCTCTGATTTCTGAAAAGTTAGTTGCAACTGTCTGCTGAGAAATCAAATTCTGGTTTCCTGGCAACTCAGCATCCCTTTTCTCCCGAGTCTTCCCCATGTTCCATTCAGAAGAATTCAACCAAAGAGACCCTTTCCCTAGCTATGCTGTGACCTTGCCAAAGCCACTTAACCCATTCCCGGGGCAGTTTCTTGCCCCGTGTGTGAACCCCACGCCCAGGCTTCCTGTTCTAGAAGTCAAATCGTCAGCCTCAGTGCTAGCAGCCCCTTCTTTCTGCAGAGTCCCTATTCCTGGGCCTCCCTGGGGTGCCGAGAATGGGGTGCCCTCGGCCATGGATCTCCCCATCAGCCCTCATCTTAGCACCTCGGGTCCCATACTTCCACTTCCCAGGCGAGGAAAGTAAGTTTCAGGGGTTAGTTCTGTCTCGGAGCTAGTAAAGGCCAAGGCCGTCCCTGATTCTGAAATTAATTAAATGGCGTGCAGTGATCAAAGACGACCAGAATTCACATCAGTAAAAATGAAAGCAGTTATACTTCCAGGAGTGTTATTATCCATCAGCAAAGATACATCCCCAAGAATGTGCCAGTCGGCATGGTTTGTACAAGGGAAAACTCGGCATAGTCGAACTGTCCGTCACTGGGTCGTGTTCGTTACTGTGCCCTGTAGAGACGTCATGCTACATCGATAAACGGGGAAAAACAGGAGTGAGGCAGGGCTTTCCACCTCTCCTTCCAAAAATCTGTACCGAAGAGATTCTCTTGTAGCTTTCCCAGCATCTTCTAGTCACTTGGAGCAGTTTTGTCTGGTTCAGACTCAGACACGTCCTCTTTTGTAAAATGAGAACATGGTCTTCACACAGCCTCTCCCATAGCTGGAGGTTTTCACGTAACAATATCTTGGGCACCTGTCAACATCCGTTCATTTAGCTCTACCTTATTCCGTTAACGGCTGCCTTGCATCCCATCCGTTTGTCCTTTTGTACTTTCATTCCACAGTATCAGATGCCCACTGCGTGCCCGGTGCCACGCCAGGACGAGCCTCGCCAAGCCTGGCGCCCGGGAGCGCTGCCATGTCCTTCATGGCGTCTCAGCCAAGACACAGTTATTCCCGTCCCTTCTTCCAGTTCCCACGTGCATGTCTCACTCTGTTCTGCACCCGTGTGTGTGTTCGGGGGGTGGGGGAGGGAAAGGCCCAGGTGATCAAAGGATGTGCACGATTTAAATTTTGATACATGTGTTTTTAGATATCTTAAACGTGAGAGTCTAATGAAGAAATATGGGCTTTATCCTATGGAGGGAAAAAGCCACAGGGCGTTTGGGGATGCGAAGCTGATTTACACACGGTGTCTTAGGAGGGAAGAGGAGAGTCACGTGTACAGAGCATCTGCTGTCCTCGCGACACTTGGGTAGGTGATAGGATGCAGCTGACAGGCCGGCTCTGTCATCACGGGTAGGACATGTGCTCGGCGCCGCGTAAATGCTGGAGGCGAATGGATGACCGTACGAAAGGTGCTGTCGTCCCCATTGTAAAGATGAGGAAGCTGAAGCTCGGGAGGTTTAGGACTTGCTGGATGGTGTCCCCCTCTGCCAGGGAGTGCCCAGTGCTGCCCAGACGTCAGTCTGTGCCCACACGTGGGCAGCTTGGAGGGGGAGGAGGCCAAGGAGGATGGCTCTCAGAGTCACCATCCCGTGACAGAAGCCCGTGGAGCAAGAGCCAGAGAGGCAGGACAGGGAAACAACGAGCCTGGACTTTCCGGAGACAGTCGTGACGACACAGAGTGGCATTCTTCTCCCTGTTTTTCACAGAAAACAAATCCACTTTCCTAAATTACATGCCTCTGTGTGTATTACAGGGATCACACATCCTCCCCCATCTCCTCGGCAGGCGTCCATTGTCCTGGCCCTCTCCCTGGCTTCGCAGTATCAATTATGTTGACAAACTGCCTGTGTTCACATGCCCAGCCTGGCTCTGCACTTACCCAGCTTTGCTGGGAGTGCGAAAGGCTCCCGAAATGTTCGCAGAGTCACAGCAAGCTGGGGTGTGAGGTCGTACACCCTGGACTAGCCCAGACCTCAGGCTCGCTGGACAAGGGAAGGGTGGAAAGGGGCCTCGTTCTCTTTCCGAGGGTTGGAGGGGTGCCGTCTCAGAAGCCTCGAAGTCGGAACATCATCCCTTCAGAAGGCACAGGGCAGAGAGTTGAGACTTAACTTGGAATGCCTGTTCTGCCACTTACTTGCCTGCGTAACCTTGACCACATGCCGTTGCCATCCCTGGCCATGTATCGTGGCCCCTGTGACATGGGTTTGAGGATGTAATTCAGGGATAACTACAACATAGTCCCCTAAAGTAAGTGATGTCCCCTCTGTGGAATTAGCCATAAGTGCTGGCACTTAGGAGGTGCTCCGAAAAGTTAGTCCTGGCCTTCGTAGAGAGCGTACAGGCTCGAGAGAGGGGTCTGCGTTTCGGGGGCGGGCAGCACTGAGGGCGAACGAGAAAACAGGGCATCCCCACGCTGACGCACATGGAAGACGACTCCGTGAGGGACTGCTGGTCGCTCTGGGCACAGCCCTGCGCTCAGACGGGCACCCGCGATTCTTGCTCTCGCCGAGGTAGGGCTGAGGCGTGCATTAGGAAGTTGCCCGCCTCGTGAGGGTTCGGACTTTGTCTGCGCTCATTCAGTCTCATGTAATGGAAGTTTCACTGTCCTGTTTGGCTTATTTCAGACCACTTAAAACACTGCTTTCCTTTACCTTTACTTTTACATGATCCCATATTTTACGTGATCTAATTTTTAGAGCTTGTATGTATCTCGTTATGGTAGATTTTTAATTATATTTGATTTCTGTTCATTTTTTTTAAAGACTTCACTTTTCTTTAGAGCAATTTTAGGTTCACAGCGAAGGAGAGAAGATGCACCGATATTCCCCGTCTATCCCCAGC
The DNA here is from genome assembly GCF_000325575.1 of Pteropus alecto. Lineage (NCBI taxonomy): Eukaryota > Metazoa > Chordata > Mammalia > Chiroptera > Pteropodidae > Pteropus > Pteropus alecto. The sequence continues at coordinate 5,010,947 of NW_006436294.1, forward strand.
TCCACACACGCAAAGGCTGCACACTCCCCCTCGTCTCCCACGAGAACGGTGTGTTCGTTACAGCTGCCGGAGCTACGTGAACACATCATAATCGCCCAGAGTCCGCAGTTTACTGTAGCGTTTACACTTTTTGTACATTCCATGGGTTTGGACAAATGTATGACATGTACCCATCATTATGGGATCATTCACAGTATTTTCACTGTCATAAAAGTCCTCTGTGCTCCACTCATTCACCCCTCCCCGCCAGCTCCCGACGACCAGTGATCCTCTTACTGACTCTGTATTTTACCTTTTCCGGAATATCCTTTGGTTGGAATCACACAGTATGTAGATTGGCTTCATTCACTTAGTAATATGCATTTAAAGTTCCTTCATGTCTTTTCATGGCTTGACAGCTCATTTCTCTTTCTTTCTTTTTTTTTTTTTTTTTATCTCTAAATTGTATTCCATTGTCTGGATGGACCACAATTTATCCCTCATCTACTGAAGCGCATCTTAGTTGCTTCCAAGTGTTGGCAGTTGTGAATAAAGCTGCTGTAATCATCTGTGTGCAGGTTTTTGTGTGGACATAAGTTTTCAGCTCCTTTGGACAAATACCAAGGAGCACAATTGCTGGATCGTATGGTAAGAGTCTGTTCAGCTTGTAAGAAACCTCCAGATTGTGGTCCAAAGTGTCTGCACCATTTTGCGTTCCCACCAGGAGCATCAGAGTCCTGTCGCTCCACGTCCTCGCTGGCATTTGGTGGTGTCGGTGGTTTAGACCGTGGCCATTCTGATAGACGAGCAGTGGTATCTTAGTGGTTTAATTTGTATTTCCCTGATGACACGCGATGTGGAGCACCTTTTCATGTGCTTATCTGCTACCTGTTTATCTTATTTGGTGAGGTGTCCAGGTCTTTGGCCCTTTTTAAATCGGGTTGTTTTTTCATATTTTAAGAGTTCGTTGTATATTTTGGATAATAGCCCTTTATCAGATGTGTCTTCTGCAAATATTTGCCCCAATCTGTGGCTCGTTTTCTTTTTCTCTTAAAATTGTCTTTTTCAGGGTAGATGTTTTTCATTTTAACAGAGTCCCGCTTAGCAGTTATTCCCTTCACGGATCATGTCTTTGGTGTACATCTAACTGGCCTCGCCAAAGCCTGGGTCATCTAGGTTTTCTCCTGTGTTATCTTCTGGGAATTTTAGAATTTGCCTTTTACATTTAGGTCTTTGATTCATTGTGAATTACTTTTTGTGAGGGATGTAAAGTCTGGGTTTAGATTCATTTCTCTGCATGTGGATGGCCAGTTGTCCCAGCATCATTTCTTACAAACACCGTCTCTGCACCATCGTGCTGCCTTGGTTTCTCTGCGATCAGCTGACTGCACTCATGTGGCTGTACTCCTGGGCTCCCTCTTCCGTTCCACGGACCTGCTGGTCTGTGCTTTTGCCAAAACCACACTGTCTCGGTCACTGTGGCTTTGTAGCAGGTCTTGAAGTCAGCTAATGTGGATCCTCCGCCTCTTCCCTTCTCCGTCAGTACCACGTGGCTCTCCTGGGTCTTCAGTCTCTCTACATAAACTTTAGATCTGTTTATTTTTATCACACCTTTAAAATTTTTATTTGCGGGTGTGTCTTACAATATTCAAAATACATGAGTAAAGACAGACACAGCCACGCATACTTTATAAAATGAAACATTCATCGAGATATGTGTTCTAGATTTTTTTTTACTAAAGGAGAGTCTTGAAAACATCCTTCTGTAACACTAGCGAAAGAAAAGGCCTTGGCAGCTTTAGGCAACTCGCTTTCCCACTTCGGTGGGTCTCAGACTTGGCTGAGACGCACCAGAGGTTGTTGCTCGGGGGTCTGGGGGAGAGCCCAGCCATCTGCTCTTTGACTCCGTCCGCGCATGATCGTGATGCATTAGTCTTTGACCACACTTGGAGGAACGTGCACCGCGTATCCTTTGCCTTTACAGATGCAGAAGCTGATGCTGGAAAGGGCAGTGCCCGTGCGAGGCCACAGGGCTCGAAAGTAGCAGCTGACACTGGAACCAGGGCTTGGACTCTGGGTTTGCAGAGAAGCTCCGGGGCCCTCCTCCCTGCTCGTAGCTCTGTGGTCCTGGGACATCCTCTGGCTGCCTCCTCGCTCACCCTCACTGCCATTCGCCCTCTGCGGTTTCTTCTTTACTTATACCATTAGTGGTTCGTAGAAGATCAGATGGCTTTTCCTCCTGCGTGTCATTGTTTTTGTAAAAGAAGCCTTCTGAGAACCAAAGATCTAGCCATAAGGGACCATCCCCCCACCCCCCGAGCCGCCGTCGAGCGTCTTTGCTGTTTGTCTGTGGATCTCTTCTACGAGTGGCTCCAGAATTCACAGGCCCTTGGAGTCGCCCGAGACAGATTAGAGGTGATTTACATTCTCCGGCCCCCACAATTCCGATTAAGAAGGTCCTATTCGCTTCATCGTCACCACAGCTGAGAGTTATGAGAAATCGGAGGCTCCGAGAGGTTAGGCCATTCGCCCAGGTCCCCACAGCTGGAGACTGGCAGGTCCAGCGGTTAAGCCGGGCCCTGAGTTCTTTTACACGTCAGGAGGCCAGAACACGCATTGAGGAAGGAATTTCATTTTTTAAAGACAGTGACTGCAAGACGGGAATTAGAGGTAAGGCCCAGTGTCAGCACGAGAATGGCCAGTAAGACCGGGTCACAGCCACACGTGCAGGCTGAGGGCCAGGGGAGGGGAGAGGTGTGGGGACTAGAGCCCGGCTGGCCGGGCACGAGGGTGGTGACTCTTCCTTGCCATCCAGACCTAACTAGAAGCCGGGGGCCGGTCAGATGGGGAGAGGGAAGGAGGAAGGAGGAGGCATTTTAAGGGGTGACCAGGCAGGTCTGGTTGGGGGTAGAGCACATGAGGTGCTTCCGACCTGGGAGAAAGATGCTGCTAGGAGAAGCCTTTCTAAGGGGAGGCCGGCAGCACGCCCCAAACGCAGGCCTGGCAGAGTGCGGCCCAGGCCCGCTACCCTCCCAGCCGCCGCCCGCCCGCTCGCCTCCGAGGCCCGGCCCAGCCCAGCCTTCTGCACCCGCAGCCCAGCCCCACACCAGCACCTTTCATTTCCACTGACCCCAGTTGCAGTGAACAGGGCAGCCTTGGACATGACCCTCAGATTCAGAGCCAATAGCACGAGGCCAGAGCTGAGGGGAGGAGCCGTGGGAAAGTCGGGGCCCCATGAACTAGAGGGTGGGCACCCCCTTCCGTATTAGATGTGCTCCTCTTTTCTCTACGCTTAAAAGTGCCCTTCCTTCTCTGGGGACAACACAGTGAATAAGGCCGAGATTCCAGGGCTGGGATTCAGGCCGGCGGGACATTCATGCATTGTGTCGGCCATAATGAAGGGTGTTTGGTGGGCCACGGGCCTCACAGCATGGGCATTCACGTGGCCAAAGACACTTTGTTGGGGAGGCCAGGGGTTTCTGGGGCTTTCTCAGAAAACAGTTAAACCGACAGCCTCTGCCCTCCGCCTTCAGAACAGGCCCTTAGAGAATGCCAGCCTGGCTGGGGCCCTGCGCCGGTGGCAGCCCCTGAGCAGAGCCCCTGGCGGCCTTGTGAGGGCTGCAGCCTGGGGCGTGTCCCACGGGGGGCCAGCCCAGGGCCAGAGAAGGCAGGCCCCCGGATCGGCCTCTCTGATTTCACGCCGACTCAGTGCTCCGGCCTCTGTTTCCACGTCTGTGAGATGAGACAGTTCAGGTAAAATCCCCCACATTCCTTTTCTGCTTTAAAGCATTCTGTTTAGAATTGGCTCGGTGACGTTCAGGGTCTAGTCTAAAATGAAAATGCAAGGTGCCTTTGTTCAAAAAGCAGGGAAAATGCTGTCAAAGATGGCGACGGAGTTTTTTCCTTTTTTCCACAGTCTCTCTCCAGTTATCATCTTGTTTTTATTTGCTATTTAATGTCATTCTAAGTAAAGAAAAATTGAAATCAAAACGTTATAGCATGGGAATTTGACGCCAACTTTATATTGCGCGACGTCAGTTTTAAACGCAAATGTGAGCGCTTTTAACTCACATGCAGAATTACCGAAATGACAGGATTCGTGTTTCGTGGCTCGTTCACGTGCGTATGTATTTTGATGTCGCCAGACAGTGGAAATGTTGCACCAAAGGAACTCAGCTGGTTTCATTTCCTACGTCGACAATTGCACACGTCACACCCTCTTCCTTCTGCTCACCGCTGGGCGAAGGACTGAGGAGGGAAGGGGCTTTGTGGCACGTCGTGCCTGTCCTGTCTTCTGCTCCGTCGCTTCGGCACACAGGGTGGCTCCGGGAAGTAACGGGAGTGAGAAACGATAGGACGGAATTCCCCGGTGGGCTGTTTTCTCAGAATGCCAGCACCTTCCTTTCGTGTCTGAAGCACAGCTATGTCTCCCCTAACCCGGTCTAGACGGGACACGCTGCCCTGTGGTCCCTCGAGTCTCACTGAGCACTGAAGTGACGTGCAGAAGGGGCAGCCGGGGGTGGGGGGGGTGGCACGTCGTGCGTGCTTTCTGCTTTCACTCTCCCGTTCCATCGTTCCCTCAGACGTCATGGAACATGAGTTCAGCATGAAATTGCTAGGAATTTCGAGACAGCGACAGCAGAGCCTAGCCAAGTGTGAGGCTGTCTTAGCCAGGGTTCTCCAGAGAAGCAGAACCAGTGAGGTCAGGTGTCCATTGAAGAGCTGGCTCGCCGATCGTGGAGGCCGAGGAGCCTCAGGTCTGGCACATGAAGTTGGAGGCCGACCTGTTCAAAGTCAAGTGCCTGGTATGACGCGATAGATCTCAAGCAGAAGCCAGCCTTTATTCATGTTACTTCTCCAGTGACAGGGCTGCTTCTAGACATAGTGAGCGAGCTGCCCAGAGAGAGCTGGATGAGCGCCGAGAAGGCAGGCAAAGGAGGTGGGTCCTCCTTATGGGCCCTCTGCTGGTCACCCAGGGCCTGTGACCCCATGCTGGCCCCCCCAGAGTGGAGCCCTTCCCATGAACTCCCACTAGAAGCCAGGCCAGCGCAGAAGGGACAGACAGGCTGGGGGCAGCAGGAGAAGCATCTGCGGGAGGCAGCTGCAATCAGCATGGGCCGCCGAGCAGGGTGCCCCAGCAGCTTGTTCCAGGGCTGATTCCCAGCAGAAGTGGGCCCCCTGCTGGGCTGCGGGGGTAAGGACCCCTGCCCAGGGCAACGGCCCCTCCCGGAGCAGCCCGTTCCCAGCTGTCTGGACGCCTCCGAGGTCTTAAACACCAAAGCACAGCTTTATTAGGACTACTGGGAAAGTCACAATGGCAGTGGAGCATGGAGTGGGGGAGGTCGATTTGCTCCACGCAGAGACCCAAACACACTCCCACCCGAAGGCCTTTGAGTGGGCTCTTCCCGGAAAGCCACCCTCCACTCCTGTGCCACCTGTCTCCTCCCTGCGGCTCACGTGGAGGGCCCGCGGTCTCCCGCTCTGGGCTCCGAGTTCAGATGCCAACGACTGAGTCGTGCACGGGCTCAGGACTCTCGGCGGCCCCAGGCCTGGGGATGGCCCGCGGCTGGCTCACCGACTTCCACGTGAATGCGGAGCGTGCCGTTCCTGGTGCTGGACGCGGTGTTTTAGAAAGACGAGGCAAGCAGGGCGTGACGGCCTCGGGAGAGGACGGTCAGTTTCTTTCTGGGCATTCCCACTGCAGCCTGGTTCCCTGGTGCTTGTCCCTGCCCCCTTCGGGAACGATTTCTGCTCATGGGCCCTGATGTGGGGGTACTCCCCCACCGTAACCAGCACCCCAAGCCCCGCTCATTGGCCAGGATGGACACCTGGCCTGGGCGTGGCCACTGCTGGGCTATCCGCAGCCTGTGGTTTATGTATAGTCACGTTCAGAGGTGTGCATGTGTGTGTGTGCATGTAATGTGTACGTGTACACGCACATACACACACATGTATGTATCTGATATGAACGTACTTATTCTGCCAACAGCTTTGACCTGCGACTGACATGTCAGCATCTATACGCAACCGTCTTCCTCTTCTGCTTCTTCTTGCCTGACCTGCAGCAAGTTAAACTCTCAGCTTCAGCGTCCCCCGCTGTAACAGTGGGTCAATAATCTGTCCCTGGCAGGAGCGTGGTGGACATCAGGGAATGATCAGGAGTCTGGGTCTGGTGGGGGCCCTTGTGGCACTGAACATTCTGAGTCCTTGTTTTAGACACCAGAGATGGGGCCCCGTTTCAGGCCTCGCTTTCTCCGGACTTACTTGCTGCGTTTCTTTGGGGCGGGGTGGGGACACTTCCTCTTTGAAACAAAGAGAATGGATAAACCCAGCTTCAAGGCCCTATTCAGTTCTACGAGGGCAGGTGACTACAGTTTGATAATGCCACATGAGGAGTCTCCGACTTGGGACCTGGATTCCTGACAATGCCCTTTAAATGTCATTTCATCACGATTCCCTTAGTCATTATTCTAATAGTTATTTTCTTGCTCAATAAAAAAAGGGGCATGAAATCTGACCTCAAACCCTCAAAATAACCGATATGTTAAGCTGGTTTGGGAGGATGATTCAGCCACATACAGAAATCTGAAATTCTGATGACCATGAATACTTTATGTTGCTCTCAGCTCCTAGCGATGGGGCTTCAGTGTGTACCAACAGCTGCTATGTGCTGGGGGCTGTTCTCCGCACTAGGGCACATAGATGACGAGACAAGGTCCCTGTCATCAAAGGGCTCACTGTACTGAAGAGACAGAAGAAAGCTGATCATAAAGGTGTAGGCCATCAAGATATCGGTTGAAGAGGCATCAGACGGTATGAGAATGCCCCAGGGTGCTTGTTACCCCTGCTGGCAGCACATAAAGAGCCGCGCTGTGACCGAGCTAGATCTTTAAGTGATGAGCTTGGGGTTGAAAGGTCGGTATGAGGATGCGTAAGAGGCACAGTATGTGCCAGGGCCTGCAGCGGTCATACTAGCAGGAACAACTCACGCGGATCTGGTGCCTTGTCTGCCACGCGGCGGCAGGACAGGAGACTGAGACAGATCCTTTGAGTCACACTAAGTGTCACAGTGCACTGCCGAGAGCTTCCGAAAGTTGAGGGTGGGCCGGTGGACCTCCAAACACAGAAACCAGGGAAAGAATTGAGAGAAACTCTTCCGAAGTAATGCAAGCCGTGGCTGAGTGTACTAACTGAAGCCGGGGGAAAGGCAGAGGAAGATCGCCTGAGACATAGAAATCCACGTAACTCCCAGAGACTCCAGGAGCCGGTACCTGGAATGCGGGTTGGACAGACAGACAGACAGACACTGATCTACCGTAGTCAAAAGCTGGCAGCTAGACTATAAAACATAGACATCTATTGTGTTTTTTCAGTGTTCAGATGCCAAGGAAATGTCTTCTTACCTCTTTTAAAATAATTAAAGCCAATTGTGCAACAAATTTAAGGGCAAGTGCAGATTTCCGGTTTAAACACCGACTAAATTGACTTGGCACCCCCTCCTCCCACACAACTAGGCTGTCAGGAGGAGAGTGCCACTGTCTGAAGGTAAATGTCATTTAGTTCCATCTCTACATTTACACACACTGTTTGACACAGAATCAGAAATTATAAAACATGCACAGAAAGAAGCAAGACACTGTGACCCATGGTCAAGAGAGGAAACAATCAATAGAAACAGAACCAGACAGCCCAGATGTTGGGTGTTTTAAATTATAAGACAGAGACTCTAAAATAAATATGAAAAATAGAGTCAAAAATGGTGAAAATGGTAGAACGTAAACAGTCAGGAAATTTTCATGGAGACATAGAAACTATAAAAAAGACCTAAATAGAAATGCTAGAAATGAAAAATAGGAAAAATAAAAGTGAAAAATCTACTGCCGGATGTCAGTAGCAACACAGCAGAGGACAGGGACAGGGACCTTGAACAGAAGTGAATTATAAATAGCGAACCTAACCATGCAGAGAGAACAGGTGTTGGGCAGGAAGGCACAGAGCACCCGATGGAGAGAGAACAGTAACCAGCAGTCCGCCGTGTCCGTAACTGGAGTAGCAGAAGACGAGACAGAGCAGGGCGAATGATTATTTGAAGAGACGATGGCTGAGGAGCTTTAGAATTGCCAAAAGCTGTCGACCCACAAAAGCAAGATAACTCCAAACAGGAATAACTACATAGAAAAACACACCGAGGCACATCACAGTCAAAATACTGATAAAACAGAGGATAAAGACAATTTCCTATAAGAGAGCAATGATACAAATAAATGGAAACCGAAAGACAATGGAATTTTTTTTCCCCCGGTTCGTCCTTCCAAGCCTCTCTTTGTTTATTTTTTAGCTTTATTAAGTATACTTGCTATGCATAAAATCACACATTTAATGTATACATCTTAATGAGTTTGGACGTGTGCGTATACCTGTGATACCATCACCACAATGTACTTAATAGATCCATCACCTCCCAAATGCTTCTTGAGTAGGTTTTCATTGTTGTGGTTTGTTTGTTTGTTTGTTTGTTTTGGAAAGAGAAATCAATTGTACAACATAGTACCTATAGTTAAAATACAGTATTATGTACTTTAAAATAGAAGAATGATATTTTTAAAGTGTTGAAAGAAAAGGTTTACAACTGCCAGTTTAGATTACTATATTCATCAAAAATAGTTTTTATAAGTGGAGGCAAAACGGACATTTTCAAACAGATAAAAAATGAGAGGATCCTTATCCATTAGCTATTTGCTATAAGAAATACTGCATATGTACTAACTTCCAGTTATAAATAAGTCATGGCAATGTAATGTACAACATGGTGACTACAGTTAAAAATGGTTAAAATGCATATTTTACAATTTAAAAAAATCAGTCTGTGACTGCCAGGGGTTGAGAGAAGGGTTGGTGGAACAGAGAAACTATTCTATCTGATGTTGTGATGGTGGCTACATATCATTTTACATTGGCCAAAACCCATAGCATCTATAACACAAAAGCGAACCTACTGTAAACCATTAACTTTAGTAATAATGTATCAGTATTGGCTCATCACTTGTAACAAACGTACTAACTGCTGTAATAACGATGTGTTGGTATTGGCTCATCAGTCGTAACAAATGTAACAAACTGTAACAAACATACCACACTAAATGCAGGATGTTCTAACAGGAAACTGCACGTCGCTAAGTGCAGGAAGGGTATCCGGGAGCTCTCTGCCCTGGCTGCTCAGTATCTCTGTAAACCTGAAACTGCTCTAATAATGAAGTCTTAATATTTTAAAAATTAAAAAGCTGTATTGCAGATCTGAGTGTTGCTAAGAGAGAGAGTAACTCTTAAAAGTCTTCACAAGAAAAATAATTTATAACTATGCATGGGGACTAATGTTAACCAGACTGACTGTGGTGATCATTTTGCTATATGTACAAATATAGAATCACATGTTATACACCTGTAACTAATATGTTATAAATCAATTTTACTTCAATTAAAAAAAAAATACTAAAACAAGTTCTTCAGCTTAAAGAAAAAGGGTGCCAGAAGGAAGCTTAGACCAATTAGTGGAATAAGGAAAATGAGGAAAAGCAAATATATGGATATATATAAAGTATCTTTTTTATTATTATCGATGTATGTGTTTATGTATACAGACAGGCACACACGGTATATGTGTACAAAAAGGCAGTTGGCTGTTAAAAACAAATACGATAACAATGTATCATGTGTTTTAAGTATCATGGGTTAGATTTTTTTTAATTAAAAAAACAATTTGACAACAAGAGCATAAAGTGACAGGTATTATAAATGGAATATTTTTATAAAGCTCTTGCATTATTCTAAAAGTTATTTGAGGGTAGACTGTCATGTGTCATAGGTATACATTTGTATATTTTATCTCTAGAGCAACCACTTCAAAATAACACAAAGAAATAGAGAAAAAGGCGCTACAAAGTAAACTGAATTTTTTAAAATAGAAAGTTCCATCTTCAAAGTTTATTATTTAAGATGAAGGGGAAAAGCAAAACTTCCTCCTGGGATAGTCTTATGTTTTATCCAAGATTCTCATTAAGTCTTGATCCCCTGCTCTGACAGTTTTTTAATGAACATTTGATAAAATGCTTTTTAACATTTTTTTTTTTTGGTATCGGCTTTTTTAAAGCTATGTTTTATTTATACACAGTGATATTCACTCTCCGGGGTGTTCAGTTCCTTTAAACAAATGTACGTGAACATCAAAAAAATTGACCTTTTTTATCGAGATATAATCCATAGACCATAAAATTCATCCTTTTCAAGTATATTAAGTCAACGTTTTTATATATTAACAGAGCTGTACAGCATCACCCCTATCTAATTCCAGACATTTTCATCATCCCAGAAAGAGACACCGTGCCCACTCACAGTAATCCTCATTTGTCCCTCTGTCTAGCCCCCAGCAATTACTAGTGTCCTTTCTGTCTTAGATTTGCCTCCTCTGGACGTTTCTTATAAACGGCATGATTCAACATGTTGCCTTTTACGTTTGATTTCTTTCACTTCGTGTAGTGTTTCCAGGGTTCATCCAGACTTAGCATGCGCCAGTGTTACATCTGATTTTGGGATGGAATTCACCGTAATAACCAGAGTAGATGCTACTGTTCCCACCTTGGAAATGGGAGCCCTAGGGCATGAGCTGCTTCGCTCAAGGTCACCATGAAAAATGCAGCAGCCTCTCCGATTCCCGGCCTGTACTCTGGCCGGGCCGAAACTGCTCCGTGGGTGTGCATTTCCCCCTCCTGCCCCCTTGCCCTCCACGTCCCCAATCTCCACTCTTCCCCCAGACTTCCTGGTGGTCATTTGGAGTAACTTAGATGCAGATGCAGGTTCCAGCCCAGCTGACAGGTTGCACTGTGTGCAAATACCGAGAGCCCCACCCTCGGCTTGCCCATCTGTGAGGTGTGTGTCGCAGGAGCACTTTCCTGGTGGGGTCACTGTGTTAAATGAAGCGGCGCGTGTCTGGTGCTTCGTACCGCAACCACAGACGGTTAGTAACCCACAAACATCCGTGGTGCTGTCGTCTGTAAAGTGGGCTGGCACAGGGCTGGCCGTGTGCTGGCTGCTCTGACCGCTGTCCCCATTGTGATTACTTTTCTCCAAAGCTCTAGCTGTGAGTCTACCCCCCCTCCCCCCGCCCCCAAAGACATCTGAGCCGTCTTCAGGTCATCGCCCAAATCCAGTGTCATCGACAATGTCGATACTCTTCTGGCGAAGTTTTGAAGTGAGTTCCAGAGAGTTGCCGAGGTCTGGCCCGGTGGGGGCTCGGAGCCTGCACGCCTGCCTGCTCTCTGCAGTCCGCCTGGCTTTCGGCCCGCTGGACTGCACGCAGCTCTCAGCAAGAGGGCGGGGGCGAAGCACGGTGCAGTGAACGTCCCCTCCCTGCAGCCTGCGCTTAGATGGTGCAGTATTCAGACCAAACTCTGTTGTCATCTTTCCCAGCACAAAGCTCACGGGTGCCAGGTCCTGCTGGGGTGTCCTGGGCAGGCTGCCAGGGACACCACAGCATTAGTGGCATTTGGGGTTGAACCAGCCTGATGCCCGTGCGCTCCAGGTGGTCTTTCTTCTGGTTAGCGCGAGCCAGCAGTAATGAGTTTCGCATTTCATTCTCCCGTGAACAGTGTCCCCCGCCCCCGCACTGATCCAAGGTTCCTTTATGCACACAGACAAAAGGACTCTTTCATAGCTCCACTTAGAACATTGTCACAGTTCACTATAATCATTTACTTAATGTTTCTGCCTTTGCCGGCCCAGAGGTCAGACGATGACTCGCTGTCAACTCTCTGTGACAGTCAGTACAGCTGGTGACCAGAGTTAATGTTCCAGGAGGGAGCAGTACGAGGGACAAGTGAATGAAGGGATGTTTGGGCAAGGCCTTCGTCGAGTTCAACCCCTTTTGGGGTTAGAGGGTTCAGAGAGGAAGTGAGGGACAGACCCACAAATGCCTGAGATGCCAGTTCAGCGGGTGACACAAGCTCCCCTTTGCCATAGGAAGAGAGAAGGAAGGGGAAGGTCATTACCTTCATGAAACTGTGTCCAAAATTGTTTTAAAAACTTTTACATCTAATTTTATAGACGACTCACCGATCCACAGAATGAGAAAACTTAGGTTCAAAAAGGCTAATTAACATTATCCAACTAGGGAGTAGCAGAATTAATTATATTTAATTTAATTATAAACACCAGGTCCCACTTCATCAAAAGCTCTTAAATTTTGTCTAATATCGCATTGCCTCTAAAGCAGCATTTCAAGAAATTTAGATTTGTGTTCTTATATATCTTTATCACCGGTACTAGCAGATGACAGTCTCAAAAATGCTTTTTGAATAAATAGGATGGGGGAAGGATGTATGGAGGCATGATGCCTGCACTGTAGGGTATATGAGCAAATGGGGGAGTGAACGGATAGGTGGATGGATTAGAGGAAGGGCATGTGACTTGGTGAGTGAATGAAAGAATTAATGGATGAATAGACGGAGTGATGTGTAAGTGGATAAATAATACATACACGAATTATGAATGAGTGAGTGAGTAAATGAATAAGTATATGAATGAATGGTGCCTGTGGATAGTTGGGTAATATTCGAATGAATAATAAATTAACAGATATAAATAGCGAATATGTGCAGGAATAAATGTGTAATAGAAATGATTAGTATAGTATATAGTGAATGACTGGTCGAATAAGGAAAAGGATATTTCGGTGCATTAATAAATGGATCTATTAATATATATTTGGATGAATGGACAAAGAATGAATATGTGAATGAATGGGTGAGTGCTGGAGCGCACTGGTGGGTGCTCAGCTGAATGAGGGACTGTGAGCGGCAGAGGCCAAGGACAGCCCTGCCGGAGAGGCATGGCTCTGCCGTCTGCAAAAGCTGCTCTTTTTTCTCCTGGATCTCTCAGAACTGGGTGAACTGGGAGAACTGGGAGCTGCAGTGGTGCCTCAGAGCCCTTCCTCCTCTGTGAGCTGAGGGCGCCTGTGCCCAGCGGTTCAAGGGTCACTGGCCCGCCCGCTCCTCCTCTGTGCCTTAGCCCGCCAGGTGGGACACGAGGGGCGGGATTTACATGATCACAGGTGCAGAGAGCTAGATAGATTAACAGGACAGCTGGTCCTTGAGCACTTGCCATGCTCCACGGTCAGGTCGTGTGTACATCACCTCACACGGTTCTAGCAACGCATGAGATTCTGAGTGTGGGGGACCCCAGCCTGCAGACAGGAGGTTCGGCGTCTCATCCAGTGTTAGAGTTGTGAGAGGTCTGACCCCACATTCAAATCCATCCGATGCTTGACCTTTACGCTTTCCTCATGCATCACATCGTGGTTTATAGAGCATGACGTATCTATGGGCATATATTCACATATTCATATCTATTTTATACTATAAATAGATGTTATTTGTCAATCCATGTTTCGCATGCATTTATATGCAGTGTATATTTAATGCCATATGAATATAAGTACTTCTAAATTAAACATTATATAAAGTGTAAGTTTATAAATAGCATGTTAATATGTTAGATATTTGTTATTTATAAGATGTGTCATATACAGTATGTATGTATATTTTTATATGTATAAAACTTTTCTACTTTTATAATTATTTTCCTAATCATATTTTTGAGCGACTTTAAATAACTTACCTGGCACGACGTAAATCATGAAAATTTAAACTGACTTTAGGTTTTACTGTTTCTCCCTGGATGGCAGCCCCGAGGTGCCGCTTCCAGAGCTGACAGCAGAAAGGAGCGGTTACGGCACCGACCCTATGCGGTGGCAAAAAACGGTTCAGGCCCGACCCTATGCGCTGGCGCTGGCGGGGCTTTATCTCCCCCGCCTGCTCTGGCGGCAGGGAGCGGACCCCGCCCTGCGTCTCGGGCCCTGCGCGTCTCATGGGCACGCGCGTTGTGTTATGAGCTTGACTGTTTGTGGCTGCTTCGTGGAGGAGCGAGACCCAGAGAGGAAATGGCCCTTTCGCGTGTCTGTCATTTTCTCTGTGGCAGAGAACGCAACGGCGAGATCAAGGGGAACTTTTAGAAGTATCTCCAGACCATGGGTTTGGTCTTCACTTACTGGCACGCGTTCATTTTTTCCATAGGGATTTACTGATTCCCTGGGGACGTACAGAGGACGCAGGGACCCAACTTCTGGTGGATCCAGAGAAGCTCCGTGGAGGAGGTGCCGCTGCGTTGGGCTCGGACGGTGAGTAGTTCTGACGTGTCGAGTTGGAGATGGAGAGGCAGCGGCGAGGTCACTTCTGGTTAAGCAGGGAGGCCAAGGGCCAGTTCACCCCCTGGGCACGCTGCCCACTGAGAGAGTCCGCCCACTCGGCACCAGCAGAACCAGACGCTGAACACCGAGAGCCGTGGAGAAATGGGCCCTAAGCGGGGAGAACAGAGAAGTTGTTGCTCCAAAGCCCAAACTCCCCAATGCAGTTCGAGCTGGTAGAGGTGTGGGGGGAATGGGCGTGTGGCGTGCTGGCCCGCAATTTTAACTGCGGGACCTTTGAGCTTGGCCGCTTAGGTAAGGGGCATCAGCCCGGATCTTCCTGGACAGTGGACTCTTCACTTCTAAAAGGTCCCAGTGTTCGATTCCAGCCATGTCCCTGTCCTTTGATTCCGTGTGTGTGGCTAGTGGGGTCGGGCGGGGAAGATTCTGGTTCCAGATGCCCCTGAAGGTCACAGCTCTGGTTCTGGGTGTCCCCGAAGGTCACGGTTCCCTCCTCTGCCCCTACTCCGGCTGCGTCACTCACGGTTTTGGTCTGTTGTCTCTGAAAAGCGACTTGGTTTTGCGTTAAATGACGGGGCCATTTTGAGCTGATTCTGTGCTTACAAATATCTGAGACATGTATGGGCACCTAGCACCAGGTGCTGCACAGAGTGACATAGACAGGATGCAGTCGCTGCAGAGGACAGGTGCAGGCTGTGCCTTCAGAGGAGGGAGCCGGCAGGGGACAGTGGCCAGGGGAGGGAGCCTGAAAGCGGGGACAGTGGCCAGGGGAAGGAACCTGGGTGGGAGGACAGTGGCCAGGGGAGGCAGCCTGTGGGGGGGACAGTGGCCAGGGGAGGCAGCCTGTAGGGGGGACAGTGGCCAGGGGAGGGAGCCTGAGGGGGGCCAGTGGCCAAGGGGCATGCAACGTGCATGGCCGCCACAC
>NW_006436294.1:5026180-5037135 GCF_000325575.1 Pteropus alecto
CTGTACCACTCAGGCCGCGCTTCCGCAGTCAGCGTGGAGGCGCCCTCCACCCGCAGGGCTGCGTGGCTGTGGGGCCCGCCCTCCTATCGCAATGCTTGTGCCCGGTAGTGCTGCTCTGAGCGGGGGAGACAGGTGGACACCTGAGCGGATGGCGGGAGGGGGAAAGCTTTGCTCCGAGGGCCGCGAAGGCAGAGCGAGAGCCCGAAACCCCTCCCTGGCCGCTCCGACTCGCCCGGGCGAGGCAGGGAGGCCTCCCGTGGGACCAGGGGCGGTGCCTGCCAGCCAGTCACCGCCACGAACACAGCTGTAGTGACAAGGCGGGCTCATCGCAGTCCAGGCGGATGGCTCTCGCCGTCGGGAACTGCGGGGTCCCCAGTGAGACGGTCTGGAAAAGACTCACACAGGGTCTCGACTGTGTTAGGTGCTGTGTGAAGCGTGACAGAAGCTGGGCAGGGCTCCGGGTCAGATGCGGTGACAACGCAGCCAATCCCGCATCGGCTCTCCCGCCCACCTCTTGCCTGTAGGGTTGGTGCGTAGAGGCCGGGTTCGCCCTCTGCTTTGTCCTTAATAATTCAGTGACCCTGGGCTACTTAATTAACCCTACTTGGCCTTGTTGGTCTTTTTCTTATTTGGAAGTTGGGGACAACTTCCCCAACTACATACCTGTGTGCAGGGTTGTCGTGAGGGCTAGGGTCACGTCAATGCAGATTGCCTGGCGTAGTCCCTGGCGTTTAGGGTGGCCTTGATACATGGCGGCCGTTATGATGGACTGTTCCTTACTGCAGCCCCGATGTGGGGGTCTCGTTGTTCAAGTCCCTTTGCAAATCCATTAGTCACTTCAACGCAACAGACTTTGACCAAGCGCCAACCGCGCCTCTCACCCGTGCAGGCTCTGGGATTTATACAAAAGGAGATGGTGCGGCGGTGGGCGGGGGGGAAACGCTAAAATTGGAGCCTAGATCCCTCTGAAGTAAAATGCCACCTGTTTCCAAGTGTCCTTTCCAGGGAGCAGGTGACAGTAACTTCGTGGAGGCATTTGTAAAACTGAAGACAGACTTGCTATCTGGTGCCTTTGAGCAAATTGCAAGAGGACACCCTCGTGGAGAGATTTAGGTTGACAGGTTGGAGAGATGACCCCCTAGGGCTGGATGCCACCTGGCAGAGCATCGTTTGGGGAGCTGAGTGTAGGCAGGACTTCTGCGGCCACCCACGCAGCCTGGCGGGGTCTTTGTGCAGTGCCCGCGGCAGCCCTGCACAGACGTGCAGGAAGAAGCACCCCCACCCCCACAGACAGGTGTCATCTGGTAGCCCCCAGTTCAGATTGATTTGCTGGTAAATACTTCTTGGTTCGGACAGCTGCTGATCATCGGTGCCACCACTGCCTGGGGCCAGGCTCCAGCAGCATGCACACCGCAGCCAGAGGCTTCGTTCAGAAACACCGTCCGCTCACACCTGCTCCTGCAGGCATCCCACAATGCTGGCACATCACCTGAAGCTGCCGTGGTCACTGCCCATGACCAGCTGGGTCTCAAGCCCGCCCTGTGAGATTCCCCAGGATCAGGAGGAGTGATTTGGAACAGTGTGGTCAGGACATCCTCCAGATGGTGCGGACGGGGCTGAGAACCGCAGACTACCAGGCAGAGGCAGGCACCTTCTCCTGTGTTTGTGACAGAGGGCCTTCCGGGTGGCCCTGTCCTGTGCGCTGATGTCTTTGTGTAGCTGCCTCTTCTGAGTGTGGGTGAGACTGTGACTCGCTTCTTACTGGTAGAATTGGGCGAAGGTGATGGTGTGTACGTGATGATGTGGCCACGACTGTGGTTCTCATCTTGCAAAGAGACGCTCTCTCTTGCTGGCTTGGGAGAAGCCAGCTGCCGCGTCGTAAGCTGCCAGGGAGAGGACCACGGAACCGAGTGTGACCGTGTTAGTTTCCGCTCGCCGCTGTAACAGATTACCGCAAAGAAACCGATTTCTTCCCTGACAGTTCTGGAGCTCGGAAGTCCCAAAAGGGTATCACAGTGCAAAAAACAAGGTGTTGGCAGAGCTGGGCTTCTTCCAGGAGCCCCAGGGGTGCACTGCTCCTGCCTCGTCCAGGTCCCAGAGGTCGCAGAGGCTGCCCGCCCTTCGCGCGTGGCCTTCTTTCTCCGACTTCACAGACAGCAGCGGTCTGACTGTTCACTTGTCATTACGTTTCTCTCCGACTGACTCCGGCCAGGAGAAGGCTCCCCCTTTTACAAAGTCACATGAGTAGCAGGGATCCACCTGGAAAATGAGGACACTCCCCCATCTCAAGGCCCTTAACCGCAATCATGTCTGCAGTCTCCTTGGAGATGGGGAGGGACACATTCACAGGTGCTGGGATGAGGGCGCGCACATTTTCGGACGGCCGTCATCCTGCCTCCTGAAGTGACCTCCCGCCAGCATCCGAGAAGAAGCTGAGGCCCTCACACAGTCCGCAAGGAACCGAGTGCTGTCGGCGGCCACATGAGCCTTCTCCAGTCAAGCCTCAGAGGAGACCAGCCCCAGCCGACACCCTGGCCGAAGCTACAGCGTACCCAGGCTCCTGACCCACCGTAACCAAGACGGTAAACCTGGGTGGTTTTAAGCCCCTACGATTGGGGTAATACTCGTATTCAGCAATAACGAACTAATAATACATTATGTAAAAGTCTGTTTGTCTTTGGTCCGGCCTGTTACTTTGGTCCGGCCTCAAACTTCTCTGCCATGACCCTTCCTTCAAATTACACATGCGCACTTTCACACACACATACACACACACACACACGCACGCACGCACCCACCGCCCACAATACGTATGCACGTTTAGTTCTTTATATACAACACGTCTTCATGCCTCTGCGCTGTGAAAATAAGTAAAAGTCTTCTAAACAAGAATTAAAAGCTTGTTCCAAGCCGGCTGCAGCTGGGGAGTCAGCCCCAGTCACCTGCATTTGGCAGAGACACAAAGGCAGGCGGAGGGGTGGGAAAGCTTTATGCTGAGAAGAGGGACGGCCTCCCGCGTGCCGGGATCGGGAGCCGTGGACTGGGGAAGCCGGAGGTGGGCTCGCCGCCAGGAGGACGGCCCGTGTGATTGCTTAGGGGTGCGGGTTGGGTTTTCTCCAGTTGGTCCTAATTTAGAACTGGGGCAAAAATTAGGGAATTTTATTATTAATGAAAACCTGGCCATTTGGGCTGATGGTTCCAGGGGTGGGTTGGCTTCCTGGGCTGGCGACGGAGGGCTCGAGTCCTGTTGTGGTGTCTGACCTGGCCACTGTCCCTTGGCCTCTTCAGTCTCTCGCTTTTGCACGTGCCGTTCTGTCTGCTCAGAGCGCGCTCCTGCGGGCTTCATCCGGCTGCCACACTGGCCTTCGGCCTTCGGAGCTGTGTCAGCTTAAGCGCAGCTCCTTCTGAGGCCTTCGGCCTTCGCTCTACCCCCAGATGCTCTCGGGCAGAGTGTTCTCGTCAGTCTTCACTGTTCCACGCCATGTTTTGTCATTGGCATGTGTTTATCTCTGCTTCTCGAGAGTCTGGCCCACAGCCTGGTACCTGGATGCTCAGTAAATGCCTGTTGCATAGATGTAAAATAATCGGGGTCAGCGACAAACCAAACCCTCCCGTGCTCTTCATCCGACGCGGTGGTTTTCATGTTAAAAAGAAGCCATGGGGTCACACAGCGTCGGGGTTGGAGGCTGGGGGCTCCTCTTGGCTTACTGCCAGGAAAGTGGAATGACAGAGAGCCTTGCCCAGATTTCCACAGGGGGAGAAGAGGTCAATTCAGAACCCCGAGGCAAGACCCCCAGGCCTGGGTTCCTTCTGGTGTTGCCTGCGTCCTGGAGCCCGTGTGAAGCGGCCGGGACCCCTGTCACAGCCAGTGAAAGCACGAGCGTGGCAGGGGTGGGCTTCGGCTGCGTACAGGAGTGCACTCGCGGATAATGGAAAGTCACCATCACCTGGCAACCGCCACGAATCCAGCTTTCCGAAGAATTAATAGCATGATCCAGGAAGCCAGTGAAGAAATTATGAGTCCACACTTTCTGCCCATGTTCTCATTAGCCCCATGTCAAGACACTGACTATAAATATGCGCAGTGGCTCGTATAAACCTGCTCTACAAGGAGCTCGGTGGGAAACGTGAGCGCATAGCTCCACTTTCTCTGACTTTTTAGTCATTAGCTAGTAAGTGTGCACGTTCAGGATTTTCTTTCTTTTTGAACCAATTCAAGTCCCTGTATGGGTAATTAAAAGCAAGGGCATCATCTCTACTGTGATGAAACAATCCCATCTCAATAATCCATCACGCTAATTAGCAAGGGGAGAAGAGATCTGTCTATTTGCAAATCGTCTATTCTAAAACGGGTAGAATTCAGAGGAGACCAAACAAAATCCGACATGCAAAAGGTTGTTTGGGAAGCATGATAGTTTATGAATTTCCAGCTGTACGTGGGATTTGTCCAGATTCGGACCTCTTGCATGATTATTATTGCCGCAAAGTCATAATAACCCATAACGTTGAACGGTGACAGGAGAAAGCTGGACAGCATTCGGAGCCTCTGTTCTGCTCCACGTCGTCATTCCCCCATTCACGCAGCCGAGTCCGATGTCAAGCAAACATTCCCACGGGTCAGAGAAGTAGTAGGAAGCTGAACATTCTAGCCCCTCCGTGGAGATGCACAGTGTTCTCACAAAAATGCCCTTAGGTTCATGAAGGTAAGGGAATTAATTTGTATTCAAAAATGTTGAACCATGCCTGATAGTGGAACAGTTTACATGTGGAATATCTATCAGCCATTACAGGAATTGGTGTTTCCTGGATGAGATTTCGATGTTATAATCATTAGAAACAAAATAGTCAATAGTTATCCCATCACGGATAAGAAAAGGAGACCCAAAGGGACAAGGTGATTTGTCTAAAGCCAACAAGTAAGTCCCAACCCTGCGATTTGATCCACGTTTGTCTGATCCCAAAGCCCATGCTCCCTCGACAAGTGGATCTCACTGAGACACGAATCTTGGTCTGGGCGTGTGCTTGACCGTTCAGATTAAATCTTCCATTCCTATCCTGCTGTTTGGAGAGGTTCCTCGTGAGTATTTGCAACAACAGGGAGACAGCAGACCTTGAGTCAAGTCTTCTCGGGAGGCACGGTGGCATGACCCCTTAGCTAGTGCAAGAGACTCTCCTGCCAGTGTGACACAGCAAGAGGCCACCAGGCTGAGGAGGAAGAGGCACAGGCAGAAAACAGACTTCCGTCGCTCTGGGCTGGGCCCGAGATGCAGAGATTTGCAGGGTAGGGAATGTTTCACCAAGACGTGGCCCCACTAATCACTTTATAATTTTGGCTTTCGATGAGCAGAATGTCCTAGTTTTAATAAGGTCCGACTTATTTCTTTTTCTTTATATCAGTGGTTTGTAGCCTATTTATTCTGAAGCTCAATTGTTTTCATTTTCAGACTTAAAATTTTCATCAGATAAAATTGTGAAATAGAGAGGAAAGTTCATTTATCTCATACTCCTATTGGATTTGGGGGGCCAAATTTATTGAAAAGACTGTTTCCTAGTAAAAATCTGTGTCACTGTAAATCAGATGACTCTATGTAGGGGTCTATTTCTGGGCTCTATTTTGACCAATTGCTCTATTTATCATTGTGCCAATACCCTCATTGACTTAATTTCTTCAGTTTCATACTAAGTCTCGAAACCTATAAATCCTCTAACTTCTTCTTTTGAAGTATTGTCTTAGCTATTCTATGTCCATCACATTTCCACAAAACTTATGATAAACTTTGTTTATGAAACTTACAATACTAGCATAAAAGAATGATCTTCTGGGATTTTGACTAGAATTATATTGAGTCTATAAATGAATTTGGGGAGCATTGAAATCTCAGTAATATCTAGTATCTCAATCCATGAACATGGATTATCTTGTTCATATGTTTACATATTCCTTAATTTTTCTCAGCAGTATTTTCTGTTCTTTGTGAAATTCTCACATACCTTTCCCTAGATTTATGGCCAAGTATTTGATATTGTGAATATTACACATTTCCATGGATTTATTTCTGTGTCTTTGAGAATTTTTCTATGCAATTGTAAACATTAGTATTTTCAAATTTACTTTTCTATTCTTTGCTGCTAGAATATGTAAACTGAATGGTTTTTATATAGACCTTATATTACTTTGTTTCCAGCATCTTTGCTAAATTGACTTATTAAATCTAACTGTAGCTTTAGGCAATTTCTATATCCATCGTCATGCTATTTATGAAGAGAGACGGCTTTTTTAATTCCATATTTAATCTGTATAGTTTTTATTTATTTATTGTGCATAATTCCACTGGTGGGTGTCTCCAGTACAAAGTTGACCAAAGATGATGACAGTAGACATCTTTTTTCTCTTCCTAACCTCACAGGAAAGCATTAAAAATATTACCAACCAATGAAGTTAGCAAAAGATTTTTAGCTGATATTTTTTACCATATTAAAGAAGTTTCTTTTAACTCTGTTGGTTATTTTTTATCGTTAATAGGTATCAAGTTTTGTTAAATGCTTTTTACACATGTATTGGGAAGATCTTAGAGTTTTTCTACATTCTGTTACTGTGTAAATTAAAGTGATTAGAATTTTTATTTAAAACCAAACTTTCATTCCTGGAAGAAATCCCACTGGGGCATAAAAGGTGTTCAATAGAAAATCCCTTTAACAGTTCTCTTCTCCTCTTAATAGAATCAAGGAGACATATATATCACACATTAGTGATTATACATATACATTATTTATAATATAGAGAATATATATTTATATAATAATCTCTAATGGGAACCAGTAATTCTGTCTAGAGTTTGGAAAAGGCATTAAGAAGGATGGGATATTGAATTCCAGTTTTAAAGAATAAATGGTTTCAACAAGCAGAAGAAAATGTGCAAAACATTGCTTTGATGAACCCTCGAAATGCACCTGATGTCTCTTGAGCATCCCTCTGAGGCAACCCTTGTTGCCTCAGTATTGTTGTGGGAATAGTAATTAGGACTAATGGGACGAAGCAACCACAGTCTAAGCTTTTGTTAGGCAACAAGGGAGGCGACTTGGAAGAAATAAAGTTACGAAATCAACAGTAATTCTAAAAAGCGGATAGTATAGTAATTTGTCAAATGACTTGAAAGAGTTCCTTAAATGTCTGAAAGAGTTAATGCAGTTCCTGACAGTTTTCAAAGCTCTGTCTTCTCAGTCCATCAGAAGGGACACTTGTAGGGGCCATAGACGAATAAAGGCTCCCTTTTGCTCACTCATTTATCCATGAATTCAGCATTTATTAAGCAGCTATTATATACCAGACGTTATGGTAGGCGCTGGAGACACAAAGTTGATAGAATGTAGAAAATGAGAAGGACCTTCGTCACGGATTTTCAAACCACATTTCATATCAAACTCTCGGAATTCTGCGGAATGAAGCGGATCAGAGCTGGTGGGCCCCAGGGGCTCCCCGCCCACCTCAGTCAGGACACCTCTGCTTTTGCAAACTTAGTCTTGAAGCAATAGTTTTGGATCTGCTGAGTAAGGCTTAATGAATTTTTACAAGTGAACATAGCCATGAAATGGAGCCCAGTTTGAGATATAGGAAATTATTGACACTTTGAGAACACCCTGTCCTGTTCCCTCCTAGTCAATGCACCCCGAAAAGCAACCACCCTTCTGACTTCTGCCACCATAGATCGGGTTTCATGATTTTGAACTTCTCATCAGTGGACTGGCCAGCATATACTCATTTGCGTTGATGTCTTTAACTTTCTACGTTTGCGAGAGTCATTCTTGTTTTTGGGTGTAATTGTTCCAGTTACTATGCATGCGTAACAGGTCATCCCAAAACTCGGTCGCATAGCGCAACCATCGATTGTTATGGATTCAGAACTCTGGACAGAGCACGGATGGCAGCTCGTCTACACTCTACGGTGCCGAGGCCTCAGCGGAAAGACAGTCCCCTCCATTCACGAGTCTGGCGGTTGCTTCTGGTTGCCAGCTGGGACATTCGCTCCTACACGTGGGGCCTCCGTGCAGATTGAGCTTCAAAATATCACATCTGGGTTTCAAAATTAAGTGTTCTGAGGGAGTAAGAGAGCAAAGCAGAAGTCAAAGCTGCTTTCGCTGCCTAGCTTCCGAGTTAGAAGTCACAGAGCATCACTTCCGTTGCCTTATGTTGGTCAAGGCGACCGCAAAGCGTTGCCCAGGTTCAAGGAGAGGAAAAAAAACTCCCCTCTCAATGGAGAAGTCTCCGCATCTCACCGTAAGAAAAATTCAGAATGGAAGTGACCGTCGAGGGGAGGCAGAGGATGGGCTGGGCGGGAGCACTCATGCTGAGCCAGTGATACCGGAATGCTCTGGTTATTGATTTGGGTGGTAGGTTCGTGGGCATTTTTTTCCTTTTGATTTATTGTTTACATATATTATTTGTTGTGTGTACATATATATGCATTCATTAATCAGTCATTTTATCAGATAATGATCTAGGCATATAAGTATAAATTATTACATGATAAAAAATTAAGCCCTATATTCATAAGATTTTGCATGTCGAATAGTGTTATTTATGGGAGGAAATTTGTGAATATGATAAGCATAATAAGATTTTTAAAAAAAGGAAGAGAGATATACATACCTTCTTTTAGTTTAAATGGGCATATTCTGTCTTTTCCTTAACACAGACTGGGCTGTTTACTTAATTAAACCTGTTTTTTTTTTTTTTTCCAAAGTGAAATATTGGAGGACGAAGTACTTAAGGGTGTTGAGAGCTGGAACTCGGGGGCCCCGATCTGGCCAGAGCTGCTCAGAGAGTGGGGGCAGAGGGAGGGGAGGGAGCAGTGGCAGCTGGGAAGGCAGACGCCAGTCGGCTGTCGCTGCCCAGGAACAGTTCACGAAGCCCCGTCCCAGGTGGAGACGGCCACTCTGAACACTGCGGTCGTTTTCCACAGGGAGGCTGAGCCCCATAGTGCTCGGGGACTTGTTACGGCCATCTGCTTCAGACATTTTCCGTCCGTTTCTGCTTTCACTTAGCCGATGCTTGATATTTACTGAGCAGAAGTCAGGTGTCATCCAGTTAAATCTCACAGCTGCCATTCCTATGAAGCTTGTACTATTGTCCATATTTTACAGCTGGGAAAACTGAGTCTCAGAGATGTGAAGTAGCAAACCGATGGGGCAGGTTGTCGTTCCACATGCAGCCATAACCACGGCCCGTATGCTCGTCTGACGGTGTGACCCACCGCTCCCCCATCCACAGGAATGCGTGTCCCCTCCCCCTGGAAAGCAGGTGTCTTTTTGCGATGGCCTTGACCAGTGCAGTGCAGTGCGATTGAACTCATGTGATTTAGGGTCATGCGATCAAGTTTCTTCTGACCGTCTCTTTCTCGAGACACTTGCTTTGGGACCCGGCCACCGTGTTCTGAGGAAGTTCAGGGTATATGGAGAGTCCACATATAGGTGTTGCCGATAATCCCAGCTAAGGTCCTAGCCAGCAACTAGCACCGACTGACAGACCCAGGAGTGAGAAAGCCTTCAGGAAGACTGCCTCTCAGTCACATCTGATTGCATGTGAGACCTTGAGTGAGAGCCTTCACCTGAGTCCAGCTGACCCCCAGACCACAAATAATAGTAATAATAATAACAATAATAAGTTGTGGGGTTTTTTAATTGCGCTGAGCTGGGAGTGGCTGGTCTCTCGGTGACCCCGTGGGCGTTAAACCCCAGGCTCAGGAACTTCCATTTTATTTTCCTTGTTTTCTCATCTGAAATCCGAGCCCTGCTGTCCCAGGTGCAGTGGTAATTAACCCCTCTCCATCTCAAGGGGCTCGGAGTTCGGCGAAACAGACAGACACAGAGGCAGATCATCAGAGGGCAAAGCGGAAGCGTGAAGGTCAAGGCAGACGGCGTTGGGCCCCCATAGGGACGACACTGAGGTGAGGACGGGCGGCCGGAGCACAGCCTTCCGAAGAAGAGGTGGTCTGAGCGAAGTCTCGAAGGCGAGGGACGGAAGTCCCAGGAGGATGGCACGCGTCTTGCAAAGGCAGAGAAGCGAAGAAATGGCTTAGTGGATGGAAGGACAAATGGCCCAGCATGACTTCCATGGCATTTGAGGCCAGGTGAGGTAGATGACGATATGGGTGTGGCGGGCTGGATCTACTCCCTAGAGAGCGAGGCGCACCGTCTTCAGGATTCGGGTTTCGAGTGTCACGTGGGGAGCGTGGGGTGTGCTGGCAAGACCGTCGTGCAGGCGAATCAGATGCTGGCGGCACAGCTCCCCAAGCCCCGTCCTCCCGTATTCTCAGCCTCTAACTCTGGGTCAGAACTAGGAATCGGATTACGAAGGGGAAAACAAAGCCTCACCTATGACTCTGATGCTCAGTTTGAAGCTCCCTGGGCAGCGGGCCAGCGGGATCGTGGGTGGCTGGAGGGCAGAGTAGGGCTGTGTGTCCGTGGTGGTCGTTCATCGAGCAGCTGGGAGCAAGGAGAGGGAGGAGGCGGGGACCAGAGGCAGGGAGGCCAGGCAGGGCCCTGCCGCCAGGGACGGAGCAGGTGACGACGAGGAACGATGCAGGGCAGTGACGACGGGGTGAGAGGTGATGGGCTCAGTCACGGTCAGCCCGTGCACTTGGCTGGCGGTCGGCGGTGGGTGGAGACGGGGAGAGAGCAGTCAAGGGTGATGAGCGACTTGTGCTGGGTTGGGAAGGCGCACGTTGGGGCTGCCAGCTAAGACCCCTTAGAATCAGAAGATTCTTCCGTTCTATAAAATGTCCGGGAAGAGAAGATGCAGACGGAAGGCCGAGCGGTGGCTGCAGGAGGGGCCACGCTCATGGCGATGCGACGTGTCAGAAGAATGACAGAGCAGGCGCCACAGAAAGCCCAGCCTCGGGGAGCAGGAGCTGCTCCCCTACGTGAGCAATAATGATGCATATAAAAAAAAAATAGAA
>NW_006436294.1:5037400-5039098 GCF_000325575.1 Pteropus alecto
GTTTGCGGTAGCAGGTGATGGACGAATCCAGGTGCCCGTCAGTAGGGTCACAGGTGGGAGAAATGGGTGTGCACGCACTGTGGGTAGTGAAGCAGGTAGAAACAGGCAACCGGATGAACATACAGCCACCGCGCTCTATCTTAGAAGTGCGGAGTGAAACATCATTAATATTCATTCAAACGACATACGCAGAAAATGACGTAACACGTTTTGCAAGGAATAATTTCAACACATTTTGGCAGGTAGAGAACCTTGGATGGGCTTATGACAATGACATTGGTTCCCCACGAACTGAGAAATACAACCGATTCGGCATTCTGCGCCTGAGCGTTCTACACCCTCCAAGGAAGAGAAGATACCGGGGAGTCTGAGTGGACACGAGTGCTGGGCGCCTGGCTGTCAAAATCCAGGGAGCACGTGGAGACTGCGATGGCGTCGACGAGAGAGGGAACCCCTGGAGAAGGGGGGGCACCACGAGAAAGAAGGAACTGTCACAGGGAGGGGTCAGAGGGGACGGAAGGCCAGTCCAGGAGCTGGGACGCCCCTCATCTGAGGGCTGGAAGTAGTTGGGGACGGGGCAGGGGAGGCTGCTCAGGAAACCGAGGGACCGCGGTGTGAGTGGGCCGGGAAGAAAGGCGTGTGGCTCGTGGGTGCCGAGGGAGAAGGGTTTCCGGAAGGGCTGAGTGAGCAGCTTTTGAAAGGCAGTTAGAGGCCCTGGCAGGTAAGGGCCGAAACCACCTTCCACCTCTGGTCATCGCTCACTGCTCTCACCACCTGGTGGGGAGGACTGGGGGCCACGGTGGCCGGAAGCAGCAGGGAGCGGCAAGTGGGGATCCCTCTCCCTTGGCCACCGATGTGGCGTGCGGGTCATCTCCCGCGTCGTTCCTCCTCTCTGACCTCAGCTTTGCAGAGAGGAAGCATCCGTAGCGTCTTGCGCACGGCCGTCTGTGGCTTAGACGGCACGTGGGAGCATCTGTGGCTTAGACGGCACGTGGGAGCGTCCTTCACACGTCGCATCGCCGTGAGCGTGGCCCCTCCTGCAGCCGCCGCTCGGCCTTCCGTCTGCATCTTCTCTTCCCGGACATTTCATAGAACGGAACCGAACACTGTGCGTTCTCCTGGCCCCTTACACCTAGCGCAGTTTCTTAAGCTCCTTTCTTTCCTCTATCAATTTATTCCATTATCACTCAAGCATTTGCTATGTCCGGGGCGGGATATTTTGGAGAGAGCTCATCGGCTCGGTCCCTGACCACAGGGAAATCGGACCACAGGTGTTTTGGAATCAGTGTCTTTCAGAATGTCCCTTCCATCCCTCTCAATTTACAGATGAGGATGAGGAGGGCGAGACGGGCAAAGTGACGTCCCCGAAGTCCCCGAGCACGTCGTGAGGGGCAGACATGGGGATGGAGGCCAGACCTGCAGACCCCTGGCTCCAGGCTTCTCTCCACACACCTGCTGGAGTCACTCAGGTGACTGTGAGATCAGCATGGCAGGGGTCTTCTCAGTGCAAACCTTTGACACTTTTCCCAACAACCGCCACAGCAGTTACCTGAGGGAGAAAGCAAAGACAGTGCCACAGTGAGAAATAACGGAAAAGAGCTGAATTTGGGGCCAAGATAAGCTTATGCTGCTCCTATCATTCCTCCAACTTGCTCTGTGAACGTTACTGTCCTGCTCTGGCCTCAGGAAATGCAAGAC
>NW_006436294.1:5039114-5047618 GCF_000325575.1 Pteropus alecto
TCATTCCTCCAACTTGCTCTGTGAAAGTTACTGTCCTGCTCTGGCCTCGTGAAATGCAAGACTCTGCCATGGAGTCTGCAGTCGAGGCTCAGAGAGCCTTTTCTCCAAGCTCAGCATTCCACTGTTATCCAACCTCGGTTCACGGGGCGAAACTACGGGAGCCCCTTCCCCCCCTCCCCCCGTTACCCACAGTTTCCCTGTCCATTGTTTCAGTTACCTGCAGCCAACCATGGTCTCAAAATATGTGATGGAAAATTCCAGAAATAAACAATTCATAAGTTTTAAATGGCATGCCGTCCCGAGTAGCATAATGAAATCTTGCGCGCCACCCCGCTCCGTCCACGCAGCACGCGGACTATCCCTCTGTGCAGCGTCCCCGCCATGAGTCATTCAGCAGCCGTCTTGGTGACCACGTTGACGGTCCTGGAACCGCAGTCCCTGGTTTTACTTAACAATGGCCCCAAAGCGCAGGCGTGGCGATGCTGCCGTTCGGACACGCCAGAGAGCGCGTTATGAGCTTTCTTTAAGTGAGCAGGTGAAACTCCTCTGCTTACCAAGGACAGAGGGAAAAATCATACACTGACGTCGCTGAGATCTGCGGTGAGAACGAATATTCTGTCTGTGAAACCGTGAAGAAGCCAACGGAGCTCAGTGCCCGTTTGCTGAGAGAGAGAGAGAGAGCTCGTGCCCGTAACTTTAACGGGATATTGCTACGTCCCATTTTATCATCCTTGTCGCTGATCGCCCGCTGCGCCCCCCCTTGTCAGCCCACTCTGTCGTTGTGGGGAGACAGTGGCAGTAGTTCGGGTTTCACCCTCGTCTTTTCTGACCACGAGCGGGAACCCGTTTCTCAGAACTGGCTGCAAAATCCTGGGTCACAAACCGCTCCCCGTGGCCCGGAGACCGTCAGGCCTCTGCTGGCCTAGGGGGTCGACACAGCGAGAGGGAGGAGTTAACCTCTTGGCTCTAAATACGTCTGTAGTTGGGGCGGGAGCGCAGAGCCACCAGAAATCCCAGCAGGGCCAGAAGGGCAAGCGCGACGTGCTGGACAGGGCCTCGACTTCTGCTCACACCAACAGCGTCTCTGCCCCGACTCTGAGAGGGAATCTGACTGTTCCCGCTGACCGCCAGCACCCTGGTTGCCGGCGCTGTCCGGTCACCAGCCTGGAGCCGACTGCCCCGGCAGAAAGACCCTTCCCCAGTCCCTCCGCTGGGACCCGGACTGCCTGAGATCCCATGGCCAATGCCACCCCCAGCGCAGGGGCTGCAGCCTGAGAAGTTAGGGATGTGGCAGGTGCCTAAAACAGTCAGATCTTCTTTAACACGGACCTTCCCAGGCGAAGGTCCACTTCCTGCAGAGGGCAGGCGTCCCGCATTGGAGACCAAGCAGAGCTGGGTGGCCACTGGGTGGCGCTGTGGAGAACTGTCAAATACGTGGTGGGCGTGGGACGGCATTGCCTTCTTGCCCCTTGAACCTGTGACTGCGTGATCCGGTCATTCCTGTTCGTGGAAGAGACCGTCTCCGAGACCTGCATTGCTCGTTACATTGATCATCCCGAAATACCTGCTGGGAAAAAGACTTGGCAGCATTTGAGAGCTCAGGAGCCGTCAAAGCAGAAACCCCCTCGCCCCCCAATAATGTCGCTATGTCAGATTTCTTACTTAAGGTCACAGGATGTGCAAGCCAAAGGACTCCTTTGAGGTGCAGAGTCGGAGGCATACAGAGGGCGACGGACACAGTCGGTGATGAAGGCAAGTCGGGAACCCTGCCTTCCCGAGGCATTTTTCCCCTCACCCTGGAGTCTCCTTAAGAATGAGTGACACGCGGGGCCACACCCTGCCCTGTGCCTCCCACTCGCCGGCCCTCTCTGACCACGCCTCCTCCCCCGTCTTTCAGAACTCCTTCTGGGAGCCGGCTCTGCAAACGCGTCCTGCTCCCCAACATCCCGAGACTGGATTCCTGCCGCGTGCGCCCCTCTTTACGCTGGGCAGGCTCCCCTCCCGGGCTCCTAACCTTGGCGGGACCTGGTCATGCCCCCTGGTGTTTCACCAGGCGGCTGCTGCTTCCGGACAAGCGCCCGGACCTGCTCACGGCTCTGCGAGTGCCTGCTGGTTTCAGAACCGTAGAGGCTCAGACTAAGGTTGCTGGGTAACTGAATACGTAAGTGAATCGGTAATGACGGAAATAAACGAACTTACACAAACACTGTAGTCACCACGTAAGTGAACCTTCCTCTTCAAAGAGGAGGTGATTAACAACCGCACTGCTGCTGGAAAGGACTGCGTGCGACCCTTACAGGGTGACAGTGGAGATGCTCGAGGCAGCAAGTATATATAGAAAATCTCATCCTTCCAAAACAACAGGGAGTCTGTCTTCAATGAAAGTGTACGTATACGTGAAGTTATCGGTTTGAGCGGACATGTATTTCAGCGTAAGCATGCATTATATGTGTGTGTCTGCCTTTCACCACGTTCTAAATCACGGATCAGACTCCACAGTCCGCGCTTAAAACCCCCAGTGACTTTGCACTGCACTAGGACCGCTGTGGACGCTCCCTCGCCGAGGGTCCGCGTGCCGTGCTGTGGAACCTGGCTCTCTGCATCTCTGTCCACCTCTCCCCCACCCCCCAGCCCAGCACCCCTCCTGGTGGCTGAATGCACCACGCTCGCTGCTCCTCGGGGCTGCCCAGCTCACTCTCGCCTCATGCGTTAAAATGTCTGATACTTTCGAATATGAAATGTGGGTCTCGGTTTGTTGCAAAGACATGCCCCTATCGCTCCCTCCAGAGGAGGCCTCCTCCCCGGCACTCTCCACCTGGGGGACCCTGCCCTGTGTTCATTTGTTTACTCCTCGTCTGCCTCTGCCCGGAGTGTGGAGTCTGTAGAGACCTTGATTGTCTCGTACCCTGATATCCAGCAGAGTATTCCAGCACACTGCAGAAAGTCAGTACATAAATGTAGAAAGAATAAAAACGTGACTGTGATGTCAGCCCATGAAAGCTATGAGAATTGTGTATTAGTCGATGGTAGTCAGTGCTGGGGATTGAAGAATGAAGAAAGCAGTGTTTTTATTATACTTGGCAATACCTTATAAATATTTTATACAAGCACATCTGGATTTGGTGAGGATAAATACGAAATTGTTGCATTTCGGTCTTTCTTTGTTAACAATAGGCCATTTTTTCCCCCACAATTGTGATCTAGACAAGGTCTGACAAACCCCTGAGCATAGCAGGAAAGATGCTCCGATGATGTAACGTGGATCACGGCCTCGACACCCTTGAAAGCCTTAGCGGGCACAGCGGAAGGGGACACCAGGGTCACGATGCCGGAAGGGACCGGCGCTAATCTAGCCCAGCGCCCTCATTTCACTCACGGTGGAGCTGCAGCTCCGAGAGGCAGGCCTGCAAACGTGCCAGGGCACTTACTTGTACGGCAAGTCGGAGTTCTGACCCTGGGTGTGCTCGGACCTTCCCCGTCCGTCCGGGCCAGTGTTCTATAAGATAAACTGTGGCAGGGCGGGGGTCGTCTCGCTGACTTCTGAGAATCTCTTTCGTTTGAACCACACGTGTTCCTGTTGATGCCTCAATATAACCACACCTGAAAGACAAATCCAGACATTCAGTTTCGAGATCTCTGAAAGTATAACCAAGACCAGTTTTCTGAGGTTGTGGTTAGGTTCAGAGACGCTGCTTCTGAATGTCAGGGAAACGAAGAAAGGAAGATAAAGACGTGACTGTTCTGAGCTCAGCTCCGTCCGGCGAGGATGCAGGAAATCTTAAGAGACTGCCCCACCACTGTCAAAAGTGAGAACAAGCAAGATAATGCAAATAATTATATGTATGTTAAAATCAGAGATCTCCATATGCAGAATGAAGTAAACGCTAGCTAGGGATGAACTCTTCCTAGGAAAGAAAAATCCATACCTGTCTCCGTCCCAGGGGCAAAAGGAAGAGTGAGCCTGGCGTGGAAGGCGAGGTCAGCACACACGTCAGTGGACGTTTCACGGCCACGTGTGAGCTGCTGTCATGCACTGGACTTTCTAGGAGCCCCGTCTCAGGGCTGGTAATATCCACCTGCCATCATTCCCCATAGGCCACTCGCCGTGCTGAAGGCTGGAGGCAGAGGAGCTCACAGAGTTTTTCCACATTGGATGGTGCTTTTCTCAACTGCAGATGCTTGTTTTTGGCTGGAGGCAGGCGGGAGAGGGAGAGAGCTCACCCCAGGCACGAGGCCTTCACTGAGCAAAGGTAGCACGTGGCTGAAGACTGGGGCAAAGGAGCAGGGCGGAGATGGGCCTCCCGAGACGCGGAAGGCCAGCCGCAGGGTGGAGAAACGAAGAGGCTCAGAAGCAGGTCGCCGAGCGGTAAGTCAGCGAGCGATCCGTGATTCGGAAAAGCATAAACATTACGAAGGAGGAATTCAGGCTTTCTGCGTCCTCAGAGGACGTGATTGTACAGATAGAAAAATGTAGGGATTCTTGAAAAAGCAAGTAAAACTTATAAATGAATGTAGCAAGGCCAACTTGCCAAACAAATGGGTATCTATATAAGGGAAGCGTATAGACATGATAATGTTATGGGAACTTGAAATAAATCATAGACTAAATTTTAAAAGCGAGAGCCATGAAACTTGTAAAAGAACACATATGATCACATATATGCAACCTCCATGTAGGGCAAAGATTTCCCAGGACACAGAGTAGTAACCTAAAAGAAAAGTTAGGCTTCAACAAATTGCTGTTTAAATGCGATCATCGGATGACCTCTTTCACTAAATTAATTGGTGATGCTGAAGACTGAGAGGAAATAATTGCATATCTGAGAAAAGACTTATATCCACACTATAAAAAGACACTAAAAATTAACCAGCAAAAAGACAAACCACAGACACTTTCTGACGGCACCGAGTGAGTTCCCACGACTTCAGAGAAGGCCGTCAACAAACATTCAGAGCGGCAGGTGTGTTGCAGTCACCAGTCTCTGCAGGCGCTGGTGGCGGCCGCAGTTACTTGCCACGTGGACTTCATAGTGCCCTCACCGCGTGGCAGCTGGCTCGGTCGCTCCCTCAGATCTCCCAGGGGAGTGATCTGACAGTGGGTGTGGGCTCTGCAGGCTTTTGACAACCGAGTCTCAGACGCCTGTCATTTCTGCTATGTGCTGTTCATTGGAAGTGAGTCACTAAGTCCACCCCATACCAAAGACGGGGGGTTACATATCAGCATGTGTGCCAGGGGTAGGGGGCATGGTGTGCCACCTTACAGGCGGCCCGTCACTACATGCGTGTGTGTGCGTGTATGTGTGCGTGAGAGAGAGAGAGAGAGAGAGAGGAGAGAGAGATGGCGCCACCTTACAGGTGGCCTGTCACTACATGCGTGTGTGTGTGTGCGTGTGTGCATGCGTGAGAGAGAGAGAGAGAGAGAGAGAGAGAGAGAGAGAGAGAGGAGAGAGAGATGACGTCAAATAAAACAACAGTCCAAACTTAGGTAAGGAGAGACTGCGCCAAAGGCTTACTGCACGAGTGGGGAGGGTCTGTTTCAGTAGGGAGGAGGCCCACGAACTCTGCAAGCATCTAAGAGTTGGACAGAAAGGGTTTTTCTTTCATAGCAAAGGACTCTAGAAAGAACCAGCGTGGGAGGGTTCTCCCCGAGGCCGGCCTGTTACCAGGAGGGTCCTTGCAGAGAGGCTCAGGGAGGGCGGGTCAAGGTTCAGGGCCTGTGGGAGGAAGAAAAACCTCATTAGAGCTTGGTTAAAAAGCGTTGTGCTCTGATTAATCGGTGGGGACAAGCAGTTCAGCTAATCAGATAATGGGGACATGGAGGGTCTGCGTCTGGCCTCGTCACAGCAAACGGTGCGCCCACGGCTGTCATCTCGGTCGGGCGCGAGAGGCAGTTCTTGCAGTGAGCTGGTTCCCGGGGTGCAGAGGTGGAGAGGGGGGGCTTCTTTAACGGCCTCTGTGCTCCGGGATCACAGGCTGAAGTAGCAGTCACCACTGTCGGTGACAGAGCTGGAGTATGATCTCACACAGAGCTGAGGCGTGAAAGTGGCACGGGCCTTGACAGATGGCTGGACTGCAGCAGACACAGAGCGGCCGAGGTCAGCGTGGCTCGGATGTGCTCAGCTGCTAGTCGCAGATCACCCAGTCGATGGGCAGACGGCCGATGCCCGGCGGTGCCGGGGCTCCGGGCCAGCCTCTTCCATCTCCTGATGTCATAGAAGGTCATTGCTGCTTCAAGAACCTGCCATCGCACAAAAGCTTCTCAAGAAGGAAGGAAGCACATCGGGCCGAAAGGGGGCTTTGCTCTGTCAAGGGGGAAAAGCCGTCTCACGAGGGACATCACAGGCTTCCTCGCCACCAACGGCCACCTTCAGTGTGAGTTTCGAGGTAGGTGAGCATCACCTACAATTGGCCTAAGCTCATGATGACCCATCCCCAGGGCCTAGGGAGAGACCGCCCCCCACAAATGGAGGTCGCTGCCACCCGAGAGACGTGAGGATTGTGTTGGCAGGAACGAAGGGGCGAGGATGGTTACGAGCAGCCAAGCAAAACCAAAGTCCACCCAAGGCCCTTCAGACAGAGCCCTTCTGTGCGACTCAGCCACCTGAGTGGCCCTCGAAACGCACTGCACAGGCCCCACCGGCAGGGTGGCAGACTCAGGGACTCTGAGATGGGCCGGGTCCCAGCCTTGGCTGTTCTGAGATCGTCCCGGGAGATGCTGATGCCACTGCCCCTGGAATGGGTCTTTGAGAACCACGGCCGTCGGCCCGGCTCAGGCCCGCAAGTCTGTTTCGGGTGCGGAGAACAGGGAGGGGTTAGTTGCTGAGGGCGTGGAGGGCTCCATGCTCCCTGCTCCCTGCAGAGCGGTGAGTCCGGATGCCAGCGGAGAGGTTTAGAATTTACACCTGCTATGGCCTGAAGCACGCCGTCCAACTAAAATATAACCTGAGTCACAGTCATTGAAGATGTTTTTGTAGCCATGTGAAAAAAACAAAAAGAAACGGATGAAAAATATTTTCAATCGTATATGCTATTGAACCTATTTAAACATGTAATTAATATAAGATTATCAATAAGACTTTTTAAAATTAAATCTTTTAAAACTGATGTATATTTTACAACACATTTTAATTCCTACTAACCATGTTTCAAGTGCGATGCAGTCACATGTGACTTGTCGCTTCCATAGTAAACAGTGGGCTTACGTGGAGGCTTTCCTCAAACGCCATCACTGCCACCCCAGGGGAGAGGCAGAGAGGGCGACAAGCACCATGGTTTGGCTAGAGGGGCCGACGCCCTGGGAGTAACAGCCTGGGTGTGCCAGAGGTACCTGGTTCCATGAGGTGAGTTCGCACCATTTCGGTCACATGATTTTTCATATTAGTCTGGCCCTGTTAAAATTGTTCTTGGTCTCGAATATGCAGAAATAAACAAAGACCACCCAAGTGAGAACAAACAGAGGTTATCTATTGAGCACTTTCCAGAGCAATTGATTCAGCCACTGTCACTTGCTTTGGGCAGAGAGTCACAGACAGGCAGAAGGATGGGAAAGCTTTCTGTACCCTGATTGGCAGTTGTTGGCACCCAGAAGTTGGCCGGTTAACTAGAAATGGGCGTCTGTGTGTGGTTGGTTTAGGTGCGTATTTGGCTTTTGATGGTTGGTGCCGAGGGAGAAGTCGGGCAGCTGGCAGGTGTTGACCGAGTCCCGGCTGCTGTGGACGACATGCTGCAGAGGTGGCGTGGCTTCCTGGCTGGAGGCTGCAGAGGTTGTGGGCAGCATTCTGCTGTCATATGTGCTTTGGCAATTGTCTGCTGCTATATTCTCTCTCTCTGCGGGAAAACAAATCCTTGATTCGTGCAGCTAATTATCACTGATAATTGTCAAGAAACTTGTTGCTGGAAGCTTTAGGGCCTCAGGGCTTCTTCCCATGGTTTTCTTAAGCCTCTGCCTGAAGCGCACCTGGTCGAATGACCAGGGCCTTGATGCTGGACCCAGCTCTGCATTATGTAACTGTGGACTTCGGGGAAGTTAGTTCACCCCCTGGTCCTCAATTTCTTCATCTGTAAAATGGGACAATATTATAGTAGCTCTGCATCCTATAAAATGAGATTTTTTTCTATATGGATGGACGCCGCACATAAAGGTAAATGAAACATAGGCCTGCTTTCAAGCAGTTCCCAGAACTAAGAAGTGAACAGACTTGGGAACACGGGTGATAACAATGGTGATTTTGATCCTGATGATGACGGAGATGCTGATGGAGATGATGATGATGATGATGATGATGATGTTGATGGTACTGACAGTTATGGGGGAAACGAGGATGATGATAGGATGGCGATAACGATGTTGATGGGGATGTTGATGGGGATGATGATGGGGATGATGATGGGCACGTTGATGAGGATGATGAGCGTGTCGGTGGGGATGTTGATGAGGATGACAATGGACTTGTCAATGGGATGATGATGGGGATGATGATGGGCACGTCAATGAGGATGCTGAT
>NW_006436294.1:5048065-5067533 GCF_000325575.1 Pteropus alecto
GGCTCACGGCCCCAACTGGGGCACATTATGAGTTAGATGTAAGATTAGGTCTAATGCATAATACAAAACATTTAAATGCCTTGCAGTCAATAATATGGTAATAACTACTTATAGTGCCAAGTAGGCACTAAACTAATCAGGGGATCACTTTGTAAATTATATAAACATCTAACCACTATGCTGTACACCTGAAACTAATAAAAAATAATATTGAATGTCAACTGTAATTGAAAAATAAAATTAAAATTAAAAAACCAAAACAAACAAAAAATTTAAATGCCTTTATCTGACTGGAAATAGTACTGCACGGCTTTGTCGTGTGGCTTCGCCTCATCTTCCTCCAGCAGGAGGTGACTCTTAAGTGTCTTGATTTCTTTTCTGGGCTGTCCAGATCTCACGGTAGCTTTTGCGAGCGGCCATGCAACTCTGTAAGAGCATGAGGTGAAGGCCTTTGGCAGCCCAGTCCCGTGCGGAGAGGTGGCATTTCTACAGCAGAGGAACGAGGTCTGTGGACATTGTTCTGTGTCCACCTACTACACCCAGTTAACTCCCGTAACTAAGCAGGACTCGTCCTTTCCCTCATTTGGAATGTTTTGCTGAGTTAAAATTTTTTCCCCCAAAAACACAGGGTAAGAAATTCTTTACCAAGTAGTAGACATTGCAGAACAAAGTTTAGTCTGCCCTAAAAATGGTTAATTACGTCCACTTTTAGGGTACAGAGTTAACTTCCATCTTTTAAAAGATGAGTCTTTTTTCTTCCAAATTATATAATCCAGTCTAAGTCAGGGCACCTCGTTATATTAATAACTGTAGCAATGCTTTGGAAAAACATAAAATCTTGTATTATACCATGGGGGCTGTATTCTAGGTATGTGGGTCTGATTTGGGGTGTAGGGGGAAGCGTCACCCTGGGAGCGGTCAGTTATTCCCTGTGGCTGGGGCAGAGGCTGGGCCGTCTCTGGGAATGACCGCGTGCCGCTTCCTCTCATGATTACTTCACCGGGAGGAGACGGGAAGCTTCCTGACGGGAGAGCCCTGGTCGCATCCCGCACGTGGGCTCGTGTGGCGACAAGGACGAGAACAGAAGGAAGAGAAAGAAGGCGTGGAAGTGGGTGAGAGGAGATGAAAGCGGTCCGTGTCCTCCAGTAGGTGTCTCTGAAATCCACGGTCTTGTTGCGAAGGTGCCTCTTAACCAATCTG
The DNA here is from genome assembly GCF_000325575.1 of Pteropus alecto. NCBI lineage: Eukaryota > Metazoa > Chordata > Mammalia > Chiroptera > Pteropodidae > Pteropus > Pteropus alecto. The sequence goes on from NW_006436294.1 coordinate 5,049,266, forward strand.
TGTTCCCTTCTCTAACGTGAAGCATTAACTCCCCCGTCGTCCTCGAAGCCCCACTGTTGTACGGACCCAAGATTGTCAAAGAACGATGATAATAATTGACGTCCAATATAGGCCTGTGAACCGATGCGTGCAACACAATACAGTATTTTTTAAATAAAAGCTCTTGGTGGCCAGCGGGGGGCAGCAAAGAGCTTCCACGTGTCGCAGTCGTCCTGGGGGGTGGCTGCAGCGGGAGCCTGTGAAGGCAGCGCCAGGCAGGAAGTCCCGGGGGTGAAGACAGAGCATCAGCAGCACCATGTGGATGGAGCTGGTCCGCAGGCGGGTGCGGACGTGGAAGGGTGACACAGGCACCTGCGGAAGATGGGAGATCCTAAGCCATTCAGTGAGGGAAGCAGCAGCTCCCATGTGTTTCGCGAAGCTCGTTCTGGAGGCTGCAACGCAGGTTCCTCTGCAGGTTCTTCTCTTACCGCACGTGCGGCGCGAGGCGAGCCACGCGCCCTCCGGCTGCAGCTTCGCGTGGGCAACGGGAGGGATGATCGTATCCACCTTCAGGGGTTGTTACTAAAGGAATTCATTAGTCCACCCACAGCGCTCAGTGTGCTGTCTGCCAAATACTGAACCGTGTTTAAATGTGAACTGTTAGTAATATCTTCGTTGTAATTACAGAGACATTTGCAGTCTCATTAACGGGGTGCGATGGGCTGGATGTAAGGTGAGGCAGGTGGTGGGGAGGGGCGTGTCGCGGGCAGAGGACCTACCCTCCCAGGAGGCAGGCAGACGAGCCTGCCCCCCTCGCCCCGTCCAGGCGAGAGTGGAGATACTGGGGATCTGAGAACTGACAGTTAATAGAAGGGACTGTGGACAGAGGAGTGTGAAACCCTTCCGGAATCTTACAAACGATTGAATGACAGGTTACAATAAACAGACGAGAACTGCAAGGAGCACTGCCATGCAAGGCTGGAGGGCAGGAGAAGAGCCCCTGGGCAGGTGTCAGAGGGACCGGGGAGGGCCCGTCAGGTGTCAGAGGGACCGGGGAGGGCCAGGCAGGTGTCAGAGGTACTGGGGAGGGCCAGGCAGGTGTCAGAGGGACCGGGGAGGGCCAGGCAGGAGTGAGGGGGACAGGGGAGGGCCAGGCAGGTGTCAGAGGCTGCCAGCGGAAGTGCTTTGTAGGAGCTGTCACATATCTTTAGGATAAAACAACATTAACTGTCTAAGTCTCCTACTTATCATTCTTCGATGGCTCCCTTTTGTTCTCTGCAGTTCAGGTTCTTCTGAGTATATCCAGGAGCCTTTACACTTTAAGATCTTATTGGGGAGGAAGAAATTTTTCTCTACCCTTCTAGGTTCTTCTGACTGGTCTAAGAATTTAGCTGACATGAGACAGGTGTAGAGGAGAAAATACCGTATTTAATTACGTACGTACATAACAGGGGTTCCATAAGAATATGGGGCCTGAGGACGGATCGGGCAGTTGAGGCTTATATGCCGTCTTGAGCTCAGGGCGGTGGTTTGGGATTGCAGAGGGGAATAAGGCAATTCACATGGAGACGGGGAAGCAAACGTTTTGGTAAACAAACGTTTGCTGAACCATCTTTAACGAGGGAACACAGAGATAACCGAGACCTGCCCGGGTCCCTAGCACCCTGGATCCCCCATCCAGCCTGATCTCAAGGCAGCAGCTCTCACCATTGCCCTGTCACCACGGAGCTGGTTAAAGGTGCTGGTGGCTCTCACCCCAGTTGTTTCTTAATGCCTTCATGAAGAGAGCACCCACTAGGACCTTGCGAAAGCGTGGTCACAAAGTGCCTAAGCAAGTGGCACCCAATATACTCACCGAAATCCCATCCAAGCCTCCTCGAGCCACCTGCATTGTACCAGGGATGTCCCCGCGTCTGGCCTCTTCGAATGCTTGTCATCGTCCAGTACAGTGTTCAGATAGTGAAGCAACCAAGCGTTACTGTCAAGTCCAACCTCTTCGATCCCCAGTCCTGGGCGAGTGTCCTTGTCTTAGTCCGTTCAGGCGCTGTCACAGAGTTCCGCACCGGGCGGCTTATACACGTCAGAAATGCTTCTCTGACTGTTCTGGAGGCTGGACGTCCAAGGTCAGGCGCCTGGCTGGTCAGGTGAGGGTCTTTTTTTGGGGTAGCAGACTTCTCGCTATGTCCGCACGTGGGAGGAGGGGCAAAGGAGCTCCCTGGGGTCTGCTTTATGAGGTCACCAATCCCACTCATGGAGGCCCCACCCTCCTGACCTCACCTCCCAAAGGTCCCGCCCCTAACGCCATCACACTGGGGATTAGGTTCTGACATATGGATTTGGGGGAACATCAAATTCCGACCATAGCCCGCGTCACATTTGGCACAGCCCGATGCTATGCTCCTCTCCCGTGGTCTGACACCCTTAGAACACCTTCCCGTTCAGGTGTCTCAGACTGTGTCAGCAAGAACAGCAAGTTTCTGCAGCAGCTCGGGGGAGAGGCGCCTCCCCCAGCAGCAAAGCCTCCATCTCCCCATCTCAGCTTTGCTGGAGTAAAACTTGTCCTCAGTCCAGAGGCGAAGCGTGGCAGGTCCCATCTGGAGGAAAGTTGGCAGTCCCCTGTGAATCACCCACCCTTTGTGAAGTCATCAAAAGTTCTACACATTTGTAAATACAGTTCGAAGTGCAGGCAGCGGCGGGCTCCTTCGCTCAGGAGAGAGGATGCTGCCAGCGCAGGGAGCTGTCAGAGGGACTGAGGGTTCAGGGTCTCGGCCTTGTACCTGACTGCCCAGCGCTCCATCCCTCAGGGTCCCCCTCTCTCCTCATCAGTTCAGTCCCCTGACTCGGCACTGGAGAACAGACAGAATCATCATCCCATGCTCGCTCCAGTTCAGTGGCCCTCACAGACGCTGGCTCCTCCTGCATTCATGTCATAGAGACGTCTGATATTGCACCTGTAGCCTGAGTTGGAGACTAAAGCTTTCAATGTGTCCTTCCCTTTGGAGATGCTCTCCAGGCCAGTCAGAACCTACCAGCCCATGTTTCAGCTTCGCTTCTGATCGGCAGCATGAATTATCGAATTGGCACCTCGCCCTCCACCTGCATACATCATGTGCGTGCATCAAGCGGTACCCCCGGACGGAGCAGGACCTCAGTAGATACTTGACGACTGAACGAAGAAATCGTGGCAAACCATTTATGGAGAAGCCTAAGCATCAGAAGCTTCCCCAAGTTGGAAATGCCATGAAACACTTTATGATCGCACACTTAATAACTAAAGAATAGTTTCAAAATAATCTTTTCTGTTATTGAGCATAAAATCAAACCCCAAAGTGCCCACATCAAAAATGTACAGCTGGGAGAGTTTTCACAAAGTAAAACATTTCCTGTGTAACCGCCACCCAGGTCAAGGGAAAATTTCAAAACAGTGCCAGGACCCCTCAGGAACCCTACGGTCCTTTCCAGGCATGACACCCATTTCCAAAGATAAACGCAACCCTGATTTTTACCACCAAAGATGAATTTTTCCTGCATCGGAAGCATACATACATACACATGCACAGCGCACAGACGCACACGCGCACATCCTCAGTACACGTGCACACACACCCATGCACGTCCACCACACCACACGGTGCGCTCCTCACCGTGTCTGGGTTGGCTTGCTCAGTGCTTTCCTTCCGAGATTTCGTCTGTGCTGCTCTGCATGGCTGTATTTGGTTCTTTTCCTTTGTTTCCTGTGCCACAGTGTGAATATGCCACGTGTGGTTCTCCATCTCACCGCATATGAACATTGGGTGGCGTCCAGTTTTGTTACAAATGGTGCTACTATGAAAATTCTTACACACGCCTTAGTAAAGCGAGTGCTCCATTATTACCTAGGAAGGCGTTTCTGGGCAACAAAGTATTCTTTTGTTCAGTTTTTACAGATCTTGCCAACCAGTTTTACAAAATGGTTGTAACAATTTACGCTCCTCCCAGCCTAGGGTGAGCACAGCAGCTGACAGATACTCACCAGCACTTAGTACTGTCAGTCATTTTCATTTTAGCTTTTTGGCAGTATGGGGGCATTTACTGGGATCTCATTATAATTTAAATTTGCATTTGAAAAAAGAGGTTGAACTCTTTTCGTATAAATGTTGGTTTCTTGGATAAAAATTTTTTGGCAAAGTGCCTGATCAGTCTCTTGCCCATTCTTCTATCGAGTTTTCTTGCTTTTCCGTAGCGATTTAGGGTACTTCTTTATTTATTTTGGATGTGAGTCCTTCGTCATATGTAATCATTATCTCCTCCCTGTGGCCTGCACAGTTCCTCTCTTAACGGTGTGTTTTGATGAATAGAAATTCCTAATTACATCCTAGACAAGTGATCTTTTTAAAAAATACTTTATGGTTAGTGCATGTTTTTCCTGTTTAAAAAAATCTTTGCCTGCCCATGCCATTAAGCCATCCTCCAGTGTTATTTCTTAGAATTTATAACAGTTTTCTTTTTACATTTAGATCTATAATCTATCTAGAATGAATTTTATGTATACAATGAAAAGGAATCAATATAGATATTTTTAAAATATGACTGTCCAATTGATCCAGAATAATTCATTTATATATTGCATTTGTGTTTGCTTGCGTGTGTGTGTGTGTGTGTGTGTGTGTGTGTGAAGCAGAAATTTTATCCTATTCCATTTCTCCATTTGCCTAGTTTTGCACCCATTATTGTACTGTCATAATTATGCAACTTTATATAAATCTTAATATCTGGTAATAGTAATCCTCCATGTTTATTCTACTTCAAGGTTGTCTTGGCTATTCTTGGTCATTAGTATTTACATAAAAATGACTCACATAAGAGAAGCAATTTGACACAACATGGATGGCTCTTGAGGTAATCATGTTAAGTGAATTAAGTCAGAAAAAGTCAGGAATCATATGATTTCACTTGTATGTGGGATATAAAACCGAAAACAACAAACAAACAAGACAAACAGACGAAAACTCATAGACACAGACAGCAGTATGGAGGTTACCAGACGGAGGGGGAGGTAGACAAGGGTAAAGGGGGTCACCATATGGTGACAGAAAGAGATTTGACTTTGGGTGGGGAACACAATCCAAACTAGAACTGTACACTTGAAACTCATATAATTTTATTAACCAGTGTCACCCCAATACACTTAATAAAATGTTTAAATCTGTAAGTTTTCTGTCTATCACTGTGCCCACCTCTGTGCTTTCCCGCCCGGCTCTAAGCTCAGGCCTGCGGACCTAACGAGAAAGCGCCGCAGTCTCTCTGCGATGGGTCGGGCTGATGGGGGGAGCTGGCAAGGGACCCGAAGGCAAGTGACCTCTCCCTGCAAGGTGTCTGCGGGCTGGGCGTGTTCCCTGGCTGCAAGTCGCAGCTCTGTGGATGACGCTCTCTACACAGCTCACCCTCTCTCCGCACTCCGAGAACTGAACCTCCATCACCCCTGCGGGACTGGGGGGTGCCATGCTCACCAATATTGCTAGCTTCAGGATAGGGACTCTCCCTCCCGGATCCCCCAAATCCTGCCCACAGGATGAATTGTTCCCTTTTACAAATGGCTTAAGGTAAATTCTCCTTCAATATGTTCATGTGATCTATTTCCTGCCAGGATGTTAATAAAAATTGTGATGATTTATATTTTAGCATATTTTACTTTAAAATTGGACTTAATTCTTGAGATTGGGGTCTGAACTTGACCTAACTTGACATGTGCAAACACTGATCTAAAAAATACAGTCCAGCCTCTGAATTGAGTCCAGCACACCTCTTCAGCGGTCATAGATTACAATAATGGCATCCACCCGTCATAAGAAACGGCGGACCCTAGACATTCTGAGCGTCCGCACTGGAAAGAAACAGCACTCATGTGGTCTCCCCCCTCCGCCGCCTTCTTTGTGTGGTCAGACCAAGGTGCAGAGAGTGGAGGTCACGTTCCTCAGATGACAAGCAGGGGGCTGAAGGTTACATGCTGAGCCGAGAAAATCGTCACCCGAGAATCCGGAGGTTCTGTTTCTACCAATTCACTCGACAAGAGAACACCGAGCACCAAATACCCGCCAAGCCCTGTTCTAGAAACGAGCAGGGCAGACCTTGTTCCTGCCCTCGTGCAGCTTCCATTCGTATGGGGAAGATGGAGTTAAAAGTTAACCACGTAATTATAATTTGTCATCACTATGGGGAAGGAGGTGCATAAAGGACAGGGAAACAGTTGGGGAAGACTTTTCTGTACAGGCGACATGGAAGCATGGCCCCAACAGCCCATCCATCTCTCTACCCACGTGTTCTCACTGAGTGCCTAGTGTGTGCCAAGCTGAGTGCCTACTGTGTGCCAAGCACTGTGCTGTGTGCTGCGTCTTAATGATAGGCAAAACCTGACATTGTATTCAGTAAAAAAGAAAAACCATCAGTTTTAAAAATCGAAACGATGAAATGCCAAGGGTTATGATGGCGACTGACATGATGCATTGGGAACCCGTGAAGGGGTGTCATTGCAGTGGGAGAAGTCACGGCAGGCCTCCTCAAGAAGGTGACACTCACAGCTGGGTAGCAGTCGATCAAAAGAATAGGGGTAGAGATAGCATTGCTGGACCCAAAACAAAACAAAGGGAGAAGAGCACGGGTGGCACGTGGCGGCCCCCAGGGCAGAAAGGCCAGGGGCTTGCAAGCCCAGAGTGGGAGGAGCCTGGTGCAAGGTGAGCCCGGGCAGAAGTGGGGAGCCAGCAGCACGGCTTCCGGGAGGTGTTAGGACTTCCGGTGTCACCCTGCGGGCACTGGGAGGTACCAAGCAGCCTAAGGCATGTGGTTGTGTATTTGCAAGTGTAGGTTCACCCAGACGCAAACGTCACTCTGCCTCTAGCATGGGTGCAAATCACACAAAGAACTGGGAGGAAGGCCGGATGCCCCACGACAGTGCACAGAGGCCCCGCGATCAGAAGAGCTTTGCACCCTTCGTTGAGGAATCGCAAGACCAGCGTGCTGGAGCTTTTACCATGCATGAGGTAAAGAGGGTTTGGGGAAGAGGTAGGGGTTAGGCCGGGGCAGACCCTGCTGATGCCGCGTGCCCTGAGAAGCTTTCCCAGGATCCCCCTGGGAAGCACTGTTGCGGTGTCACGCTCACCGCATACGGGCTGTGCGATCGGGACGATCCCCTGGCCCTCTCGGAGCCCGGGTGTCCTCATCTGTGACACTGGCAAACACAGCCGCCGTCGCAGGAAGGAGAAGCGAGGTCCGGCGCACACGGTGCCCCTGGGGCCACCGTCTCCAGCACATTTCAGTTCCCCTTCTGCACAACGTCCACGTCGCACAAGGTCGGTGACTCCCGAACGCTGTGTGCATCAGAGTCATCCAGGACCTTGTTAAAATGCAGACCCTCCCCCACTCCTGGCTCAAACCCAAGGCGGCCGACCCGGAATTTTCGGGGACGGGGCCCGGGACCTGCACTTTCAAACAAGCACACCAAGCAACAGGTCTGGAAGCCACTTGACAAGGCTCCCTCAAAAGGCCTCAGCCACCAAACGTCCCATGAACCGATGTCCCTCACTCTGGCTCTGGCCAGCATCGAACGCAACTTTCTGCAGGTCACCTCTGCTGGCACTTTCCTACTCCAGGCTCAGGCAGAGCCTCTGCAGATTATGTGGGGTACCTTGTCTCCCTCCCGCTGAGCCACAATCTAATTATCACAACAACCAGATGTGACAGGCTCCCTCTCAAACCCATTTAAACGTCTCAGAGGGCACCGTTCGGGACCCAGGCCTTTTGTCATTTGCCAGCCGGACCCTGGAAGCCTGGAAGATCTCCTTATGCTAATGAGCAACGAGATGTTCTCCTGCCAGGTTAATCCAATTGTCAGGCCCTGGAGCCACTGTGGACCGTCACAATCGAATCCACACCGAGAGGGGTCAGCCCCGCAATGCAGAGACCTTGTCCTGCCACGGCCCTGTTTCCAGACACTTCTCTGTGTCTGGACCTCTCTCTATATTTTGGAAAATGTGATGAACGTCAAGGTGTCTTTCCCCGGGGTATGGAAAGCTGGTGTGCAAACCGATTCACTCCGCTTCCCGGGGCTTGTGGGTCACTTCGGTCCACTGGCGGACCCTGCCCCGCTGTGCCTGTGCTGTGCTTTAATTCTAGACACATGGGATTATAGTCTGTGTATAGTTTCTTATTCGGACGGATGGATAAATATTGGGAGAGCCCAGGATCCGAGATGGAGGCCCTGAACTTCAACTCCAGCTCTACTTACAACTATCAAATATGACTCTTGGAGATCCAGTGCACGCCGATGACCCGGGGGCATTGGACAGTACACCACAGAGCTCCTGGCCGCAAATAAAATTAGTTCATGGGGAAGTTTTTCTATAATTGTGCAGTGCTGGCCCCTATAGCGATGGCGAATGGGGTGACGGCAGCTGACATTTGTCGAGTTTTTACTATATTTCAGACAATGTGCTACTGGCTTGAAATGCATTAATTAATAAGATCTCAAAATACCTCTGGAAGGTAGTTAAAAAAAACGCAAAGATTTTGTAAGTCACTTGGTAGAAAAACCTGGCTAGAAACGGCATGACATTATTTATAGTTTTCATTTACTTCATTCTTATGAATATTCATGAATCCTTGCAAAAAAACGGTAATGAGTTTTATTGGAGTCCTCTCCTTGAACCTTTCTGGGCATTTCACGATGTTGGAAACATGCACTGCATTATAATGAAACTGCTGAGATTTGAAAACATTCTGGATTCTGAAACATTTCCGAGCCCGGAAGTTGTGGATAAGGATTTCGGACCTGCATATACTACACTCATTTTCAAGCTGATCAGACTTTGACGACGACGTTTAAGCACTTGCCCAGCATCCGGGATAGTGAGTGGGCTGGGAGCTGAACCAAGGACCCTTCGCTTCCACCAGAATATCGCAGAAATGTGTTAAAAGCGATCTGAGGAGCTGACGGGGCAAATCCGACCCAGGAGCCCTGCCCCCGGAGCCTGCCCGCCGCCCGTGCCTTCCGAGTTCCCTGGGTCCCGCTCAGAATGCGTTTCTCCAGGGCAGCGTTTCAGCCCGGCTTTCACTTAACGAACGTGTTGCTCACTTCGGAATCCTGGAACGAGTCATCATGACGTTTTCCCGGTACGCTTTGTCTGGGTAAGGTATCCGTCAGGGCCAGCCTGGTGTTTAGGGATCGGGCTTACCCTGAGGTGGTTCAACTGAAAAGCCTGCGGAGGAGGAAACATTGGCAGAAGTGAGGGGGGCCTTGCGGCCTGACGCAGGGCGGGGAGGCACCCCGACAGGAGCGCCCCGACGGGAGCAGCCCCGGGATGCCGCGGACACCCCGAGCTGGGGAGGGGCCAGGGGAAGACACAAGACCAGATCTCAGAAAGAGCCGCCAGGCCGGGGTGGGCAGCCACGGCCAGACTGGGGCCCAGTCCGCCCTTTGCCCTCCCCGCATCTTCACTGGTGCTGCCCGAGGGCCAAACCCCACAACGTGAGAGGGCCAGGGACCCGCCAGATGCGACCGATGAGGATTCAGCCTCACAGAGCACAGTGAACGGCAGTGAAGACTGGACCGTGACTCTTTGGGCCCAGTGGACAGAGGGTGACCAGTGCGAGAGAGGTCCAGGGTCCCCGTGAGTTGTGAGAAGGTGATGTTTGGTGGCCAGGTGTGTGGGCTCTGGACCTAGACTGTATTCGTCAGCCTGGGCCACCTTGACGAACTACCGCACACCGGTGGGTGAGCTTAGACGGCAGATATTTGGTTCTCACGGTTCTGGAGGTTGAAAGTCCACGATCACGATGCCAGCACGGCCGGGTTCTGGGGAGAGCCCTGTTCCTGCACTGCAGACGGCCAGCTTTGCCCTCACGCGGCAGAGAGAGAAAACGAGAGAGCACGCATACGCTTCGGTGTCCCCGCTCTTCTCATAAGGGCGCTGATCCCACCATGGGCCCCCCCCCACCCTCACGACCTCATCCAAACCGAATCCTCTCCCAAAGGCTCCGCCTCCTCAAACCGTCACGCCGCGGGCCAGGCCTTCATCACATGGACCTGGGCGGTGGCACTGTTCGGTTCATTGCACCTCAGTTGAACTTGAAGTTCTCTTGTGGCATTCATCGACTCATTCATTCATTTGGAAATTTTTTGGAAATTTATAATTGTTTACATCCTCTTTTTTTAAAAATTTCTTTTTCCTAAGCAGCAGTTAGGATGGCTACTGCACATTTGGCATCATTAGATCATAATAATGAATCATTTTATGAGAGAGGCAGTGGAGGCATTTTACTATTAACCCATCGGATCAAGACTAGAAAAACTTTCTTACGAGGAGAGCACCACGTTTATTTGGAGGCGCTTTCTGAGACGGACTGTCCTGGCATAAAGCCTGGCGAGGAGGGGCCCTCCGTACACACAGGAACTGGGGAGAGGGCAGTGTCGAAGTGGGGTCACAACCTGCATCTGCCGGGGGGCGGGGGTGGAGGGTGTGGGGCCGGAATCTGGGAGGAAAGGGGAGCCCCCCAGGGGCAGCGTGGGGGTGGGGCAGGTGGAAAAGAGAACGGGGAAAAGTAAAGACGACAAGCCAGCCCGTGCTGGGACGCGGTTGACAGGGGCGCGGGGGACAGGGGCGTCTGGGGAATGGTTTGTTGCGCTTGTGCTTACGGATGCTAGAGCTGGGAGTCGAGCTGACGCTCGTCTGACTTCAGAGGCTGAATTCTTCACACTCTTCTGCAGCGTCTCTGACGTGGTCGAGACGTGATTATTGCCGTAAGGTGGGAAAACATGAATCACAAACAGAGGCTTTCCTCAGAGAGCTACACGGTGACCGTCCATTCCTACTTGAAAACCAAAGGGGACAGAAAGCACACTGCCTCCCAAGGAGTTAGTTCAACTTTTTAAATCCCTTGGGGGTAAAATGTATCCCATAAAATGGAAAGAAATATCACATTCAGTGTTTGAATCTCTTAGTCCTAATTCAAAATGTCGAGGTAGCATCAAAAAAGGTATTTCTTCCAAATTATCAAAGTCTTCCCAGCTCTCAGAGGGGGAGTCACAGCTGCAGTGACCCTGTCTCCTCAAGGCTAAGCCACCAAAACGTAATTGAATATTTATGTGACAATATTTCCTAGTTCCTTCTTTAAAAGTTGCCCGGTCCAGTTAGGGATCAGCCTTAGAGAACGGATAAGCATTATTTGAAAGTACATTTTTTAAAACCTACATATATGCACAGGATATTAATCACCAACAACTCGCCCTCTGCTGAGTCAAAGACATGCAGGGACAGACCTGGGAAGGAATTTGGGCCGCCGCCTGACACACAGTGGGGTTGGATGAAAACCACTGTCTGGCGAGGGGAGAACAGCGCACCTGCGAGCGAGGTGCCCCCCAAAAGCGCTGCTCGGCCAGAGGGGCAGCCGGGCCGGTTCCGCAGTTCCCAGGGGACCAGGCAAGCGGGAGCGGTGTCCCCGGAAGGAGCAGGCTCCCTGTGGGACGTGGCAGAGTCCCACGCGGTGTTGGGATTCCTGGGCTCGTGGACCTCGCCGGGCATGTCCAGCTGGGGGGAGGTGACGGAGGCGCCGTCACCCCCTTTTCCGTTCCCTGGCCGTGGTCCCGTCACTGCCCAGGTCCGAGTCATACTGAGTCGTTGTCGAGGTGCTTTCAGGTCTCCTGCCAAGGAGCATGAGGAAAGGCTGAGGCCAAGGGCCACGCGGGAGTCAGAGAGGGACCAGTGACAAAGCTGCAGAGGGAACAGCGGACAAGCCAGGCGGAGCAGCCCGCACTCCGGGGCCGCCTGTGAATGCTTCGGGGTTCCAAACACGGAGGAAGGGGCATCGGGTCGTCGGAGCGCTGGCATTCGAGGACGGGGGGCGAGGTGTGACGGTTTCGTCATGCAGTCATTGAGTCAAAGTTCCAGGTTTTCTGATACTCCCAGAAACACTCCTGTCCGCCACGTTCAGACGTGTACGAAGCCGGGCACGCTGCAGACCGCGCCTCCGGGAGCGTGCGACCGGAATCCCGCACTCCGACCAGCGCGTCCGCTGCGAGGTGCCTCGGCGTGTTCTCATGGTGCTATTACAGCTTTGTCGCACGTGAACCACAACGAACACGGAACCCCTGCCGAGAAACTTAGAAAGACACGCTGTCTGCAAACAAATGCATTTTTAAATGAGCAGAGAGCTGTGCTTTGCTCCTGGGGAGGATCAGTCAATTTTATGAAAATTATCATTTGTCCCAACTTAATTTATAACCACGATAGTTCTACGTAAATCTTAATGTGATGTTAAGACTCGTTGGCAGAGGAACTCTAAAGGAAATTTGGAAAAAATATAGATGTAGGATAATATCCAAGGCAGGTTTAAAAAAGCAGACCCTTGGAGGGAGTTCTAACCTGCCGTACGGCTACTCACCAAAAACGTGAAATAATTTATTTAGGTCCGATGGTGCTGAGAGAGGAGAGAGAACATATAATAGCAGGTAAGAGGAGACACAATCTGTTATTTAAAGCTTAATATCTAAAAAGGTAGTGGTTCGCATTTGAAGTTCAAATAATTATTTGATGATTTCATAAATAGTATCTTGAAATTCGGCTGAGGGAAAAATCATGCAGGTGCTCATCTAACATCCAACGTTAATTGCAGAAAAAGAGTAAAGCTTTACTATAAAAGGTGTAGAAAAGATGAGAAACTATAAGCCTATATAAAAAATGCGTTTAAATAAGACTAAGATAGATGTTTAATACCACAAATAAAAAGACGGATGGATTTCCTAAATGAAATGTGATTCACATATACGTGTCCGCATGGTCGTGTGTGAAAGATTAGCGGAATGACACAGAGCCACTGCATGACATGAAAAAAATCCCCTGAGTGGTAATGAGCAATCAGAGGGAGAATACTCAACCGGAAAAGTAATGAACAGGACAGTGTTTTTATCTCACGTACAAGAAGCATAGTTAATGACTTTAGAGGATGGCATGATAGGATATTGAACGATATTGTGGTACTGATGGAAAAATGGTCCTTCTTGCTTGTTAGATGATAGACCAGGAAATAGACACTTGGTAGATTAAAAGTACATTTCGATTAGATGCTTGAAGTCTCCATTATGTTTCGTTATGAGAAGCTGACCTTAAAAATCTTCATTTAGTCAAACCTGAGGTGAGAAGACAATCACCTGGTTAACACAGAGAAACATCTACCCCAGAAACGCAGAGGTAAAAACAAAGCACAGTGATTTTTTGATTGTTCTTATCTCCCAAGAAATCATAAAATGTTCATTTTATATGTCAAAATTGGCATTTCTATAATTACAGTTTGCCCAACCTGTCCACAGTCCTGGCATTCTACATGAAAATGTGTGTGTGTGCGCGCATGTGTGCGTGTGTGTGCGTGTGTGCGTGTGTGCGTGTGTAAATTTCTCGCAATAATTATATAAGCATTCTGGAGCATTTTATATTCCTGAACAATCATGCATGATTAGCCGCAGCTTTATGTTTGTGTTTACAACTCCGCTGGCATGAAGTGATTGAATTCTGTCAGGTTAATGAGAAAATTAAAAAGGAAGGCTGAATATATGTGATGGTTGTGTCTAGTCAGGAAAGCAGAACTGTTATCGTGGTGAACCACCTCAACGTGCGTTTATTCTCCTACATTAGCAGCGAGCGAGGCAGTGGGGAGATGGATCACACGGCACAAAGAAGTAAAACGTGTCAAAATCTAAATCACGCTCCTGCTTAGAGGCCGTGATTACGTTCGTGGAATGTTTCGAGCAGGCTTTTCTTTTATTTCAGCAAAACGATTTTTGTGTCTCATTGTTGTTTATTTAAATCTTATTTGCTTTATGGTTTTGTTTCTATTTCCGTTATAAATTTTATTTGTTTTTATAGCTGACTCAAGAAGTCCGCACTTCATTTTCTGCACAAAGGGTCATCATAGAGCTTTCAAATCTTCTGCCGCCTTTTGCACGTAGCCCGTTGGAATGAATGCCGGATTGTATCTCAGGATACCTGGGAGAGACCCCTCGCCCTGGCTGGTATCTTAGATCAGTTCCTCCCACTTTAGGGGGCTCAGTTTCCCACATATAAAAGTGGGAGGTTTGAACATGAACTGTGGTTCTCGAACTTGGTGGAGCATAAGCGTCCCTGGGGGAGGGGATGTTGGTGAGCACACGGTCAGCCTCGGAGACACTGAGCGAGCAGCTCGGTGGCCCTGGGGACACTCGGGGCCATCCAGATGTAGGCGTGTCACGACCACACACTGGAAAGTGTGACACCACCCTTAGACCACGGTCCTCGTGCTGGGTGCACATCAGAGTCGCCCAGGAGCTTCGAAGTCACACCGATGTCTAAGCCTTAACCGAGACCAGTGTACACTTGCCGGTGTGCAGGTTTGGCTTATAAACCTCCCTCCGGCAAATGCCCACAGAGGAAGTCACGTGGTCACGTAACAGCTCTATTTTCAATACTTTGAGGAACCTCCAGACAGTTTTCACAGTGGCCGCACCAATTTACATTCTCACCAACGGTGAACGAGGGTTGCTTTCTCCACATCTTTGCCGGCACTGGCTGTTGTTGACTTTGTGAAGTGATATCTGATTTGGTTTCGATTCGCGTCTGCCTGATGATTAGTGATGCTGAATATCTTTTCATATGTCCATCGATAGATGAATGGATAAAAAAAGATGTGGTCCACACACGCAGTGGAATAGTATTCATCGAGGAGAAAGAATAAAGTCTTGCCATTCGTGATAACATGGATGGACTTAGAGGATACTACGCCAAGTGAGATAAGTCAGATCGAGAAAAACAAACACCGTGTGATTTCATTTATATGTGGGATCTAAAGAGAAAAGAACAAAAGAGAAACAGACTCATAGAGACGGAGGCCACAGTGATGGTCGCTGGAGGGAAGAGGCTTTGGGGGCTGGGTGAAAAGGCGACGGGAATGAGACGTACGAAGTCCGGTTATAAAATAAACAGTCACGGGATGTGACGTACAGCACAGGGGACTGTAATCGATAATATCGTAATAAGCTTAGACGGGGACCGATGGTTACTAGACATAGCATGGTGACCACATATAGATGTAGAATCAACTATATTTAATGAAAAAACGAAAGCGAAGCTCCTTCGGCGACTCTGGACGCAGTCAGGATTGAGCACCACCTGTCTAGATGTGCTCAGACAGGCAGTCTGCGTCTGAGGATAAGCCAGGAGGCGGGGGGGTGGTGCGGGTCCCGGCGGGAACGGGAGGGAGGTGCCAGGAAGGGTGGCGGGAAACCGCGTCCTCCCCATCGGCCGCATCGTCTCAGTCAATCCTGCGTTCAACAGTACTTTGTGTTCTTATCCTACGTAACAGACAGGGAGACATTTTCGTGGAAGTGACCTGGTTTGTTCCAGGTCCGACAGATAGCAGGTGGCAGGGCTAGGACTCAAAGCCACGTCTGTCTGACCCAAGCCCACCAGCCTCTTCTCACGTTCTGCTGGACGTGAGAAGCATGAGGGGGGCTCCCACCGAAAAATGGCCCACACGCCTGGGAGGCAGGTCACGTCCCAGCAGCTCCCTCAAATGCCTCTGGGACGGAGAAGGTAAACCGAACGGAACAAACAGAAAACGAGATAACGGAGCTGGAGAAAAGGTATTTCCTACTTTGTAAAATCAGTTATTCCAATGGCCACACAACCCCTGCTTAAACACGCATGCTCCATGGGTTCGCAGTAGTTTCGGGAGAGAATCCACATCCCACTTACCTATGAGACGTCCACCTGCGCCGGGACCGGTGAGGGACGCCATCTCTAACACACTTCCAAGGACCCGCCAAACTGCTGCAAAACCCCGAGAGTTTTTAGAGAGAGCGAAAGCTTTGGTTCCACAGACTTTCTTTCTCCTTTGCTGAGTTATTTAGAAAACTGTTCACCAGCACGTAGGTCACTGAGAATCCGAGGTCGTACGTCGGTGTTTGAGACGGTGGGATTCTGGCAGTTTTCCCGTTAGACACTCACGGGAAACGTCTCCTACGCAAATGGCCTGCGGAGCCCAGGGGTGCGGGGTGCCCCGAGCATGCGCGGACCTGCCTGTGTGCTTGTGGGCAGAGGTGAGCTTCGTGTGCGTGTACGCTTTACCCATACTGGGAGTAAGTAGCTCTCTAAACGCCACGCTGAACGCTGACTGCAGTGTCTTAATGACACAGCTGAGAACGGGCTGCTGTTGTCAGTTGTCACATAGGGTCACCCAGGCTCCTCAGGGATGGCACTGGGGCCTCCGGACATTTCTGCTTAGGTGTCAGGATGTATAACATGACACGTTATATACAGTTCCTTGGGCAGGAATTAATCAAACCTGTGTTCGTATAATAGCATCGTATACATTAGTCCTGTATTTGCATATAGAATGGTTGGGAGGATAGAATCTAAATTTTTCAGTGGTTATCTCTCTGCGTTGGGATTTCAGTTAACACGACTGCCTCCCTCCGCCTTTCTCTCCCTCCTCCTCGTGGCCATTCTTTCTTTGCTGACCTGGGTTTTCAACAGCAGCCGCCAGGATGATGCGCACCTGGCTCGTTACTGCTGAATTCCAGGGCCCCTCATCTCCCCCGGGAGGCCAGGCCATCTTCCTGCTCTGCCCTCACGTCGCCGCCCAGGCTCCTTTCCCATAACCGTCACCCAGTTTATGGTACTCAGTGGTTAAACGGTCTCTTGATCCCACTAGCATATCAGTTCCTTGAGGGCAGACACTGTGCTGTCATCCGAGTGCCTGTGCAGTGTGTGACCCGTCCCAGCGCCCGTCTGCGGACTCATGCCTACGAAACAAGCGGCCGCAGCCCCGCACACCCCTGGCCGGGCGTGACCTTGGACCCTGGTCCAAGTCCTGCATCCCTGGTCGCCAGCGCTGGGACCTGGGCCAGGTGCTCCGCCGCTCGGTGCCCCAGTCTCTTTACCTGTAAGATGAGGATGCAGTTGTGTCTTTTACAGGGTGTAACTAAGGAGAAAATGACACAATGCAGACGCCATACTCCTCGAGCTAAGCAGTAAGGCACGATTCAGTGGAAAATGTAAAAGGCAAATTATAGGGGCCCGATACACATAATTTGAATCTGAATATCCGATCAGAATCAATGAATGAACGAACAAACCCTAATTTGACCAGATGGGAGAATACTCTGATTACGAGGTTTGATAATTCATTCATTTGTATGGTAAGAACTTGTCGACTGTCTTTTGTGCACCAAGACTGTGCTAGGCCCTGGGGACACAGAGATAAATGGGACGGTCCCCCCCTCACAGAGCTCGCAGACGAGGGAACACATGGCTACGACAGAGCCGTACTTGCTGTAAGGGGCAGAAGGCTGTGCGAGCGGACGTTTGGGCGGGCGAGGCGTCAGCGTGCCCCGGAAGGCTTCGGGGAGGAGGGCGTGCTTGAGCTTGGCCTTGAAGGAGAGGTAGGGGCTGCCTGTGTTAAAGAAATGGGCCACGGCACATCCAGGCTGTTGGGAACCCCATCCTGCCGCTTGGGCCCTGTGACCCAGCCCAGCGGACTCGGGGACCCTGGAGATGTATCGTGGCCGAGATGCTACGCTGAGCCCCCAGAATGCCCTGCGGTTTGGGGATGAAGACTTGTCTCTGTTGACAGGTAGTCTCCATTCGAGGAGAAGCGGCTGGTTCGCCTCCGCTTCTGACGAAGTCTGTGAGTGGTGTGAGTAACTGAAATGAGGGACTGTGCTCATAATTAAAAGGCTATGATCTGATCCCCAGGGCCATAAAATCGGATGGACACAGTCATGTGGGCCTCGCTTCCACCAGCGTGAGACAGGCGGGCACTGCCTGAGCCCTGCTCTGCAGGCCCTGGAATCTTCCAGATGCGGAGAGCTTGACATGGAGGGGCAGGTGGCCTCAGGTGAGGGTCCGCATCAATGCGTGGGCATGGGCCCGTGCGGAGTAGGCGTGACAGGTATACTGGTGGACCCACCGTGACGCGGATGTCCTGTATGCCTGTTTCCAGGACAGAGCCTGAGCTCCTTACCTGATGACGCACGGTGTCACATATAATTCCTTCTCGGGTTGCCTGATGTCGAACTCACCGCCCTGGCACACACATGCTAGGTCACCCTCAGCCCGAAACGCGCCACAGGTTTTGGAATGAAACCCTCTGCTAGAGTCACCCTCACACACGTGTGGCTCTGATGTTGTCACCCTGACTGTTCTCCTGGAAACTTCCACCCTCAGACTCAGGCCAGCGCGTCCTGTGGCAGCGGCCTGTTCTCTCGGCGGAAGGGCAGTCCACGCGTTTC
>NW_006436294.1:5070288-5092465 GCF_000325575.1 Pteropus alecto
TCATGCCGTTTCTGCGTGGAATGAGATTTCTGTGGTTCCCTATCGCCCATCGAAACGCGTCCAGAGTATTTTGTACGCCCTTCCATGGTCTGGCTTAACTCTGCCTTCCTGTTCCTGTCTCCTGGTGAAGCATCCATCGGCCTACAGTCGTTCCTGAAAACACTGATGAAGGCTGTAGTTGTCCGTGCGTCTGTCGGTACGTGCGTCTGTTCCTCTCCCCCGAATGCTCTTGTTTTCCAATATCTACCTCTCGCTCCAAACATACTACCCTGAAAGACAAGCCAAGTCCTTCCTTTTTATATAAAGCCTCCCGTAACTTTCCCCATTGGAAAAACTCTTCTCACTTTTCAAGTGAACTTGAAAAACTCACTCTTTCTCATGACGATCTTAAACCATTGAAGGGACGTGGGTTTTGCTCAGAACGTCTGCAGGTTCGAACAGAGGAATAACATGGTCATTTGTGTTTTACCAGGATGCTATTGCGATGAAGTAGGGAGCAGACGGCGGGCTGTACTAGGCGAGCGGCCGCAGAGGTGGTCATCAGCGCTCAGATTCTGGATATATTTTGAAGAGAGCGCCGACCGAATGTGCTGCTATATGAGACACGGGGTGTGTGGGACAGAAAATAACTTCGAATGATTTTCAGATCATTGGTCCCAGCAACTAGAAAAGTAGAGTCGCTCGTAACTGAGGTGGCGAGTACATGGAAAGCCGGTATTTAGGGTGGAGACTGGGCGGTCGGATTTCGACTTTGATGTATGAGTAACCTACGAAACATGCAATTGGAAATTCTGAGTGGGTCATTGCGCATAGAAGTCTGGCGTTCGAGAGAGAGGTCTGGGCTAGAAATAAAACGGTCCGGAAATACAGTTTGGGAGTTGCCAGCGTCACGCGCGCGGTGTTGGGACCCTCGTCTCTGGATGGGACCGCACGGGGGCTGGGTGTGGAGGAGGGAGGCGCCTGGAAGACTGACCTCTGCTGCACTCTGGCGTTTGTGACTTGGGGAATGGGGAGGACACAGAAGAGGAGGTGGGAACGTTTCAGCCTGGAAGCTAAGTGTAGACGCTGCCTGAGCAGAAGGGAGAGCCGGTGACACACGTATAAAGGGTAAGATGAGGTATAGACGGGGCGTGATTGCTGTTATCGCCACCTGTCGGCCCTCGGTGACTTTGACAGGAGGAGCCTGGCGGAGTGATGTCGGAAACCTTCTGAGATCGGATTTGTGACACACTTATAAAGGGTAAGATGAGGTATAGATGGGGGCGTGATTGCTGTTATCGCAACCTGTCGGCCCTCGGTGACTTTGACAGGAGGAGCTTGGTGGAGTGATGTCGGAAACCTTCTGAGATCGGATTTGAAAGTGGGCAGAGCAGGGTTGGTGACAGCGAGGGGCTAGACACCGCTTCCAAGCACACTGTCAACGCGCAGGGGACGAACATGGCGGGTCGGGGAAAGTGGGGCCCAACGGTGCACGTCCTACGCGGAGCGCGTCTGCGCGCACGGACGCCAGTCACCCAGCGGAGTGAGACAAGTCGCCATGGAGGAACAGGAAGGAGACGCGTCAGAGGAGCGTCCTCACGTCGGAAGAATGGACAGGATCGCGGTCACCTGGGGTGAACCGAGGCGGACGTGGGAGCAGGAGAGACAGCAGCGTAGACGGCTGAAGGTGCCGGTGGGCGGACGTGGTGCTCTTCTGCTATTTTTTCTTGGTGACAGGGGATGTCAGCGTAGGTTTGGGAGAAGCGGTATTCACGGTGGGAGGCACGAGGCAGTTATGTCACACGACGTCCATGCGCCCGATAGAGTAAAGGAAGGGTGGCATTGGGCGTGCTGTGGCCCGCCTGAAGTTCGTGGTCAGGAATTCAAGGCGTCCCCTGTCACCCGCCTGAAGTTCATGGTCAGGAATTCAAGGCGTCCCCCGTCACCGCGGCTGTGCGCGTGTGGATCTTTCCCGCTTCGGTCACTTCCAGTGGCGTGGATGCAAGAGCAGCGAGGCGGACTCGACTTAACCGCAGCCGGGTGCTTCGCCTCGTGAGTCGTAGGGAGGGAGAAGGGACCGAGGTGGACAGAGGCCTGTGCGAAGGTGAGGGACCCCGAAAAGTCGGCAAAACCGTGGGTGGCAGGTTTCGATGGGGCGAACGCTTGTCGAGGGTGGAAATCATTTGCAAGCATAGGGGGAGGTGGAAGGAGGTGTGCCAGGCCTCCTTCTAGGGCAAGAGAACGTAAACGGGGAAATGACGCTCACTCCCTATGATTCGTGGTCTGACGGGAAGCGACAGACTCAACACGTGAAGCAGTAGAGACGTCCGTGAGTATTTACTGTGCGCTTCTTCGTGCCAGGAACTTCCCATGAGGTTTTCACTTATACCTTTAAAAACGGCCAGCGAGCTACGTATTGCCATTCCTGCGTCACGGAAAAGAAAATTAAAGACTGGGGACTCGCACAGGGTTGGAGACAGAGACGGGTTCAAGCCTCAGGCCTCTGACGTCACAGATCTTTGTTCTCGTCACTAAGTCTGAGTAGCTAAGTCCAAGATACGGCTGCAGATAGGAAGATAAGCCAGTTCGCTGGACGTTTTCTTTCACGTGGGCCTTAAATCCTTGGAGATAATACACTTTATGACAGGTAGGTATTCCATGCATTTCGTTCGCGCCACGATATTGGAAAAGAATGAAACAGGTATGTAGACACCGACACACACGGCCATGGCATAGTATGGGGAAGAAGCAACTAAGTGAATTTATGTTATGATATGATCCACATTCTTAAGCACCAACACTGTGCGTGCACGTTCATGAGTAGAAACTAAACAGCATCTGGAAGAATGCACGACGGATTTTAAAGCAATTTTATCCAGTTAGAGAGCCGGGATCGGGACTATCGAATAAAAAGATAATTTAAGTTTTTATTATGTATCGTCGATTTTTTAGAACTTGAAAAAATGTTAGGAAAATAGAGAGGGGATCCATGTATGACGAGGGTGTTTTTGACAGTCGATAAAATCCCGGCTTGCTCAGTTTAACCAAATTTTGGAGTTGATGGTTGGTATTACGGTTCAGTTCTGGGACATTTCTGTAACTGTATGAGTGTCCCTACCTGTCCTTTAGGGGCCTCGGTGCTCTCAGTGCAAGTTACGACTGAGGGGACACCCGAGGTTCATCCTCGGTCTACATGCCTTTGACCTCGGGGCTGGGAAGGACACCGAGGCTCCAGTCCAGAAATTTGCACTCCGAAACCGTTCGATCCGAACTCTTGGAGTAATTTCTCGAAATTTCACTTCCCTTAATTCCATCCTAGTGTCGCTGCTGGGAAAATGAGGAGTTTGAGTTCGATCAGCGCTTTCCAACTTGACCCCACGCTCCCTCAGCCGGCGTTCACCTTGGGTGAGCCACGTCGTCTTCACGAGCTTCAAGTTCTCGTTTTCGAAAATAATGGAAAGAACAGTGATTCCTTTGCAGAAATATTGGACAAATAACACTTGTGAAAAATAGCACTGGAGATGTGAAATGTCATTTGTGACAGATGGGAAGAGTGGGGACGTCCCTGACGGAGTCCCAACCTGCAGATTCCAGGCCGACAGCAAAAACCTGCCCTGGGGACGCTCTGCCCAGGCCTCGGCAGAGGAGGGCGCATTCCTGTGGAGGGCGTGCACGAAGGCGTTTCGCAGGAAGAAAACCTGTGAGCTGTCAAGCAAGAGCGACTCCAGGTTTCAGTGGATTTCAGCAACAGATTCTCCTTTTCAGAGAAATGCAAACCCAAATTTGAGGCCAGACGTGAAGAGTTTAAAGGTCAAAGCTGCTTCACCATTTCTTTTATCGTAATAGGCAAATCCTGATTAAACAAATCCTTGAATAATGCAAAGTCGTGATTCATGGATGGGCCCTTAATGCGATGAGAAATGCTGACTCTAAGATTATTGAATTTATGAGACAACATAACGAGTAGGAAAGCAGAGATGAGAAACGTGTCCCTCTTTACGCCAAATGAGCCCAGGCACTTTCCCTCAGCTCAGACTTGCAGGCGTTTTACGTCTCCGTTATAGGTCCCGCCACCGCGTTAGGAGACAGCCACCTGTGACAGGAAATGCGGGCCGCTGTTAGGGACCTCTGCGGGGTCACCGCTCGGGACCCTGGGGCCTTTGACGAGCTCGCTTCCGGAAGCCATGATAAACGCTCTAAGCGCAACCTTACCTAGAGCCTTGGGATTTCCTGGAACGTTCTCTGATGAGTTCCGATGCACAAGGCGAGTGAGTCATGCGGCCCAATCTTCATTCCAGTGGCAGTGGGACTGTAGGGGGCGGGGAGGCACGAGCGTTCTCGGGGGAGGAGCCAGCACTCACGCGGGAAGGTGTGGGCGGGTAAACGCACACGGCTCCTTTAGAAGAAAACCCCTTAGCCGAATTCTTTATCCTTGGCATGCCGACTTTTTCACAGATTAGCACGAAACGAGGTCGAACTTGGAGAATCTCCCAAGGTCACGTCTCCTTACCTGTTATTCACACGAAGGCCTAAAGGTCTCCACTAGAATAAATAAGAGAAAAACCTCAAACGTGAAACCCTTGGAGAGATCAGGTCACTGGGACGCAGCCATGTGACGGCCATGAGGATGGGTGCCAAAGATGTGGTCTCTGTCTGTATGGAGTTTGGTCCCCAGGGAGGGGCCCAGGAAGGATGCTTAAGTACACATTATTCCAAGAGAGATGCATACGTCCCTAAGGTTATCGGTCAGAAATGGGTTTCTCCGGGCTAAGATTAAGGTGTCTGCCGGGTCGCGTTCCTTCCGGAGGCCCAGGAGAGAAGCTGTTTCCTTGCCTTTTTCTGCTTCTCGAGATCACCTGCATCCTAGGCACGTGGCCCTTCTCCACCGTCCGAGCCGGCAGCGTGGCCTCCCCCAGTCTCTCCAGCTCGCCTGCCGCCCAGTTCCCTCACGAGGACCCGCGCGGTTACTTCGGACCCACAGTACTAACTCAGCACGGTCTCCCCAGCTACGATCCTAACTACAGCCCTTGGTGAATCTCACCTCCAGGCCCTCTCGCAGGCCCGCTGACTCGATCCCGGGTTCTGCGGGTCGGGACACGGCACCTTTGGAAGGGGTGCCGAGCTGCCGCAGCTTGGGCAGGAGGTCGGAAGGGGGGAGCACGGGGCACCCGCGGTCGGCCAGAGCGCCATTCACCCATCTGTGCTGACGTCGGCCGCGCCGTGACATGCACTGTGCTGGACTCGGTGCTGAGGGGGAGAGGGGACACTCAAGTGACGTCTCCCCACGCTGGGCCCACAGCTTGCGCAGCGTGGCACTCACAGAGGGTCCCGGAGTCGGTGCAGGGTCCCCCGTGATCAGTGCCGGGGCGGAGACCTAGGACACCACGAGAATGAATAGCGGGGTGTGGGAAGAAACCGTTCCGGGGTACCATAGGCATTTGAGTGGAGAAACGAACTGAATGACAGGGAAAACAGAGCGCTCAGCTTCGCGGAGGAGGCGCAGGTCTGGGGTCTCGGTCGGGGGGAGAGCGCCCGTCCCACCGGAAGCGCATGGCTCTGGCATTCTTCTCTCGGCTGGGTCTGGAAGGCTGGATGAGATCTCAGTACACGCTTGCCTTTTTTCCTCTAACTCCCTCCCTCCTTTCCTACCTCCCTCAGTTAATTAGTTCAAAATTCATTAAGACCAGAATGCATCAGTAACAGCAGCCTTTAGGATGGTATCGGAACTAGACTGCGCTCCAGCCCAGTGGTGAGTGACATGGCCGTCAGAGGTCCAGGAGCCGAGCAGGATGACGCATGGGGGCGCAGACTGGCACATGGGCATTTGAGCACATGAGGAGCTACATCGCAGAGGGGAGCCAGCTTTTCAACAACGAGAAGGGAGGTAGAAAAAAAGGAAAGAGACCCTATGGCTCTGAGACGCTGCTTCATCGTGCAGACAGATTAATACGCAGACGGGGGTTCAGAGCAGTCGGAGGTCGAGGGGTGCGCACACATGCATATTTTCCTGAGAGGGGCCGGGGACCATGACGCTACAGTAGCCCTGGCACTGGTTATATTCAGATCGTCGTTCCTAAATACCATGAAGATGAAGTGCTCTCTCCAAGGAGCCCAGAGATTGTCCAGAACGAAGCGTTTCAGTGCCCTGGCCGCTCCCCGGCCACCGTCCGAGGGCCACTTGCTGCAAAGACACCCACGTTCGCAGGTCCGAGAGAGGCTCTGCCCGTCACCCCTGCATGCCCAGGGCAGCACTGTGCGCCCGCACGGCCGCCTGCTAAAAATGCAGTCTGCAAGGGAAAACCACGTGATTCCGTGATGACTGGAGATACATTAGTTCATCTATGAAGTATGATTGCATTTCTGTGGGAATTCATCTGCTTGGCTTTCGCAAAAACGCGAGAAGCCGGAGCCTCCACCAAGTGGAGCAGAAAACCACGAGGTCAGCAAAATGCGAGCCACGGAGACAGCAGGAGGAGACGGAGAAGGGAGCCAGGCGAGCAGAGGAAAGTCGCGTTGCCCAGAACGGCGGGGGCGCGAATCTGCGCGAACTCGGGTGAATCACGCAGACAATCGATGTGCGGAAAGGCCTCCAGCTCTCAGAGGGCAGCAGCTGAGATGAACGCCATCGAGCCAAATTAGCAATTTAAAGGGAGGCTGTAATAACAGATTCGGAAATTAAAATGTGTAAATTTTAAAACTATGGAGAAATACGTCTTCAAACTTAAGTAAAATTAAAAGTGGCTAAAAAACCATGATGATCTTTTATTTAAAAACATAAAATGGCCAGAGAAAAACCTGTAGCTACTGATCAGAACTACGTACCGGAAAAAGGGCAATCTGCAGACATCCCGTTGGATATAGGCTCTGAACTGCCCCTAGTCCCGGGCCCCCAGAATGCCATCGGTCAGCTGGGATTACGGCAGTTGGGTGACAGACAGACTTGGACTAATACGTGCCTCGCGGTGGGATAGGCGCTCTGCCACATCCGTGAAGTTTGTAGAAATCGGGAGGGCAGGTCAAGTTGAAATAACCCCTGTAAACGTACCGAGAACTTGCTCCACCCTCCACCTGTCTGCAGAGGAGGCTACGATGCTTCGTGGACCTTTCTGGATTTGGGAGGTAACCGCATTCCCCATCTGGGAATCCCGTTCAGATCCGTTTACCGGGTAACCCACAGGCTGCCAGTTTTCAAATGAACCCTGCACGACAGAAGGCTTCACTTTAGGTCTAGACTGAACTTGAGACGGCCACCTGGATCTTCGGAACCGGAAGATGGTAAAAGAAGGGCCTGTGTCTGGTCAAAACAGGAGGAAGCCTCTGCCGAGCCCGGAGGGGAGGGCGTCGGGGCCACTCCGGGGGCTGGAAGTGAGCGCGCGCTGACTTCCTGTGACTGCTGTCGTCTCCCTGGGTTTTATCTGGTATATATATTTTTCTTTGTTTTGTTTTGTTCGGACTGTTTTATACAGACATCGAGATGAGAACATTATAAGAGCCTTTCTGTTAATTATCTTGAATATGATGTGAGAATATTGTAGAGTCAACAAAAAATAAATAACCACTTATAAATTTTATACGAGTGTCCAGTTCTTTCATAGACATTATATCATGTGTGCCTCATTATAACCCCATGCAGTCATCTTTAGTTATTTCACGGATGGGCAAATAAGGGTCCCAGAAGGTGCTCTGTCCTAGGCTCAGAGGTAGTAGGTAGCTGAGGCACTCAGTGTCACTGGGGCAGCCAGCGTGGTGCACGAGCCAGGTGTTTTCCCGATGCGCCTTCCGCGGATCATCTGGGTTCTGGTGACGCGCGCCTCGCCAGCATATTCCATCCAGATGCTTCCAAGCTGCACTTGGTCCGCTGATTCCGTTCAGGTGTTTAAATGTGAGAGACACGTCAGCATATTTAAACCCCGCTCACACCGAAGGTGTTGGCTCCATCAGTGCTTTCTGTGCGGAGCAGTGGGGAGAAGGAAGGAGGATTATTAACTAACTGGTCGCTGCGTCTCATAAATTGTAGGCCGCTTCTGCCACCAGCCGCCTCACCTGCCCTGTCCCCTCTGACGGCCTCTCAGCTCGCCGGGATTCTCTGGCCGATGGCGGTGCCGGCGGCCTCATTCACCACTCATATCCTTCGTGGGCCTTCTCGTCGGCTCACTACATGTCCCGCGAGGCTGTTACTGCGGGGCGTGAGAGCTAGGACGCAGCCGCGTGCGCCGCGGACAGCGTGTGCTTCCTGACAGTGCTGTTTTAGGAACAGAAGCTCCCCTGGGGGGTCAGAGTCGGTCACCCCGGCACATACTGGGACCCTCTCCTTTGTGTGGCAGTGTAGAATCAGAAGGAGGCCAAAATGCTTAACTGGGAGTTTCAGATTCCGATTTCATAAAAATGTTCCTGTAAATCCCGGTTCACGTCATCCTTTGGGCACCAGCCATCGGAGCCCACCGAGCACGAGGCTGCACGTGTGGCAAGCGGAAGGACACACGAGGTCTGGCGCGAGCCCTGGCCAGGGGCGGGGTCCTTACAGGCTTCTACCCCTGGGGTGGTCTGCCCCAGCTTCAGCGGCAACGTCCACGCTGCGGATCTGTCCGGCATTCTTTAGATTTCCTTCGTCCCTTGATGGGTAATCTATTGTAGTTAATAATTCCTTACGTGAAACTCTTCATTTTCAGAATGCTGTGTGGTTCTATCCCCTGCTTGGAGCCTGAGTCAACAAATAGCTGTCGGTTTAAGGGACATAGCTCATTCTGTGGTACGGCACCACCGCCTCGCAGGCCGTCACCTCATCTCTGAGTCCCGAGTCTCAAAGCCCACTGCATCTGTTGATCAAGCCGGTGATTTTATTTTATAAGGCACAAGGTGAGAAAAATCATTACGAGTTCTCCTTTACAGTAAGGTGCTGTCCGCACTTGGTGTCAGTGCAGAGTGGCATACTCTGGTGGCGAATCCCCCAAGTCGCCGAATGAGGGCTCTGTTAGAAATGTCCCCGCAGGGCGGACGGATCCGCGTCCAGAACGTGCGTCTGTTTCTGTTAGAATAAACCGCTGCTCGGCCACCATGGAAAGGAAAAGGGACTGTGCCTCCCCCAGCAGCAAGGTGACAGCGTCCGGGCGCGGGCGGCGTCACCTGGGTGACCGTACGGTGTACTTTCTGAAACAGGACACCTTTCAGAATGAGGAGAGGAGCTCGTGGGACACCAGGGCAAGAGGGATGAAGCCTGCACGGCTGCCCTGCCTGGCAGGTGCTTGGCGCTCAGCTCTGCCCCGTACGTGGCAGTGGCCGTGTCCAGCTCGGCTAAGCAAGGGACGTCGGGTTTGGAGAGGCCACACCTGGCCTTCGTTCCTGGCGCCGCATATGGTTTGTGGGTAGAGCCATCGAGCAAATGCCAGGGTCCCCAGGGGAAGAAGCTGCCTGAGGCCCTCGGGAGGTCCGCCTTGCTTCCCTGATTCTGAGACTTTGCCTGGAGGATGTGGCTCCCGGAGCCCCCTTAGTCTCGTCATAAATACGTTCATTCACCGTACCCGAGCAGGTCCGTGCGCATACTCCTCCTCCATGACACCTAACTTCCAATAGTTTTTTCTTTCAAAAATCCCTGAGCAGCCAACCAATCCATCTGCAGTCACTAGAGGCTCTGCCTTTTTCCATTGCACAGTGAACATACAGAAATGCTACCCGAATTCTCCCGAGATCTCGTCCCCACGTGACTGCCCCACGGGGCACCCCGAGCGGGGCTGTCGTGCAGCAGCCCATCACGTCCAGGCTGGAGCATACCGCATACGCTCTGAGAGAGCCCCTCGACTGTGCTGACTGCCGTGCGCGGGCTGCACGAGGCTGCAGGTGGGGGTCGACGGGCACGTGGGCCGCAGGTGGGAGTCGACAGGCACGTGGGCCACAGGTGGGAGTCAACAGGCATGAGGCTGCAGGTGCGGGTGCACCGGCACGCGCAGGGTGGTGGGTTAACGGGAACGGGTGCTCACGCAGTCCCGAGCCGGCCGTCCGAGCGGGGCGAAGGCAGGGCTCGGTCCTAGCGGGGATTCTCCTCCCGGTTTGCAGGCGGCCACCTTGGCTCTGTGGCCTCACGTGGGGAGGGGAAGAGAGAAAGAGTAAGGGACAGAGACCCCTCCTCCTATAAGGCCACAGTCTCATCAGATTACGGCCTCACTCGTATGACCTCGCTTAACCTAGACTCCTAAAAGCCTGTCACCGGATGCGGCCACATCGGGGCTTAGGGCTTTAGCACAAATTTGGGGAGAGATGCAGTTCAGCCCATGGAGCAGCAGAAGCAGAGGACTTCAGCGTGTGACGTGAGCCGCCTTCCCCCACGGCTTACCTGTGCCCCCCGGACTCGCTTTGGCCTGATTTCACGGACATTACTTCCGTTTATCCAAACAACCGTTTTTACGATTTTCCATTTCAAGTAGCATTCGGCCCATGACAGTAAATCGAGGTAGCAGAATCACTCACGTCGTGAGATCAGGCATTGAGAATCGATCAAGGCCCCGTAGACCAGACAGTGCTTTTCCAGGGAAGAATAATTGTCTGAAATGCGGTCATGGGTTTACTCCAAACCCTCAGTGTCTTTGCCGAGATTAATCAGTGGGGGCTTGCACAGGGCGCATGTGACGTCTCCGTCTGCCCCCACGTGCCCTGGCATCGTCAGATCTTCCGGAAGCAGAGCAATGCCTGGGTCAGCCGAAGAGGCCCTTCTGCCCACAAGCCCCCGATTAAACTTCTGTGGCTTTGGTCACCTATCCTCCGACACAGGTATGGCTCAGTAAAATGCCTGGGATGCTTGCTCTAACCTGCTCAGACAGGGACCTTTAGAATAGTGTCATCAACTGAAATGACCAGCGGCTCTTCTGCAGGACATCCAAATGAGCGTCTTAACGCAGAGTGTGCAGAAATAAATCCCAGGCAGAAAATCGCAGGCGGAAGTTTTCCCAGGAGGTCTTCTCGGCATGTACAGCCACAAGAAACGAGAAGGCACGACATGACCGAGGCAGAAGCCAGCTGGCCGCGTGGGGTGGCCGAGGCCTCAGCCAGTCCCGTGGGGAGCTCTGGATTTGGGGCGGCCCCTCAGCTGGGCGTCTGCACCCCTCCATCAGTCAGTCGTTGGCCTCGGTCACCTCCTAGAAGGTGTATTAGTCCGGGTTCTCCAGAGACACAGCACCAGTAGGGTTTGTATTGATACGCGAGAGGAGCTTTGTCAGGGAAGTCGGCTCACGCGGTGGTTGAAGTGGAGAAGCCCCCCCAGTGTGCTGCGTGCAAGCTGGAGGCCCGGGACAGCCGGCGGTGTCAGTCAGTCCCAGACTGAAGGCCGAAAAACGGGCTGCGGGGCGGAATGCTGGTGATAAGTTCCAGGGTCCCGAGGCCCAAGAACCAGGAGCTCCAGTGTCTGACAGGAGAAGACGGACGTCCCAGCTCAAGAGGAGAGAATTCACCCTTCCTCTGCCTTTTCGTTCTGCGGGGTCCTCAGTGGGTGGGGTGACGCCATCCACGTGGGGAGGGAAGCTCTTTCTTACTCAGTCTACTGACTCAAACGCTGGTCCCTTCCAGAAACACCCTCACAGACACACCCAGAAACAGCGTTTTACCAGCTGTGGGCATTTCTTAGCCGGTCAAGTTGGACTCATGAAATCACCCATCACAGGGGACATCACCTCAGGCGGGGCAGTTCTCCACTGCTGAGGACAGTTCCAGTGAGGACAGACACTTCTATGAGACTCCCGCAACCCCATTCCTAGCAGCCATGGATGGGGACCTCAGCCTTGAAGAAAGAATCTGGGTGCAGTTCCACTTTGTGCCCTGCAAGAGAATGCTGGGGGATCGAATTGTTAGATAATATTATTAAAATATAGCGACGTTGGAAAAATAACGGATATATATAGAAGAAGCCGATATATAGAGAGAGGAAAACATAACAAGGAAGTTAAATTTCATGTATATAGTACAATTTTTACGTTTCCCGTCATACGATTCCATTCGAATATTGTACCAGCGCTACGTTATGGTTAAACTCGTATAAATAAGATAAAACAAGGCAATTGCATAAAAAAGTGAAATACCTTTATGTGAAGGTTAGTGAAACGACCAGAGTGAGCCCGCTCTAGAAAGTGGAACCCTATCGCTCATTTCATTGCGCCCCAATGTGTGCGATCACGGGGTTCTACTGTATTAACAAAAGCTTTCATTTATTAAGCATCTGCCGTGGGGCAGACCTTGTGTCTGCTTTTCATGAATTGTCTTATTTCATTCTTTATCAGCTTTATCAGCCCCATTTTATATCGGCAGAACCTAATTCAAGGAAAGATTAATTAACACGCCCAAGGTTATATGCCTTGTAAGTAGAGATAGAGATTTTATCCCAGGAATTTTTATACCGACACCATGATTGAAATGTTTCATTTGTCCAGTAAGGATATAAAGGAGACGTAGTGACCTATCTTAGAGAAAAAATAAAATAAACAAAAATGCTTATAACAGGTGGAGTTATCGATGGATAAATCATTTGAAAAGCACTAAGAGTTTGGGGAAGGGGTCATTAGCATGCAAAGCCAGCTCTTCCCGCCAGTGGCAAAAGTCAAGTGCAAGTTCCCAAGTCTCCTTAGTGGGACCTCGGCCAATTGCAGCCCTCTTGGTGCATCTGCAGTTGGCTAATTCGCTGCATAAATTCTGCCCCGAAAGTCAGAACCCTCCTCAGAATGAAATAGAAGACTTTTTCCAACATTTTGCAGGACTGAACAGATGGCAGAGTTTTTCAGGTGTCCATTTGTTCATTTATGTGCCTTCCAGGGATAGTCAGGCTTATTTAAAAAACATGCCAGTTCTTTAATGGCTGCCTTCTTCCTCCTGTCACGCTCTTCGGTGATCAATTTTTGACCTCGTATATCAGCACAAGATACGTACGTGTATGAGGATCTGGGAGGGGTCCAGGATTTAGAAAAGTTTTTGAAACAGATAACGTCTCGTGTGATTGTCAGGAAATGAAATTAAGTGAATGGCGTAAGCGATGGGAGCCCTTCCAACAGCTGGAAGTGTAAAAAGCCGCTGTTTTTCTATCCTTTGTATATCCAGACCCCAGAAAAAACCTTATGCCATTCCTGTTTACAACCTTCAAGGGCATGACCGGTCTGGAGATATCGGTCCTACTTTCAAATGCCAGATGAAGAGAGCTAGGAACAGGTGATCACTCCACAAGGACGTTTCATTGTCCAGTGCTACAGCTTTTGTTGTCCACCGAGGGGGCGGCCTGTGCGACGTGCTCTTGGATGCCGTTTGGGGTTGCATCATGGCCCCCAAAAAGGGTATGTAGAAGTCCTGACCCCTGGTAACCTTCTTTGGGAACAAGGTCTCTGCAGATGTGAATCACGTTAAAATGAGATCGTACTGAATCAGGGCGTAATACAAACTGACGGGTTTTCCTCCAGGAAGAGGAGAAAAGACTCAGGCGCGAGGGGGGGACATCACGTGACGACAGAGGCAGATCGAGGGAGGACCAGGGGTTGCTGGCGGCGCCGGAAGGCAGGAGCGGAGCATGGAGTCAGCCCCTCCGGGGACTGCGGAGCGGGCAGGGCTCTGCCGACGTCTCGACGTCAGGTGCACAGTCTCCGGAGTGGAGAGAACAGCTTTCTGTTGCTTTAAGGCGCCCCGCGCTCTGCTCTGAGAACGTCTGATGCAGGCGTCTGACCGTCCAGATCCAGCGCAGGCTGAATCTGAGATACTTTGTTTTGTTTCCTTTTCCTTTTATGGAGAAGATGATGCCGTTCTCTGCAGCGTTACACGGAGCACGCCCCTGCTTCCTCGAGCTATTGCGCTGGTTAGTTTATACTCAACGTTCTTAACTGCCCCCTGCCCCGCCAAAAAAGCCCTTCCAGTGCTGGACGCTGGGAGCTGGGTTAGTATGAGGCAAGGCTGGAGAAGGGGGGTCTCCTCCTGTGACAAGAGGGAGCCTGGTATGTGCCGGGGTCAGAGTGGCCTCCTATGCATCTCGGTACCAGTGTGGTCCATAGCCCCGAGCTCAGGTGTGTGCAGTCACCAGGGTGCCAGGTAAGCTCCTGCTCCCAGGCCTGGCCTCCCGCCCCCTGGTCCAGCCTGCGGCCTCCCGGAACTGCTGAGCCCTGCCCCTTGGGTGACTCACGCAGATTGTCCAGGGGACACGCTCGGAATAACGATCCTCTTGGTTTTGTTGGCTCGGTTTGCTTGCTCAGACTTCCTCTCCCCACCCATTCGTCCTTGGCTAGCTAGCGTCCACCAGGCGTCTGCCACGCGGCCTTTTGCTAGCGGGATGCACACCGCAGTTGTCCTGGGGGCTGAGGACAGCGCACGACAGCAGATGCACAGGTCGTCAGCCGTCTCTAGGGAGGGGACACACTCCTCCAAGCCAGGAGGACGGGTGGCATAAAGAAGTGAAGGCTGCGTGTCCTCAGTTTTAAAAACTGGGTGATCTGCGCTTACGGAGCAGTGGTGTGTGGTCCATATTGTTAGGAGCCGGCCTGGACTTTTTGCTGCTTAAAACTGAGACTCTTGGTTTCTGCCCAGAACCACATGTTTGATGTGCAGTGAGATATCACCCTACGATGGGGCAGAAACAGCGGTCCCAGGACACCTGCAGCTCGGTCAACTACTGGGGGCAGAATGTCAGCATAAGTATCAGTCTCCATCACATTTCTTCGTAACTGAGTTTGAATTAGTCATTATAACCAGCTGATTTTCTCCATGGCA
Source organism: Pteropus alecto (assembly GCF_000325575.1). Taxonomy (NCBI): domain Eukaryota; kingdom Metazoa; phylum Chordata; class Mammalia; order Chiroptera; family Pteropodidae; genus Pteropus; species Pteropus alecto. The sequence continues at coordinate 5,084,986 of NW_006436294.1, forward strand.
AGAAAGGGTATCTAAACTGCCCTATACTCACTGCTGAGTCTTTGGCACTGGTGATAGATAGTTCTGGACATCAGCTCTTGGCAGGAAAAGCTGAAAACTATTGTGCCTTGTCTGCAACATGCTGCACCCTCCAAAATGTTATCGAAAGCAGGCTGGGACACCTGTGAACATAAATACCTTCCCACAGTGTATCAACAAAGCACACCGTTGAAAGGTACAAGAAGATATGAGAACAGGGTCCATTTCAGTAACCAAGCAGAGAAGTAGAGAAAGCCTTGAGCTGTGGTCATATTTGCACTTCGTCCTGAAGGATGACTGTGCTGAGGACAGGATATTTGATATTCCAGTGAGGGAAGAAGGCGAAAAGCAGCACGTGGGTGTGCAGGGGACGATGACTCATGAGCTGTGGCGCATCGTAGCCTGGAAGAGGAGGAGGGAGGGGAAGTAAATGATGAGGAACCTTCAAGGCCCCCAGGGAGTTTAGTTTGTATCCGGAAGCTAGTGCTGAGCCAGGAGGAGAGAGATGATGCGATCAGCACAGCATCGAGAAGGCAACCAGAAAGTTCTCTGTCATAGGAGGACGAGGAAGTAGAAATAGCGCGAGCAGTGAGGACGCTTTGGAACCGGTCCCCGTACGCGAGGAAGAGACGCGGAGCCAGCACCGCAGTGGGAGGGAAACGGGAAGCGGGGCCAGGCGTGGGAGGGAGACTCGGAAAGCCCGTTTCCAGCAGGCGGCGCCATAAACGCCTCGCTAACCGCCTCTCCCAGCCCGGGCCGCAGAGCCGAAGGACAGAGATAGTGGACGAGGACATACCGATGACGCGCGTCCTTAAGAATATTCTCACGACGGAACTCAGTGAAAATTCTAGGGTTGGGGAACCGCTTCGGGGTGCGATGAGAGGTTCTGCACGAAGCCTCGTGCTCCATGGTCGGATTTTAGAGACGGTTCCAGTGACGGTGAGGGCGGCGGTCCAGGGCTATGTGAGTGTCAGTGACACATCAGGCATTTGGAATTTATCCTCTAGGACAAGGCCCTGACTCTGCCAAGCACTGCGCTAGACACTTGAAATAATGCATCAGGAAATAAACAGAAAACCCTGCTGTCTTCAAGCAGTTATCTGTCAGTGCCTGTCATCGTCCTTCCTAAGAACTTGTACCAAGTGTCCTAGTGCTGCGACAGAGAGACGTGCATCTCACCCGTCACTACCAAGAAGAGGGATTGGACATGGCCCCGTAAAATCATGACCCTTGCTTTTTGTAACTCTGCGTTCTGACTCTAAACCATGCGTGGAGGCACAGCTCTCCATGCACCTTTTATTAGGTAGAGACGGCTCCGCCCCTACTGGGGGGGGCGGGGCTGGTAAGACAGCTGAGGCCGAGCTGGCACCAGCTGGAGCTGCACGGATGCTGGAGGACTAGGTCATGTGCCTCAACAGGGCATGTTCACACGAGCTCACCAGCCGAGACATCCTGCTTTTCTGCTCCCCATAGACTGAGACGGATATGCCATCCAGGTCAGCAATTTAGAATATTAATAACCGTGAGATTATCCCGTCATCAATAGACGCCATAAAAGCGAAGTCATCGAAGAGGAATTTTCCACGTATCGATAGCAGAGAGGGTAGGCTGCCTGCCAGCTCAGACAGGACCCGGGCGAGACTAATGAACTCAGATCCGGTCCACAGCTCCAAACAACAGAGCCCACAGGTCCTCCAAGAGTTTCTCTCACTCTGCAGAATGACTCATATTTACCAAGCTAATGACACGAAATTGGTACCAATTTATTCGTTTTCATGGGGAGATCTAGCTGGCAAAATAATCAGTTCATTCTCTCGTGCTGGGAAAATCCGTTCAGGCGACCAAATCATGAAAAATTAAGTGACGAGAGCTGATTTAACATGAAGCGAGCATCTGCGATGCACTGGGTGCGAGAAGTTTTATTCGCGTTATTGCATTTCATTCGAACGAAGACTTTGAGCACAAGTACCTGACGTTCTCTGAGTCTCCGTACCTTTCTAGGAGCTGGCGTGTAGTGGAAGCAGAATTTGTACCCACCTCTGTCTGTCCCCAAATGTAAATTCATAACAGTCCGCCTCGGAAAATTTTAAATCTTCTTGGAATTAATTAAGATGCTGCATTTTACTAAAGGATAGTTTTCCTTCTTCTGGAGTAGGGTTCAACAACGCAGCGTCACCGAATATGGAGTTTAAAGGCGGACTGCTGCGGTCTGATCCTGGACAGCTTCCTGCGTGGTCGATACTGGACAAGCTCGTTCAGCCCCTGAGCCGCAGAGCTTTCGCTATAAAAATGAGAGAAACTGTAGCAAGGGGCCTGGCGTGTGGCAGGTGCTCCATAATAGCAATTATCGCTTGCCCTTATGCCCAGACGAGTTGTCCCTGGCGCCGGCGGTGTGTTTACGAGAGACAGCCAGCTTCAGCCGTGTTGGATAAGATGACTCTTCTTCAGCAGGGTCACTGCACACCCCGGCTTTTTGTCCGCTCGTCATTCATTCGTACGCTTCTCTCAAGGTTTTACACACACTGTCGTTTTCCTTCCGTATCTTTATTTCAGAAAGTTAGATTATGACACAATTTCCACGCAGTGGATTTTGTTTTCTGGAATTTTGCTCCAGGTCAGGTCACCTCCGTCGGATTTGGGTGTTCCCTGTGTCTCTTCAACAGCTAGCGAGTCCAGTCACCTCCCAGACGGTCACCTCCCAGACGGTCACCTCCCAGGACGGTCACCTCTGATTGTTACCGGTTACACCGTGAACGTGGTCTAACGGGCCCCAGAATTACGTGGACCTTCTCACACAAAGAAACTACCTGGGAAGTTACAGGTGCAAGGACTTCACGAGCCTCCTTTGACAGATGGCGACGCCACTACTCCCGTAGAAGTGGCAGGCTGTTTGTCAGCAGCCTGCTCCGGGTCAGCTCTCGACAGATCCGAAAGCACTTCCCCGCACGTGACCCGAGCGGGCTTCCACAACAGCCTCACGACACAAGGCACGTCGGCGTCGTCAGCCCCACCTGGAAGACGAACCACCCATCCCCCTGGACCGAGAATCCCTGAGCAAGCCCGGCTCTGCGGACTGGCCGCTGCCTGCCCGGCCCAGAGGTCATGGGGACTTCACAGCGGCTCGACGCAGTGACTCGGCGGTGTCTTCAAGGGCCAGCGTGGTGATTTTTCCTCTCTCCGCATCGCCGCGTGGCGTCCGTCGCTCTTAGCCCTGGAGAACGTCTGCTGCGATAATTCGCAGGTCCCTTGCGACGAGGAGATCCAGGGGAAGGAGGGCGAATGCATCACAGGAGGTCTCTCTCCTGGAGGGAAGGACGCTGTTCCTGGAAGCTTCCATCAGCTGCAGCAACCGGTCAGGAGCGCCCTGAAGTCCGTCCCGGCTTCTCCCGGGGTGCTTTGCTCTTAGCACAGAAGGGGCACTCGCTGGGCAGGTTACCCACCAACCAAGTCTAAGCACGTGCGTTAGTGAGGTCGTGCGGGGGCGGGGTAGGGGTATCCACATAAGGTTTCACTTGAAAAAAAAAGTTTTATTTAAAAATAATAATAAGTTGAGAAACTCCTGGCTTTAACCATCTCGAAGATTGTGCTCCGTGGTCAGTCTGCAAAGCTGACCGTACGGGCCCCCGGCCGTGTGAGACGGTATATTTAAAGCTGCATCCTAAATCCTAAGGGCTGGCACTAGGTAAAGGGTGGCGAATTCTCATTTTGTTTCCGGTCCCCACTGGCTCTTTTGGAACCGTAGCTGCGCCCTGTGCCTTTACCTCTGCGGTTCTTGGCAAAAAAGAGCGTTTCCCTCTCCACACGGAGAAGCTGCAGGGCTATAGGACCACGGGGGTGCCTGCAGGGTGAGTCAGGAGGACGGCGAGCAGGTGGGCCCAGATGGCCAGGAGAAAGGCAAGGTGGCCGTCCCAGCAAGAGCCGGGGCACGGCTGGGTTTAGTGGGCAGCATCCAAGACCGTGTGGCACTCAGCCACGTTGGGGACGCTGGCACTGGAATGGCTATAAATAAAGTCCGTGCCTCGAGCCAGCTGCCCGTCCACAAGGGCATCTAACCTTCTCCGAAAAACAAATGCATCGTTTTCCACAGCATATGGTCTGCGACCCCGGCATCCAAGGTCGTTGTTCACCCCTCCGCCCTAGTGCCTCGAGTTCGGAACAAGATTAACCCCAATGAAAGCAAATCAAAACAAGATGTTACAAACTGTTTTATACAAAGTAGCACAGATATATCAAACCGAGTTCTCAAGGGAAACAGTTAAAATTCAGTTTCCTGGGTATATTTCTTTTGCTAACAAGGTAAACATGACATGAATTGAAAGGGGTTGGACTCTGTTCATATTTTTAAAGAATTACAGCATTTTTAAAGGTAATTCTTCAATGGCAATAGACATTTTAGGAAAGCTCATGAGAATATAATCACTGTAGAGTGTGATCATGTAACACCATCAAATCCTATCAGCTCAGTGAGGTCAAGCTCATACACAACTCCACGATTTAAGGTTTTTCTGATGAAGATGAGGCACCATTCTGTGTCCCTTTAACCCTGACCCGCACGTTGAACGTGAACCTCGCGTTACTGTGTTACTGAGCCACAGGTTCCCCTAATGAATGATGATGTTACTGAGATGATGTTACTGAGATGAGCCAGCTGTGCCCCCAGGTGGACCGGCGGCTCAAAGCACCGTCCACGGGGCATCTGGAGGCCCCGGGGCCCCCGCACGGGAAGCCCGGGAGAGCGCCAGGCCCCGGCAGTCACCGCTGATTGTGGGGGAGGCGTGAGAGGTATAAAGGAGGGGACTAGGCCGCCCTCTCGTTCCGGTGGGTCATGCTGGGAGGGCGGGGCGATTCTGCTGCGGGAACTCGGTTAGCGTGGGGTGGGCTTCCGGGGAGGCCTGTGGGGATTTGTTTTTTGTTAGGGCAGAGTTGCTGCTTTCTCTTCCTAAACTCTCTGTCTGGCTGTCCCGTCCTGAGCTGGCCCTAACCAGGGCTCTCTCCTGTCCCTCTGAGCCGTGGAGGGGCGGCGCGGAGCCCTTCCTGGCCTCTCAAGCGTCCGGTTCTCTGCGGGGCCTGCCGCTGCCTCCTCTTGCTGACTCCTTCCTCCTCCTTCCAAAGCCCCTTTTTCCTCATTAAAAGGGCCCCGAGAATGGCCATTCTTTAGCCCAGTGGGCTGGGCAGCTTTCAGGTCCCCTCGTTCCCAAGAGCAAGGCAGAGAACCTAATCCCTGATGGGCCAGGGCCGCAGAGGCCTCAACTCCCTGGGAGGTGGGAGTGAGGGCGGGGGCGGCGAGGCCCCCCCAGAGCAAGTGAACCAGGACGTGGGCGCTCCCGGGAGGGAGGCCTGGGCAGAGCCAGCAGTCCCGGCGGCCGAGGGTCCCCTCACGTCCTTCCCCTGCGTTCAGGGGAGAAGCGGGCAGGGCTGGCCATCTCTGAAGGAGCCAGGAGCCGTGGGCAGTGGAGGGACACCGCAGCCTTGGAGAGACATGGCGGCCCCTTCCCTGGGGACTCTGCCCTGCTCTGCCAAACCTCCCGGTGCCCAGGAGCACCCGGTGTCACACCTCGTTTCTTTAAATGACACCTGTTGTAGCTGAGGACAGAACGGCCGAGTGCTGAAGCCTCAGGTCTGGGATCCCAGGTCCAGCCATCGCAGTGGCGGCCGGGCCGTGTGACGACCAGGTGGCTTTTAGCATGGCGGCCGCAGGCCCCTTAGAGAACTTCAGTCCTAACTTAAGGGGCCGCAGCCTTGACTTATCTCCTTGTGAGCGAGAGCACAGCAACCGTGGGGCAAAGCCAGGCAGGGACGCCCGTGGGCGTGCAGGTGGCCGCGAGCGGAATTGACTGTGTCCCCAGGCTGCCACCGCCGAAACCTGCCACAGATTACACACGATGGCAAGCGCTCTGCCACATGAGGTCAGCCTGGACCCGCAGTGCCTGGTCCTGGCTCTGCTTCAGCACCAGGCGTGGCAGCGCGTCCTCTGGCGGCCGTCGTGACACCCGCCAGCGCCCTAAGGCTACGGGGAAAGGGCAGAGGGGACCCGGCCGCACCTCAGGAAGCCTGTCTGGTGGCGGCCGTGGCTTCTGGGTGTGAGGGGAGTTGCCCGAGGGAAGGTCTGGGGCCAGCAGGGCCCAGAGCGGGCGGCGAGAGGCGAAGCTGTCACGTAACAATGGGGGGTCCCGGGGACGGGGTGAACATACTGTGAGGGGTGACCCTGAGTCCCGGGGTCCAGAGGGCCTCCCGGGCCTTTGCTGGGCCCGTCAGTTTAAAATGTCCCTGATCCTGTCCCCACTGCCTTCCAGCTTCTCTCTCAATCGCGACCGTCTGGCGTTATGGGGAGCCGTGGGCCTCGGGTACGGAGGTGACCTGGGAGTATCTGGTGGCCTTCCCGAATCACGGGGGCCCTAGAGAGAAAGCCGAGGGGTGGAAAAGGACGGTGAGGTTTAACCCTGACCCACATGTTGAACGTGAACCTCGCGTTGCTGACTGTGTTACTGAGCCACAGGTTCCCCTAATGAATGATGATGTTACTGAGATGAGCTGCGTGCCAGCTGTGCCCCCAGGTGCCATCGCGTGGGCCCTGAACACGCACGCTGCCCAGCGCGATCTAGCGCGTCCGCTGATGGACAGGTCCCTGCAGTCACTGCACTGTGTCCCCGCCTCGGTCGGGTCACTTGGCTCCTTGGCACCCGTGGCCCCTTTGTCCATCTAGCCTGAGTGCAGGAAGGGCCGGAGGAGTCCAGGGGAGGGGAAATGTCTGGGAGAAGTGACCGAGAACAGCAGGCCAGTGTGGCATCTCCCTAGGGCTGCGGTGACCGACTGCCCGTCATCAAACACTGATGAGCTTTCTCGGTGTTTTTAGCAGGAGGTCACACACTTCCTACTCGTTAAGCTCAACTTCTGTGCCCTGGCTGCCCTGAGAATTCTGTCTTTGTTGTTGATTTTTGATAAGATCATTTTAATGCATCGTGGTGAAGGCCTTTGTGGGTTGAGATAATTGGGTGTTCTGTTGACTTCTTGAATTCCAAGCTCGTTCCTTAGATTTGGGAAATGAAATTCAACTATTTGTCTGAAAATGCTTTCTAATCCCTGTCCCTTTTCCTCCCTTTCGAGAATTCCCACTATTCTTATGTTTTCTCTCCTGATGGTGTCAGCTAGTTCTTGTATTTCTCTTTCATTATTTTTCATTCTTCGGTTTCTCTCTTCTTCCAATTTATTTCTAGATTTTTGTCTTCAATATCACTGATCCTGTCCTCCATTTGGTCACCTCTATTTCCCAAGCTTGTTATTTCATTTTTCAGCTTTTGCAATGTGTTCTTTATCTCCAGAAGATCTATTCAGTTCTTTTTGAGGGTTTCAGTCTCCTTGCTAAAGAACTCACTCTTCTCATCTAGTTGTTTTTTCAGTTCCTGAAATTGTTGATATGATTCATTTCAGATCTCACTGAGTTTTTTCAGAAGTACCGTCCTGG
>NW_006436294.1:5093488-5099345 GCF_000325575.1 Pteropus alecto
TCAGATGTTCGTGTGCAGAGTTTGGGGGTTTTTTGTTGCATTTTAGATGTTCGGCTTATTGTTGTTTCAAGGGGAGAGATCTGGGGATGTCTCACTCTGCCATGCTTCCCCAAACTCCGGAACTAGATAAATGTTGACCTAGGGGATTCGAAGCCCGACCTCTGCAGGTGGCCTGTTCCAGCCTGATGGCCAGCACCGACTGTGATCACCTGTAAAACTGAGCTTTGGTGGGAAGCCAGTATCAACTAGATCATGAAGATGAGATCAAGGTGGTCCTACTCGAAACTACTTGCTGTGCACGTGCCGACCCCGTCACGTCCCCCCTTCCGATCCGCTGAGCTCTTCTGTAAGCAGGTGCGCTGCAGAGGGGAGCTGCCGGCTGTAAAGGGGCACCTGTGCTCAGGAGTCCAGGTCTCACCTCCTGAGCCCAGTCGACCTCCCAAGCGGGTGTGCAGGGCCCTGCCTCCTCTGGCCCATCCACGCTCACGTCCACTTCCTAAATGCCACGCCGAAGCCCTTCCTCCTGCCAGCTGAGTCTGGGTGCCCGGGGCGTAGAGCATTAGCGAGTGCAAGATCCTTCCACCCTCGACCCTCCGGTGAGGAGAGTTTTCCAGTGACACGCCGAGGCAGGGTGTGTTAGGTGAGGGGAGACGCATGACAGCTTTACCCGTTTATTTTTCTCAGCTCTTCGTTCTCTCCCCGGATGCTTCTCTGCTTCTCTCAATCCAGGTCCTCTTTGTCCCTGTCACCTGCAATCCACAGCCTTGTTCCAGGTTTTCTTCACCTTCTTCCCAAATCCACACCCCGCCCCTGCAAGCGGGCGGCGGACGTGCCGCTCCAGCCCGTTGTGGTGGAGCCCACCTTTCGAGCACTGCTTTGTCTTCCCACAGCGTCTGCAGACAAACGAGCAACGCCAGAAAAACAGCACAAAGCCCACAGCCATTAGTTAGTTTTACTGCCGAGAAGCTGTAGTTAATCTTGACGGGACAGGAACTCCCGCGGCTGACAGAATTTGTGACCATCCTTCTATTTCTCCGTCCTGCATCATCCCTGATGCAGAGGAGGAGATAGATGTTGAGAGGTGGAAGAGAGGTGGATGCTTCCTCTTCATGGCGCCGCCCTGCGAGGCTCCTTCTCCACGGGCTTCTAGAACTCCCCGTGTCACGCCCCAGTCCCCAGAGCCACTGCCACTGCCAGGTCCTGGTTCCCGCAGACGAGACGAGGCCAGCAGGTATTTTCAGGACACCCTGGCTCGAGTTCGGCCGCGGAACCGATTCAGCTTCTCTCCGCCCTCTGCTGTGGGTTGGGGCCCTCGGCACCGCCTTCCGGGGGGCCGGTCCGCCCACCGGGTCCGTGTGCTTCAAAGTTCTCTTCTCGGTCTGGGCTTAACAGGTCTGCAAGGATGGGGCTCGCCTGTGACCGAGACCTGTGCTGGCAGCAGGGCCGCGTTAGGGGAGAGTGGCCCCCCGGGACCCGTGGACCCAGAGCACCCTGCGCCCCTGCCTGCAGTGCGGCTGCACATGCCACCGTGGTGATGGGTGGAGGGCATACAGCAGGGGGCCAGCATGGTGCCTGCGGCGGAGGCTCCTCACCGGTTCCCTCCTGGGCGTTAGCTCGCTCTCAGTGGAGAACTGTCCCAAAGTGGGGGTCCACGAGAGCTAGAGCCACCCAAATGTTTGTTCCAAAGACCTAATAGTCTTCGACCTTCTACAGTCCTTCATCTAGGGACGTCCCCCATCTTGGTGGCAGCTGGTGGCTGGCGCAGTCTCTTAGCTCCTGGAGGCCACGGTTCAGCTCTCGGTGACTCTGGGCTTTAGGTAGAGACGACGCCCGTGCCTTACCGACAGCGGCTCAGTACGTCCCTTTCCGTTTCCTGGCCTTGCCCCCTTCCGGGAGGCCCAGACCCAAGATGCCCCTTCTGTTCACTGTGCGGCCATCACACGGGGTTCTCTTCCCTCCTCTGGCACCTGTCAGACCTCTCCCTGGATTTTCTGTAAGAACTTACGATCCCACAGGGTAACTGGAAAACCTTAATGCTCCCCCGAAGGGCGGACCTTCCAGGCGAGTTACACTGAGGTCCCTTGGTGTCCACTCCGAAGTACCGGAAAGCCTTTCAGCTCACCTTGCTCTTCATAAAAACACTTGGGAGATGAGAGGGATTGTGTGTGATGCGTTAGGAAACAGAAAAGCCCAGGTTGGAGGTGGAAGACAAGCAGGCCGACGTCTAGATGAGACCTGGACACAGATTGGAGGCAGAAGGGGAGACGGTGGTTTGAGTGGGGCCCACGAGGACTTGGGTCCCTAGCATCGGGCTCGAGGACATCAAAGTCAGCAGGTGAGTCTGCCCCAGCCTGCCTCGAGTAGCCGTGGCCGCGCTGGGTTTCATGCCTAGAGCAAGACCGGAAGTGGACATGACGCCTACAAGGCCAGGGTTTTATGGCTCAGCCTGAAATCTTTTTCCTATTCACCCTTAGAATTTTAGGCTACTTGTTTTTAGAATCAGGAAAAGCTGGAAATAAGTAATGAAGGAACGGACAATGCCGTCTAAGGCTGGGACGAGACTTATGATTTGGGTGTGAAAGAGATTTGTTCAGATGACCATCCCCTCCTGATTCAGGGGGTCCTGGAGGCTCCCCTTTCCGCGGCTCCCTGTTCAGAAAAGGCCGTGCCTTTCCGCGAACCTCTGTGCTTCCGAGGAGCTCATCTCCATGTGAGCCTTTGCTGAGCGCTGATGCCACTGGGCCAGTGGAGGACACGGCTCCTCAGTGCGTGCTGCCGGCTGCTGCCACCCGTGTCTCAGTGCGTGCAGGCTGCAGAGCGGCCTTCTCCTGATGCTTGCCCCCGGCCACGACTCCCTGGAGCCCCTCGCCCCTCGCCCCCATGCCCCGCGGGGTGTGCCTGGCCCACCCAGGTCCTGCAGCTGCTGAGGACCATGAGGGGCGGGCCGAGGAGTCTCGGAAGGCCCGCGCTGCCATGCCATCATGCCCGCTGTGCTCCTGGGACCGTCCTTGGTTTACGGGGCCAGAGGGGAGTGAGTGGGTGAGACGCCCCTGTGGATGAGACTCGGGAGTTCCCGTCTCACGCAGTCTGGGTGTTCCGGACCACGACGGCCCCCCGAGGGAACAAAGGGCATGTGGGTGAAAGACGCCGCTGGAGCCAGTCACCGGATGCTGGCCCCCAGTCTGCTCTGAGCGGGCGGGACGGAGGAAGATGGCGAGCACAGCTGAGGACAGTGGATGGGTCGCTTGGTCCGCGGACCGTCGAGTGAGGCCCGGGATCAGGGCCTCTGGCTCCCTGTCCTGGGTGCCGGCCGCTGGGTCAGAACCACACGTGGATTCTCGATTCCAGAATGTCTGTCGGTCCAGCCGCTTCTTCCCCGGTGGCAATGCCAGCAAGGAGCCTCTCCTCAGAGGCTTGACCAAGGGTGTTGGCTTGTGGTCCAGGGATGTGTCTGCCTTCTGGTTTCCTATGGGACACACTCGTGTCCAGGACTGAGGCTGTCCCTCCCCTCAGGAGGTCACGGCCCCCAGTCTGCTCTGCTTTCGACGTCTCGTTCATCAGCTTCGAGACCAAACATCAGCTACAGCTGACGATAGTTGCTGGGCCAGTTCTTTACTAGTGGTAAAAATAGGGCACGGATCCTTGTCACGTGTTCGGATTAAGTGCGCACAACATCCCTAGGAAACCTGTCACCGTCCCCTTCTCATTTTGTTCGTCATCGTGACCATCCGCTGTGCTCAAATCCTGGCTCTGAGGCCGGCGGGCCGTTGGGCAGGGCTGATGCTGTCCTCCCTGGCCACACCCTGGGTGTCTGGCCACTCTCAGGCCCTGGGACGGAGGCCGTTCTCACAGCGGTGTCAGGGTGGCCTTCACGTCCCAAACGCGCGGTGCTTGAGCCACCGTTGCTCGCGGTTTCTCTGGCAGATATTTGCCTGTGAGGCAGAGGCGGGGATATTTGTCAGCTTCACTCTGGTCCCAGTGTCCTTGAAACTCAAGTAGAGAGTGGGCTTTCTGGAGTTATTTGGGGAGTTCTGGGTTATTAGTCGGCCTAGATCATGGTTTCCCTAACACATAACAGGTCTCCCAAAGCACATTTAAGTGAACGTCCGGGTCCGAAAAACACGTATTGGACCATAAGGATGGTGCGCTGAGGGTGTCGGTGAGGGCAGCTGACATTAATCACAGGGTCACGGCTAGGACGGGAAGAAGGGTGGCTAGGAGGTTCCTGGTAACGAGCTAGATTTTACACGGCCTCATAAGCCTGAGCAGGCCAGGCTGATTGGACACGGCTCCCTGCGCAAGGCGGTAAGCTGCAGCGGATACCCAAGCCTTCCTCTCAATCAATGATTGTTTCGGTGCTGTACGGTCCCTAGAGAACACAGGGCCCCTTAAAATGTCATTACCTGGGACCAGGTGTGCATTGTCATACCAGCACCCCATGATGCCCGTAATGCAGCAGTGGCTGTCAGACACAGGGCTCTGTGCCAGACGGAGCCTTCTGTGGGGAACCGCGTGGCCTAAATCTGACTTTGCTCCCTTAGACCCCCCTAAAACTCCCGTGCATCCTCCACTGATGCTGATGTATCCGTTTGGCATTTTACACATATCTCCCGCTTCGAGTCAGATTGACTGTGAGAAGCCGGTGGCATCTCTGCTGGTTCCACATAAGTACTAGATGCGGGGTGACCTGTGGCTGCAGACATCCAGCGCTAACTGCAGGACCAAAAAGAATGTTCCATTGGCTCTAAGGACAGGGCACGTCTCTGACGTGTGTTACACATACATGTGCAGGGAGGAAGATCTAAAGGCAGAGATGCAGAAGTCCAGGAATGCGTGGACTCTGGTTCTAGAAGGTTTGGTTCCTTTACGGAAGGAAAAACTTCTGTCAAATCTCTCCTGGTCACGTAGACAGCAGGTGACTTAAGGTCCCATTTCCCTGGTCTTGTGGAAGTTTCTTGTGCACAGTGGACTCCATGGACTCGGGTCTTGTCCTCTAACGTGACCTCTCTGGTGGCATGTCTTCGCCCTGCCTCTCTGCCGTGTGAGGGTGTCTGCATGTGAAACAAACGTGGGACAGAGGAGGAGTCACGGGAAGGCCCCTCGTATCTGTGCAGTCTGACCCCCTGACCGAGCAACATGGAGCCAGTCTGGACCGTGCTGGAGAGGGGCCTTGGGACCCCCAGGCGGCCCCCGGGAAGACGAATAGGCTACGGTATGACTGAGGTTTCCCTCAGTGGGCTGGACTTCAGAAAACCCATGGAACCTGTTCTAGCCGCTGTCACTAGAGGGTCACCGAGGTCCTTGTCACCACTAGATGCGAACCTGTAGGGTTAACGGTGGGCGCTGAACCCAGCACTTCCTTGGGAGGACACCCTTGGGTGCCCAGGGTCGGGTCAGAGGCTCCAGGCTCCCGTGGAGCCAGCCCCGGCTCCACTGTCCACTCAGCTGCGCTTCTTCCCAACGAGAAGGGCGAGGCCAGCGGGCAGAGAGGCCGGGACCCGAGTACCCAGGGACCAGCGCGAGGGAACCCGGCAGCTCGGGGAGAGGTACCACTTGAGAAGGGACGCCGTGGGATGGGTCCCACCTGCCTGAGCCCACGTGCACCAGCTGCTCTGGCCTGGGGTCTGGGAGTCCAGGGGCTGGGGGACGGGGGGCATGAGAGTAACACGTCTTAAAACACGTGACAGAACAGAGCTGGGAGGTCCCATTGTCCGGGACAGGTCTGTGCCAATGAGCCTTTGGAGTGAAGGTTTCCTCCGCCGATGACTTCGGCGAGGGGCTCATCGGGTCCGGGCCGACCGAGACCTTCCCGGCAGATGCCGCGGAGTCCGTCTCCACCCAGCGCTGCCTGGCCAGC
>NW_006436294.1:5099913-5107032 GCF_000325575.1 Pteropus alecto
GTACCAGCTGTACTCCCGCAGAGGCACGTGGCTGAGCAGAGCTACTGACGATGCCCATTTGAGCACGTGGCGGGAAAACCCATAGGGCGGTAGCAACGAGTGTGCGTGTCCTGGGACAGGACGTAGCAGTCCGGCCGCACGGACACTGGTCGGAGGTCCCTGTGCTTGGGACTTGGGAATTTTAAGCTGCATGGCTAGAGGAAAGCTCGCCCCTCATCTGGCACGATCGGGGCCACGTCGCATGACTCCGGCTCCTGAGCTGTCCTGCCTGCGAAGCACTCGTGGAACTGGGCAACCTTTAGACTTTCCTGTAATGTGACCAGCAGGTGGGTCCAAAGCTTGTCATTGTGACCGTATAAATCTCACGGCAGGAACCGCCACCTCAGGCCCTTGTGTGATCTTCGTGGGGGCTACAGCATCACGCTCGCATCCGATCAGGAGTGACTGCTCTGAGCTGAGAGGCAGATGGTCGCCGTGAAGACTTGCAAGGGGCCAGGTCCTTCCCTGGGAGGCCAGAGCGCAGGAAATCAATCTCGGCTAAGTTAACTTCACCTCCCATTTCCTCTGCAGAATATTTGCAAGAAGTTTTAGTTGATCACTCATGATTTATTTCTTCCCAAAGTGTGGAATCATTCTCTTAGGCTTTCTTCCAAGAATCGTGTAGAAAGAAATCTGGGTCCTCTTCCAAGGGACGGAGCACCGGTGTGTGCCGGAGATGTTTACTCTGCTCCGGGTTGTTTGGGGTCATACGGTGTGTGGCTCCCCTCATTTTAGAGCCTTCGCATCCCACGTGCCCCACACAGGGCTCACCAGGGAGTCCCGTGTTCTTCCCTGCTCTGCTCAGCCCTCTTCTTTTGCTTGATGGCTTGATCGAATGCAGGAAATTGGCTGAAGATCTATTTAATTGAGCGCCGTCTTTGTCCTGGGGCAGTGCGGGTTGGGGCAGGCCTAAGTAGAGCCCGCCCCAGCTGGTACAAGCTATGTGAACACGTACATGTCACTTCTCTTATGGGTAAAGTAGGGGATGATCATGTACCCTGAATGGTTATAAGGATACTATTAAAAAAAAAAAAAAAACCTTGAACTCCAGTCGAATCTACTCATAGCAACCTGATTTGATACTCCAGATCAGAGAGCCTAGAATGAGACATAAAACTGTGAGTAGAGAGTCGAAAGCCACGGTTTTCACGATGGACTTGGCTGTCAGCTTTTCGAAATGATTATAATTTCTGCAGATGAGGAAACTGAGGTTTAGCGTTTCGTTCCGGTTTACATGGCTGACCTTACTGTCTGCCGAGCATCGCCGTACTGGGTGCTGCTCCTACAGTCCTACGGCGTTCGCGACGAGCGTGAGCGACCGGGCAGCCTTTAGAAATTAAACAAGGTTTAAAGGTTCACACGGCTGGTAGGTGGTGGAACTGGCAGTAGAACCAGAGGGATTTCTCTCCGCAGCATGGAAAATAACTGAATTAGTCATGCAGTGATAAATGAATCTCTGCTCCCTCCTCCCCACGGAGCTGGGTTCTGTCGACCTCAGGGTACGCAGTGTGGGAAGGGCTGGCCCGAGTTTCGTTGAAGCATCAGGAGGCACCTGACACCCTGCACCCTGCACCCTGCACCCTGCACCCTGCACCGGATCTCACCGCTGGTCTTGCTACGCCCAGCCACCCGAGCGGACAGCAACAGAGCTCCGTGGCCTCGCCTGGAGGGCTGCACCGTGGGTTCAGACGAGAGGTGCAGGCTGCCTCTTTTCCCCTGGAAACGCACTGCCGACTGCTGCCCAGAGCGTCTGTTGAGAGGAGGGTTCACGCTGGCCACACACGAGACCAGAAGCTTTCACTCCCAGCGGAAGTCAGTGATGCCGCTTCGCAGCTGGATCCAGGAGACATTTAGGGAGCCCTTACTTTGTGAGGGGCCGGATCAGGGGCTCGGGGCACTCTGGTGGTTTCTTGTACCTTGGGTGGTTCTCATGACACTGCTGCATAGTGACGTGGGTAATAGGAACGGTGTGCAGATGTAGGGTGACAGGATCACCAAGGCCGAGCAGTGTGCTCAGGGGCGTGCTGCAGGCATGACCGGACCTCGCGCACAGAACCCCAAGTCACGTTGCCACTTATGCTCCAGTTACATGTCACTGTAATGCCTTGGGGTGGGCACCCATCCCTAAGCCTTTGTTGCGTTATTGTGTGACAGGTGCCACGGGCTTGAAGAGACATTATCCCAGTCCTTGAGAATCTCAGTTACGCGGCTTCTGGCAGACAATCTGCCTTCATTTCAAGGTTTTACGAGGGTATTTGGCAAACAGATTTCTTTTGAAAAGCATACTTTAACTGTGCGTGAAACTGCATTCATGTACCTGACTTCGCTCTGCTGCGAAGTTCCGCTTGGGGCTCCTTCGGAACCTCGGACAATTCTCGTGGGCTGATCACTCCGTCCCTGTGGATCGAGAGCACAGGATCCCTCGTCATCGCCTACGCCGTAGGCTACGCGATGACACGTGACGGTCACGTCTCGGCCCCTGTCGTTGCCGTGATACCGTGGCCATTTTCATTCACGATCTAGCCGCACGGGCTCCTGACGGTCCAGAGTGTCCCACACGCGTGCATGTGCACCTTCGTGTCTGCCCCGGCCTCAGACGTGCGCCCGGCCCTTGTACTAGTGCTCCATGTGCGGACGAAAGTGAATTTCAGAAAATCGAACGAGTGTCAGGTTCTATAGCCGTGGGTTGGGTCTCAGGAAGCCAGCCTCAGGCTTCAGCAGGGGGAGGAGGTTCGGGGTTCCCACTTAATACAGGGCTACGGGCTACCTTTGTGAGAATTATGGGAAAGCATCTCTGTGGGAACTTAATGGAAAATGCTGACCACCCGAGTGAATAAATTAGAAAAATTCCCAACAGCTCAGTTCCTGCTAATATTTCCAAGGATATGTGACAGTTATTCAAGCGTGCTATGGCTCTGCTTTAATAGGGCTACGAAGAAAGTGTCACACGCCTACGGGAGTGGGGGCGTCACTTCAGTCTGGAGCGCGTGGTGAGCGTGAAGTGGGGTACAGTCCCGCTCCGTGCCCTAGTCGTGTTGCTTCGGGAAAGTCACTCAGATTATCTGAGATTGTGGCCTCATTTGTTCAAGATGGGTAATAACACACTCTCTCACGTGCCCAGTATGATGACAGGGATGGCATGTGTGCAGGTGCTCGCAACAGGACGGGTGCTAATGCGTCCCTTGCAGGCCTGAGACATATATGGAAACTGTCTGTACACGTGGCTAGGTCAGTCGATCTGTGGATTTGCGAAGCTGCATGTTGACAACTTACTGCTTCTCCAGCGCCGTGGAGCACACGTCTCACAATCAGGACGTCACTGGTGACCACTGGTAGCTCTCTGACGAGGAAGCGGCGTTAAGGAGGTGCAGTCATTTCCTCTGCCAGATGCTCTCAGCGCCCCATGCTGCTCTCGCTTGGTGACAGTGACCAATGCTGGGTGCTGGCCGTGGGCCCTTCCGCTGTCTGCCTCGGGCCTTTTCGGGGTTGTGGGGCCTTCTAGGCCTACAAGCACACACAGCCTGGAGGTGTTTGAGGGTTAATATCCCCTTGGCCAACCCTGAAACAATGCTGAACAGGAGGCTTTGGATTAATGCCAAGCCTTCGGACCTTCTGAAAGACAATTCTGGGGGGCCCGCATGTATCTGTCCAGGTGGGCAGAGCGGAACCCGCCCTGTGCCCCATGGCAGCGGCATTAACCGCAAACTTGCCATGTTCGTCTCTCTCCCTCTCCCACTGTTCCTGCTCCCTAACTCCTGCTTCCTGGGGTCACCTCCCAAGTCAACCGCCTGGACCAGAGGATTTGTCCCAGGCTCTGCTTTAGCGAGGGCCTAAACAGAAACGGCCATCGGCGACGTCTGGATTCAGCTCCAACATGTAAAGCCCTGGGAAGTTACTACACCTGTCAGGACAGCAAGAAAAACACTGGACAGACTGAAAGCCAACGACCTATTTGGGGCCCATCAGGACTAAGTGTGCATGGCAGCCGCCACCCCAAGGTCCGCAGGGACAGGCACGTCCACAGGACTCACAGACATCCGCTGACCCAAAGTGGAAGGCGCCAGAGCTGCCTGCTGGGAGGAAGACGATGGGCTGCTGACCGTGGACCGGGAGCAGAGGGAGGGGTCCTGGGCCTGCCCTGGGGCAGCTTTGCCTCCGGGTTCTGGATGAGGATTCAGAAGGACCCGGTTCTGGCTCTGGCAGGGGCGGGGTCAGGCTCGCCAGTGTGGAGTAAGCCCACGGTACTCTCTCAGGAATGGCCTCTGCCCAGAGGGGCAGATTCTATGCGAGCCCCATCCCAGAGTCATGGCCGGTAGGCCCACTCCCCCTTACTCCTGTCCCCTCCAACTGTCCCGTCCGTCACCCGTCAGGACCAGTGGAAATACTCGAGGTCACAGGCCCCTCCTATGACTGAAATTTAATTGGGGGACGGTAGAACAGCCCTCCCCACCACGGCACCACCACGTGAACGAGGATTAGATCTGAAAGAACAAAACCAGACCGTGAGGAATAGGCAAGGGAGACGAAGTCACAGGGGAGACAAACACAAGGTCGCTAGAGGAGTCCTAGGCCTCTGGCACCCACAGCAACACCGAACATGAAACACAGCCCTAAATCTCCACGCTGCAGACGTACCCGATGCAACGTATCCAGCTTTCGACAACAGTAACGAAAATCCAAGCCAGGCAAAAGTCAGATAAAAAAATGGAAAGGCACGAAACCAGCCTCATCCAGACTCGGGTCTGACCCAGATGTTGGAATGATCAAGGAGAAAATCCAAAATGACCGACGAGCATGTTATGAGCTGGATGTTTGTCACCCCAAAACTCAGGTGGAAGCCCTAGCCCAAAGTGCCTGTGTTCAGAGATGGGGCTTCTAAGGAGGTAATGAAGGTCACGTGATACTGTCACAGGGGGGCCCTGATCCAATAGGATGGGTGTCCTGATAAGAGACACGTAATTGTTCCTGCCACGTGAGGCCGCGGTGAACAGGTGGCTGTCAGCCAGCGAGGGGTAGAGAGCCTTCACCAAGAACTACGTCAGTGGTCACCTTGACATTCTCAGCCTCCGGAACTGGGTGGAAATGCCATATGGATATCTGTCCACTCATTGTGGGCGAAGCCCCCCGCTGATACGAGATGTTAATAACGGGCGACTGGACGCAGGCCCATGGGGACTCTGTGCCATCCCCATCTGCGCAAGTTCTTCAAACAGAAAACTTCACCTTTGTCTAAGTCTCCTAAAGCTTGCCTTGCATTACGATGGGGCAGCCAACCCAGGTCTGTCATTCTGCCCTTGGGTAGGAGAGTTCACAACACGTGCATGAACTCGCCCGCTCTGAGTGAGACGCCCTCGTGGCTCCATTGCAGAGAAGAGGAAGCGGGTACAGGAAAGTGAGGTGACTTGTTCAAAGCCACATCGCTCCTAAGTTCTGAGGTCAGAATGTGTCCTCGAATACTTTCATTCCCATTATATAGGAGATGTGTTTTCAAAGGGATCACGTAGCTGTGGAGGTCACCGCTTAACACTGCACAAAGTTGTGGGCAGCCAGCGTTTGGACTGGTGCTCGCCCACCCACCTCGTGTGCAGGTGGCCTGATCCCTGTGCCCTCATCTGTCACGTCATCCACTGGGTAGCCTTGGGTAAGTCCCCTTGACCTTCTCTGCCCCATCTCCTCACCTGCTAAATGAAGGGATTGGACTAGACCAGCTGTAAGGCACCTGTCATTCTGTATTTTGTGAGTGTTAAGATTTTTTCATTCTTCGAGTTAATGAGGGCCTTTCTAATACTTATTTTAATGACTGTCCCAGAAAAATAATAGTCCCACCTACCTCCCACTCCCATCTGCCCATTCTTTATGACGCTTTCATGCAATTGTTCCCTGAGGAGCAGGAGCAATGACCGTCAACACCCGAGGGAGGCCGGTTAGAGATTGCGCTTAAACACCGATATGCCAAGTACACACCGGCACACACGTGCACACGCAACAGCAGGCACTTTGCTGCACGGCCTCACGTGAAGCCTGTCCTTGGGTTTGCCACCACCCTCCCCTGTCCGTTACAGAGCAGAGGATGTTAAAATCCTGACACGAGTTTGCAGATGCATCACGCATTTTCAGGGTTAAGAGCTATTTTAAAAACTAACATAAATGCAGCCCTCACCGTAGAAGGGGCAGCGTGCTTTGCCTGGAAGAGGAGTGGGCGTGTTCTGGGTGTGGCTTTGCCTGTCCATGAGTTTCAGCCAGCATTCCTGTCCAGGGCTCTACTGAGCATTCGATCCACTGCCTGGCGTCCTGTGTATCTCATTAATAAGGTACCCGCTTTACACAACAGGAGGATCGGCGATCATAAGATACAAGTTGTGTGAAATACCGTGATAGCCAGGTGCTCCCGGCCAGGTGGTAAAGCATGGAACCGCCAGCAGCACTGGCACCCAAGGGCTTCCCGGGCCCAGCATGCGCCTCCCGCTTCTCATTCTCTAGACCACAGTCAAATACCAGCGCCTGTCAGTCAGACACGTCCTGCCTTTCCCGCCTCCCCATTTGGCCCAAGCCCACGTTCTGTTTGAACGTCAGCCAATCAGAACGGGAGGCAGCACTGTGTGGGAGGAGCCTCTGTGTTTGTGCTGAGGACAGACAGGCCTTGTTTCACATGCTATCCTGACACATACTGGCTCCCCAATGAGGACGGGTGAGTCGCCTAACATCCGAGCTACATCTACACGCTGGTAAAACGGGAGTCTTTTATGTAGCGACTTGGCTTTTGGGTCAGAATTTGTAAGGTACCGTAAGAAAATTGCCAGGCCTGTAGTAGATAACAAAGCACAGTATATATCATAACCCAGTTCAGCCGCCATGAAGCTGGTTCAGATCTGTTCCACCTCGTACCTCATCCAGAAGTGATCTCTTAAAACCTAACTTTATCAGTTCTTCTCCCGAGCTTCTCAATTTTCTCTACCCTGCACTTGGCATGTCTTGCCCTCTTGCTAGACCGTGAGCATAATCTTCATCTGATTCAATTTTACATCCCCCAGAGGGCTTGGCAGACAGGAAAGGTTCAATAAACACTTAAGAAATGAACAA
>NW_006436294.1:5107087-5108221 GCF_000325575.1 Pteropus alecto
AGCATCCTGAGAAAGGGCTCTGCTCCAAGTTTCATGAAATTTGCTGCATTTGCAATAATGACTTAGAGGCAGCTCTCTCCGTGGAGTCCACACAAGCCTGATTAAACCCCACGCACGCAAAACAAACCTTCACTCTCACCAGGTGGCCTGAGGATTACTCCAAAGTGTCCTTTAAAGAAGTCGTTGTGTTACCTAAGGTTACCTAAGGCTCTCCAGATGTCACCAAGCAAACCGTGTCCGTGACCAGCAAGCTCCAAACAATGCTGCGGTGTCATGAAAAAGCTTTGTCATCCTCAGCTAAAATCATACAGGCCCGTTATAAGAGTAGCCATTCCTGAAAACACAGCCAGAATCCCACAATCCCACATTCAGAACCTCAGGTTGCTGACGTCTTGGCTCTCAGGATGAGCGTCCCCAGCTAAGGAGATGGCATCTTATCAGACTCGGTCCCCAGTGCTTGGGACAGTAAGTTCTTGGCTTAAAAGTATTTCCAGGATCCACCCGCTTGCTGTCTGCTGGAGCGTCCAGTGCAGCCGCCACATTTGACAGGTGGAGATGCTGAGTTTCGAGGGGGCGGGGGCGGGTCTCCAGCACAGGCACCAAGGGGCCGGGGCTCCTGCTCTGAGCTGCTACAGCACGTTCCCACCTCCAGCGTGCAGACGGGGCCACTGAGCCAGACCTCTTTCAGCAGGCTGTGAATAAACGTGGCTTCTCCGCTCTGAGAGGTGAATGTGGTTCCTAGGGCCACTCAATTCTGAGTCCGAATGTAGATAGCAAATGTCCTGGACCACCTAAGCACACTCGGGGTCAGAGGTGGCAGGAGCGTGCAGGCACACGAGTCTGGTGAGGACAGAGGTGACCACTGGCAGATCTAGCCCTTCACGCCCTGATGGGCCACAGAAGGACACGTCCGGGCTGGAGACGGGAGGTGTGGGATGCTCAAGGCTGTTTCTCACTGTAACTCAGGACGTGGCATGGAGCTGCAGGACATCCTGTGCCTCGGCTTCTCCGTCTCTGCAGTCTGGGGGGTTAACGGAGCTGTCTTCTGCATCTCTGCCAGCTCTATCATGCTCAGAGTTGTGACTTCCCAGATGATCTTTTGGCTTTGCCAGTTAAATAGATGTGCATAGAATT
>NW_006436294.1:5108234-5118281 GCF_000325575.1 Pteropus alecto
GACAGGAGAAATAGAAGGAATGCTTATCGAACTGTCATTATGTCCTAGACACCGGGAGGTGTCACCAGCTCTTCCTTCTGTGACAGACTCGTGCCTTCGGCTCCTGGAAACCCTGCCAGCAGCAGCCTTCATCTGTCTTCTCCTTCGGGACTTCCTGAGCCGCCGAAATCTACGGGACTCTGAGCCAATCTCGACACTCTTGGTCCCTTTCGTCCCTGACGTATGGGTCTGATTTGGGGGATACCTAAACATCGCACGTGTTAGCCATCCTCCCACCTGTTACCTGCTACTTAATCTGACAGATACTCGGGGTGTGCCATGTGACGAGACTTCAGACATGGCCCCAACAACAATTTGTGGCATTTCCTTAGTGGATGTCATCATCCGCACTGAGCCGTTGGGCCCCGATGGCCAGGCCCATGTCTTGAGGACATCGACAGCATCCGTGGCCCAGTATCGAGAGGGGGCCAGATGCTCGGCAGACACGCCCCAGACGGAGTGACCCCCTATGCTGTGTTCCAGGTGAGGGGTGGACCTGCACCTTGCACAGTGGCCGCTATCCAACTCCTCCTTCCCAGGCTGGCATTCCCACTCAGGATGTGAATCACAAAGGAGCACACCACACGCTAAACTCTCCACTTGTCCCTCTGTGGCCAGTCGGTTCCCCAAACCCTGCTCACCACCGAGCATGAGGCTCCAATCCCCACCACCCCCACTACCTGGCCCCCCGTCTGTGCAGTCGGCCCAAACTGCCTTGCGCAGGAATCTGCAGAGAAACCAAATACTCCCCTTGTAAAGAAGAACTTAGGATTTATGGAAATTACAACTAGGAAGTGTTATACGTGTAACGATGGCAGATCTTGCCTATGAACGAAGAAGTCCAAATTCAAAGAACGAGTGTTGCTTGTTAAAATACCCATGGCTATAAAAATAAAAAAAAAAAAATCCATGGCTAAAGGAGAAAACACGCACAGACCGTCGCTGGTTGAGCCGGGGTAAGATCCTCCCTGCCTCTCTATCGTAGTGACTGTTTTGGAAGGCAATTTGGCAGCATAACTTCCAGAGCCATGGAAATATTTATATTCTTTGACCCAATAATTCCCTTCTGGGAACCGAGCCTAAGGTAAAATTCTATGTCTGAGAAAGAAAAGCAACATCTATGTTCAATACACCCCTGAAGCACTATTTTTTAATGGAGGAAAACTAGAAAGAGCCTTAAATAATCAATAACAGGGAAATGGGTTTATAAATTGTAGCGTATACACTCACTGGACTGGCAGCGCTTTTAAATGAGTTAAGGAAACTTACTCCTCGGATGCGAGCGGAAGGAAAGCAGGACGTGGTGACGTCACATGCGTTGTCCAGGTCCAGTGGGGAGTCCATCCTTTGCCGCCATCCTCAAACTGAGGCTCTCAGGTCTGGGATCAGTGTCCTCCACGTTCCTGGGCGTTTCCGGAAATTGCTGCAGACCGCCACCCCAGGGCCCCCCATTGCTCCTTCGCTCCTTCCTGCCGGTCTGTGCTCAGGTGCGCCCCGACTCTCCTCTCCAGAACAGCCTTGAGCAGCTCCGCCTGGAGCTGCCGCCCCACGCCCAGGTGCCGGAGACAGGGCGTCTTCATCCCTTCTTGCCCGTGATGCAGAAGGCACACGGAAGGGCCCTGGCGAGCAGTCACCCTGGCAGGGCTCACGAGTAGGTGCGTCCTGGGCAGGTGCCCACAGGCCAGGCTGCCGGTGGGTGCTGACCCTGCAGCAGAGCTGTCAACGGCACTGAGCTCCCTGGGGTCTTGAGCTCTTGCTCCCCATGTCAGGAGAGGGTTTTAAAGAAGGCGGGGCCTGTGCAGGCCTGCTCGTTGGTTCCAGGAGACGATGCCTGTATGTCTCAGGGTTTCGAGTGCTCCCATCACTCCCCAGTGCCGCTCTGCTCAGCCGAATGCCTTTTCAAACAGCCAGACGCAGCACAAGGGCCAGGAGACCCAGGGGAGTTTGCACCGAGTGGGCAGCTGCCCTGCACTAGACACTGTCCACAGCAAACAGCGTCTTCTGCTCATGGCTCCTCATAGTATTACTCTATGACCTGACATGGGACAAAGGAACCTGGAATAAACGAGTTACCCAAGTACAAAGTGGTTCATTTGTTCACTCAGTCATTCAACAAATATCTAAGCACATGCTGTGTGCTAAGCACTGTTATGTATGGTCTTTTGGGGCAGTTTAGCTCAAAAGCATCAGACTTTGGAATCAGATCCTTCTGCATTCAATCCAGACTTAGCCCATCTCTTACTAGCTGGGGTGCCTTGCTCTTCCCAAGCCTCAGTCACCCCATCTGTTGACTGAGGATTCTGAAGCCTGTCTTCTTGGGCAATCACTGTGGTACTTGGATGAGGTTAAGGGGACAGATCATCTCGTGACGGGCACATATTAATGGCACCGTAAATACTGGGAAGTTATCAAGTAGCACGAAGGACAAAGGTTCTCCTGAAAGTCGTTGCTTGGAGAGGGAGTCGAAAGAGGTAGGAAAACATTCAAGAGAAAAGCACACAACCCAACGTAGTGCATTTACGTGGAAGGGCGAAATGGTACCGATGGTTTCTCAAGAATGAAGCGTGCGTGAAGATTGCCCACGGGCTTTTTAAAAGCAGATCTCAGACCTCAACCCAGAGATCTTGGTTAAGTATCATCTTGTCCGAACCAAAGAATGAGTACTTTTAAAAGTACCTGAAATCATTCTTTGCAGCTGATCAGTTTGTGGACTCTCCTTTGAGAAGCTCTGGTGTAGACACGTGGATTCAGATCAACTCTGTCCTCAGGTTGGAGCTCTGATCTACCTCCTTTGTGCCCTTGGCTGAGTCACTTAAGCTCTCTGAGTTTGACTCATAAGTAATAAAATGTGATTTACCACTGCTTTCAAATGATCGTGAACGTGGACATTATTGGGGGCTGTAAAGTGCTATAGAAAAAAAAATGTTATTTGTTTTTCATAGAGGATGAGGCACGGCTCAGTCTGGCAGTTGGCTTAGGGCCTCGTGGGGTTACCTGACCAAGCTGGTCATTGCTAATAAAAAGCATCGTGGCTCAAATACCTGGAATGCAAACCTTTCATTTAAGGTGTTGTCCAGCTGACTCGTGTGTGGTTCATTTAAAAAGTACGTAACTTCTCTGAATCCGAAGAGATTAGCCAGGTGGAACAAATCCCTTGGCCTCCCAAATCTCAGGTTCACGTGTGTAACGAGGGAGCTGGAGATGCTTTCGGGCCCTGCCTGTGAAAATACTTTGCATACAGACACTCAGATGGTACTGGGCGACATTACGGGGAGGGTGGCTGTGGCCCCATTTTCTCTGCTGTGAAGCAGCTCATCGCTTCTAACTCGCCATACTCATGAGGGTGTCAAGCAAATGGGAGCAGATAAGGAGGATGAAATGCTCTGAGCGCGAAGAGCTGAGAAAGTGTAAGGGAAGATGCTCGCGTTCACCCGGAGGGAGCAGGTCACGCAGCCTCTTCGCCGGGATCGCCCGGCCAGCTACGACACACGTTGACAACTTCGCTTCTGTCCTCTGTCCATACCTGTGACCTTCCCAGCAGCCTCTGGTTCTGAGGTCCCCACCTCCTTCTCCTTGTGGAGGGCTCACATCAGAAAGAAACTTAGCACCTACCCCGCTGCTCAGCACCTCGGGAGCTGCGGACCGTCTGTACCCTCAGGGGGCAAGACCTAGAAACAGTCGCCGGGGGAAGTCTTGTCTCTTTCTGTTCAGCGGCAGCTTCCGTTACTGAATTTTCACAAAGAAATCGTTTCGTTGTCGATATGCATTTACATGATGCCGGAATTTGCTTCGTCTCTTTGGAGGAAGGTACAGAGCAGGCCAGGTGGGCAGTGGTTTGTGCAGATGCAAATGTCCTTCGCCTGGTAACTGCTGGGCAGCAGAGCATTAAAGCCCGTCATTGACGGTGAGAAGGATCTGGGGTCGGGTCCTGGCCCCACCGTTTGACGAGAAACACCACAGTCACCGTTCTCCTTCCCAGCTGGCCCATCTGTAGAATGCGATCTTACGTCATAGAGGATGAAAGTCATGAGAATACATAATCCGACAGTAAGTGCTAAGAAATAGTATTATGAGATATAAAGGAAACGATGATAGAGGGAAGAGGGTTAGACAATGAGTCAAGGAGTGAACCTCTGAAACCCCACATCTTCCAACCAGTCTCTGAGCTAGAGCTTCTGAAGCTTTCGTGTGCATGCAAATCGCCCAGGAGAGCTACTCAAAGGCAGATCCCGATTGGGTAGGTCTGAGGTGGATCCCAAGATTCTGCCGTTCTAACAAACCCCCCGCCCCCAGCGATGCCAAGGCTCCTAGTCCATGGACCACGGCTTGTTTTACTCTGCTTAGCTTTATCGTGCTTCACGGGTATTGTGGTTTCTTTACAAACTGAAAGCAAGACCATCCACCAGCAAAAAAATGATGTCTCACTTTCTCGCGGCAGGCTGGAACTGAACCTGTGACGTCTTCAAGGCATGCCTGTGCTTGGAATGGTGAGGGCGTGTTAACGAGACACCCCTGTGATCTGTATGCACATTGGAGTTTGAGAAGCTCTGTGCCGCATCTGGCATCTTTAGCTCACGTCAGCGCGCTCGAGGTAGTGACTCTTACAATTGTCAGTTTAGAGATGAGGAAACCAGGGCTTATGAGGCTGTGGTCTCACGGTGGGAACACAGTAGGTCTGGACAAACCTACTGTGTTCAGAGCCCACAGGTTCGAGCGGGCTCAGCACTCTGACAACCACGAGAGGAGCAGCAGGAGCTGCCACCAGTGGGGCGCGGTGGTCAGCGACCTTGTGCTGGCCTCAGTCGCGGGCACCTGGGTCATCTCCCTGTCCTCTGCGCTTGAAGCCGAACAGTTGAGCCCCACTGCCCACAGGGATATGGGCTCAATCCCTTTCCCTCTTCCCTCCCTGGTCCATTAGGCTTGGCAAGCGCCTGAGCGTCAGACGGAGCTGCACAAAGTGCAGACTTTCCTGTTCCAGCTCTGCCCGGGGCTGTGAGAGCCTGTGAACGCGCACCGGCTCCAACGCGTCCTTCAGCACCACGGACAGGGGCGGCGGCACCTTCACTCTGGCTCTCAGCGGTCTGCCAGCAACCTCCAAGGCTATTTGAGGGCGCAGAGCAGCTAAACCTATTTTCCCCTAAACCCTTTAATTATTGTAAAAATAGAAGGCCCTCAACCACAGTCATCCAACTCGATAACCATGAATAATGCGCGTTAACGCACAGGCTAAGAATAGGAGATGGGGGTGCCGATTAAGCCAGCCGTGAGCAGCCGGGATTGGGCAGACTGCGTGTGTGGGACTAAGAGATGTTTATCCAAACACACTCATCACCCGTATCTGCAGATGCAGATGCCAAATAATGCATCAAACAGGCCGCTTAACATCCCTGCCGCAGCAGCAGCAGCATCGCCTGGAACGAAATCCTGGCGTTGGAGCCCAGCGATCCATTTTAGCAAGTCCTCTAGGTGATTCGGATGTTTTGTCTAAGAATCGCAGTTTTATTTCAAAATGACTTTAAATGTCAGTAATTTCACCGACCCTTGCAAAGATGTCTGAAGGGAAGGGGAGGAGCCGGCACTGGCCCGCATGAGGGTTGAGTCTCTGGTGCCATCCACGCCCCCTGCTAGTTGTGTAACCTTGGGCAAGTTGTCTTTCTGGAGGGTCGGGAGGTCTGCTGATACCATGTGCCGTTCCAGTCTCTCTATGTGTAACAGCCCAGTGAAAGGCACGGATGCCTTCTTTTAAGCAAGAAATCAATATTCTGTAGCATGTCAAATCAAGATCCTGGATGACCAGGGTTTCAAAGTCCAACAAATCTTTGTCCTGCTGACTCCAATACCCCCATTGTGTTCATTAAGAAAGAACGAAGGAAATGAACTGTATGTCAGTTGCCCGTTCCATACCTGTTTTACCTGTAGCATTACCCGAGAAGAGTACAAATCCCCCTCCGATGTTTGGAGCCCACACCTGTTTCCGGCTGAAGGACAGGACTTCTGAGGAAAACTGTCACTTATCTGAGCCCCTCCCTTCTCGTCACAGACCCCCCACATAACAAGGGACCCAGTGACCTCTACTGTCTACTTTTGGCTCCAAAACGTCTTTGAATCTCAGAATTTCCAACAGAGTCTCACTTTGAAACACATCAGAGAATCATCCACGTTCCAAGTCCCTTTGCTCATGTGCTGCTCACACTGTAAGAGGGCGCCGTGTCCCTCTGAAGTCGGGCAGTGACATCATAGAGCGTGCCGAGCAGCGCGGGCCTGCGGGGAGGCCCGAGGCTTTGCGGGGCTGTCTGTAGGTAAGCCGTGGGGCAGGGTCGGGCCACTGGCTGGCTCAAGCTCTCTTCTCTGATGAGAAGTTGAGTTCGCTGGGGACATCACCACTAGCTACTGCCTGTGCTCTGTGAGCCACACAGCGAAAGGATGACCTCTCTGCAACAATCTTTTTCTCTGTTAAAAACTTCACAAGGACTCCCTGCTACCCACAAATAAAGCCAAAGTCTTTAGGTTTTCCAGACCCTTTCCCGCCTGCCTTCCCGTAGCTGGATCAGTGGTTCTCAGTGGGAGGGGATTTTGCCCCCTCCTACAAGGGACATTAGGCAATATCTGAAGACATCTGTGGTTTTCACAAGGGGGTAGAGTCTGGAGATGCTGCTGAATCTTCTACAATGCACAGTACAGCCCCGCACAGCAAAGGTTTATCCACCTGAAAATGTCAATAGAACTAACACTGAGAGACCCTGAGCTCAATTCTGCTGAGCTCAAATGCGTCTTCCAAGAAGCAATCTGGGGCTGCATCTTCTTCCCCAAGAGGACGTAGGGGCCCCAGCTCTGGTCTCCCACGGAAGTAACCAAGAGGGACTGAGGAGCACTCACCCCATTGACTTTATGAAATAGCAAATCCTCGTCGCTGTCTATTTTCTCTTCCAGGCAAAAACTGGGATCAGCTCACTTTTGCTTTGTTTTTTAACCTTGAGGGGTGCAGTGTTGGATTCGTCATACCAACCCATTAATAGAACTTATCTTCCTTGATCTACGCAGCATCTCAAAGTTGTGGCACATAGCAGACTCTATAAATAGTTGTCCAATCGGTGACACATAGGAAGATTATTACTCACTGTTGCTTTCCTGCTACAACCACTTGGTATGAAAAATAAAACTCAAACAGACATCCGGTGCCGTGCACAGTGCAGGACGCTTACCCGCTGTGAGGGGAGGACACTGGGCAGGGCTAAGCCAGGTGGGTGTGAGTGCCCCTCGGTCACTACCTTGAGTTTGTGCCAGTGTCTGAACTGGGTCCCTCGACCTCTGAAATGTTGCCTGTCCCAAGTCCGTGGCAGGGTGGGAAGGATCCTTCTTCGCTTCTGAGGACTTGAGGACAGCGAAGCAACACTTGGGGATCGGACAAAGAAGTTTTAGGGACGTTGGGGGACCCAGATTTAGAAAAGGCCAAGCACGCGATTGTCTGAGGTTCTGCTGGCGGCACCACGTACCCTCAGTTGCCAGACACGAACCTCCATCACACGTGACCTTCCTAATCTGAGCGCTGGGTTTTTCCCTATAATCTAAGCAGCCGGCCGCCACGCGGTCAGCTGCTGCACCGAGCCTTGGCACTCCGCTGCGCGACACTCACGCTCCATTCCTGTTTTGAAGGTCTCAGGGCAGCCATCGTAGGAAGGCAGGACCCCCAGGACACAGAACGGCCTCACTGTTGTTTCGGCTCGGACTCCTCACGTGCTGATCCCCTGTCAAGTTCATGGCCCCAGTAAAAATGGAAGAAAACCATAAAAAACTATGAACTTATTGTCGTGCGATCCAAAATCCTGTCTGCTGCTGAGTCCACGAACTCAATAAAATTCCGCTGAATCTCTTTTATTTGCTTGCTGGACTTTCTCCAGGTCACAGGCATGAAATTGGGACATAAAATCCATATGAGGTTTTATTTATTGCCATAAGCATTTCAGCGAAGATGCTGAAGAAACGTCATCCCGGTCACGCTGTTTCCGGCCAGCTCCCAAGATTTTCGTCACCGGCGTAAGCTTGTCTTCGCGGGACGTGTTGCCTATTTGTCCCCACGTCTTCCCTATAACTCTGTAAGGCCCTCGTGGGATACAACCCAGAGTCCACTCGGGCACTCGCACCGCTCCACAGCCTTGCCCCATAACGCCCACGGCTCCGTGCTCCCGGCAAACAGGGATTGGTAAGAAGCCCGTGCTTTTCCAGCTTCTGGCTAAGGGCTCTCCTCCTGCCTCTCACTGAACTCTTAACTACGAAGATGTCACCTCTTTTACCTCTAATTTTGAGTCTTTTCTTTTTCCTAGTTTAGCTCAAAGCTTGTCAATGTTGCTTATTTCAAAAAAAAGCTCTTTTATTCATCGATGTATTGTTTTGCTAGTTTATTTCTGTTTTAATCTCTATTATTTCATTCCTTCTGCTAACTTTGGGCTTAGTTTATTATTTTCTAGTCCCTTGAGGTATAAAGTTAGGTCGTTCCTTTGTAGCGATCTTTATAAATGATGCTATTTATCGCTACAAATTTTCCTTAGTACTGTTTTCGTTAAGCACCCACTGTATGCCCACTCACTCCGAATGTGCATGCGCTATAACCTGACATGGATCCTGACCTGAACTCTATCGAATCTCACGCCAGGCTTGTTCCGAGCACTCTGTCCAGGAACAAGAGGACAGAGCATCTCCCAAAGACAGGCGACGAGGGAAAAGTAAATGACCAAAAACTACAGGACGTGAACAAATAAGCAAACCACCCGCAACCCGGAGCTTGCTCTGCAGGCTCTCAGAACACAGCAGGCTTCCCCTCCCTCTTCTGCCTCTCAAGGCCACCCGGACCCACGCCCTCCTCCCCTCTTCCCAGCCCCCAGCTCGGGCTGCAGATGTCTCTCTTGGGCACTCCCTGATTTCCCCGAAGAAGCCTTGTGACTACGGACGGCTACGCCTAGATCCGTGGACACCACCGAACACAGGAGAGGAGACTAGTTTCCAAAACGAGGGGCAGAAGCAGCTGGTGACACAGGCATCAACCCGTACTCTCGGAGCGCACGGCGACGGGATGCTGAGGGCAGCCGGCATTTTGGACCTGAGAGACAGGGGGTCTGGGTCCTGAAATTTAGCTGGGTGAACCTTAGACCTGTTAATCACCATCTCTAAACCTCAGTTTTCTCACCTGTAAAAGAAAAAAATGGGACTTAAGCTTTGCGGTTTCTCATTTTAATAATAATCATCGTATTTTACAGCCCACTTACTAGCAATGTGATGCCTGGTCATCTCTAAATCTGAGTCTAACCTCTCGACTATAATATCGCCCTTCTTGAATCGAGGATGACATTCATGTTCTTGAAGCATTAACATAAGAATTAGATATAAACGGTTAGTCTCCCTTGCACTTAGCATAGAGTAGGCGTCCAAAACCTGAGAGTCACACTCAAAACTAACAAAATAAACGTCGATGACAGAAGGTGAAGTCAGAACTATAATCCCTTGGGGCATCAGACTCCACACTGATGAGTCTGCTCAGCACAGAGCAGCTCTGAGGGACAGACTGCTCAGCAAGGCCTCCTTGCACCTGAGTCACCACTGACCTCCCACAGCCTGTGATGCTCTGGCTTCGCTTCCCCAGAGGGGCTGAGAGGTGGCTGAGACCGACCAAGGTGACTGCAGGGTGATTCGGCTGGGGGTGGAGTGATCGTTCATCTATGCAGCGAGCAGTTTGGACACGATGATGCTTAACAGCCTCCCCAGGTGGGGCGATCTGAGATCGCTGAGGCCCGGGGCGAGGAAGTGGCTAAGCCCAGGCAGAGCTTGCTTTAAACACTGCTGAAGGAAGTGGCCAACTGCAAGAGAGTGGGGGAGTGACCGGGCTGGAAGTGAGACCGTCCGACGGCCAGTGCCTCCTGCCGGGACTAGAAACACTTGCGCGTGCCAACGTTTGGGAGCTCATCTTCCTGCATTTCTAGTTCTACTTCTATGGATTTATTCAGCCATGCCAGGTCT
>NW_006436294.1:5118801-5123312 GCF_000325575.1 Pteropus alecto
TCTGCCTTTTCCAAACTCGTGGACACAAATCCGGGCAGTTTTTCCCTCTCAGAAGGAGTTACGTGTATCCCAGGACCCATACGGCTCGTGAGCAGTTTGCTGAATCAAAAGGAATATGAAACATTAAGCTCAGGAAAAACTTGGCCTGCAGGATCCCCCCAAGTCTCCCCCATTTCTCCCTTCCCCTCTAGTCCTGCTGCAAACCCCCCTGAAAACTCATCGCAAACTCTAAACGCCCGCGCCAACTTCCAGGCGCTCCCCAAACTCCTCTGCTCTCTCCCAGCCCAGACCCACTGGGCTCTCACATCAGAACTCCCTGCCAGAAGAACTCTTAGGAGTCCCAGTTGGGGTCAGACGCCTTCCGTGGCTTCCCACTCCGGAGGGGTGGGAGGAGCCCGACCTCTGCTCGTAGTCAAGGTCCTTGGGCTTGACAGCCAGACCGCTTCTCCAGCTGTAGTCCGCGTCCCACGAGTGTCATCCTCCCCAGCCCTTCTGAACTATTCAGCTCCTGACTCAGTTCTCAGCATCTCTCCTCATCTCGTTTATCTGCCACCCGCCTATCGTAGCTCCTTTTCCGGAGCTGCCCCACGACCTGCCTGTATCAGCTGCATTCCTGGAGCTTAGCAGAAGTGCCACCTCCTGCGTGGAAATCTTCCCTGAAGATTTCTGCTTCCAGCCGTGACCGAGTGGCTGGGGACAGAGCCATGCAAGCTCCCGGGGCAGAGAGAAAAGTCAAGTAAAATGCCAAAAGCTCTGTCCGAAGGTGTCAGGCAGCGGTGGCAGCTGTCCTGAGAGCCAGATTCTGGAGAGAAGGGAGATGGAGGGGAATCGGCCCACACTCTCCCTGCTTTTTCGTCAGTGTACCTTGCTCCCCGGTAAGCACAGGAGCATCCCACATCCAGGCCCTGGCAGGGGGCTGCTGATAGAAGGCAGAGAAGCCAGCAGAATGGGAAATCTGCCTGGGCAGGAGTCCGCGGCTGTCAAAGCAGCCAGGACTCGGGATCCAGATCCCGAGAGAACCTGGACACAGGCAGCAAAAAGCCACTGAAGGAACGGAATAACACTGAGCGTCGCCTCGAGGAGCTGCAGAGACAGACTTGGAGTTCACAGCCCACGGAGGATGGGTCCTAGCAAAATCACCGGGAAGGACCAAATAGCCTTATAACTTAGAGACATCTCAGCCCCCGACTGGGTCAGGGTGACCCCAGGCTGTCTACCTAGCAGAGGGTGACACCTTCAGAGGCTCTACAGCAGGGGTCCCCAGCCCCCAGGCCACGGACCGGTACCAGTCTGTGACCTGTTAGGAACCGGGTCGCGTAGCAGGAGGTGAGCGGTAGACCAGCGAGTGAGGCTTCGTCTGTATCTGCAGCCGCTCCCCATGCCGGCATCACCACCTTGGCCCCACCTCAGATCGGCAGGTGTCAGATTCTCATAGGAGCACCGGTCCCTGGTGCCACAAAGGTTGGGGACCGCTGCTCTACAACGTTCCATAGGCAACATCTTGAAACATCAGCTATGTTAAGAAATGACATCAAAAGGGGGAAAAAGACAATGGGAACAGACTCGGGTGACGTGGTTATCAGAATCTCGGGACGAGAGCTTTAAAGGAGCTGTAATTACCATGTTTAAGAAAATACATGACCATGAACTGGAGGGTTTCACCGGCCGAACTATACCGGACAGAAATCGTGAACCCAAAATGCGGCCTTGAAACATAAGGAGATCCTGCCATTGGTGACAACGTGGACGAACCTGGAGCCCATTCTGCGAAGTAAAATACGCCAGTGACAGAAAGACAGAACCGCGTGATCGCACTCGTTTGAGGAGTCTCGAATAGTCACAGAAGCAGAGGGCACGGCGGCGGCCGCCCAGGGCGGGGGGCGGGGGAAACGGGCAGCCGCTGGATGGGGAAAAGTTTCAGGTGTGCTAAACAGTGAGCATCTCTGTGCCACGAACTTCAGACTGAAGAGGGCGGACCCCTGTGACACGTGCTGCGTGCGCTTGCGCAGAGAATCAAACGGATGCGGGAAGTCCGAGGCGTTGGATGTGCGTCACCGTGATTGTGGCGATCGTGTCGTGGGCGTCTGCGTCTGTGCACACGCATCCGGCTGTGCACGTCAAGCGTGTGCACTTCCCTGTGTATCAGCCAGGCCTCAGCACAGCTACGAAGAAAAGAAAGAAAACGAATGTGTTCAAAAGCGTGTTCAGTGTGAAAAATAACACTGTCAGAAGACGTGGCGTTTGTTTCTCTGCAGGGGGCGGTGAGGGGAGATGCAGACGCTGAGCTTCCTGACCAATTTAGGGCCACAGTAGAGGTCAGAGTCAGGGCCAAGGCCGTGCTGCTGTGGCAGCGGGTCTCCCGTTGGCGCAGAAGAGTTGTCCCTCTGGCAAAGTGACGGTCTGCGGTTGTCCTTGCTACCATCACTTTCCTTTTATTATGTTTTTGTTTAAAATTCATTTGGATTTTCCTGTTATTTTTTGGCAGAGTTTAAGGTCATTCCTTTATGTTAAGCAAGGGAGAACTGTGCTCTCGCAGCCCTGCATGAAATCAAAGCTCACTGGACGTAACGCGCATTGGGAGACACGTGGGTGCCGAGCGGGTCGGCAGAGTTTGAACGCAAGCGCCGTCCCCCGCGGGCTGGGCGCGTGGCCTCGGCACATGACGTCCCAGAGCTCGCCGGGCCACTCCCTCCCAGGGCTGTCGTGAGAATGAGTTGAAACAACACAGAAAGCTCTTCACGTTGTGGAAGTCACGTCTGCATCGCCGCCACCGCCACCGTCCCTGTGCCTTTCCGTCATCCTCGTCACCGCCCCTCAGATACGCTGACGGACGAAACCAGCCTACCCGGTCAGGCCGCCCGGGGTGGCCCTTGAGAGAGCTGAAGTCCAGCTTTGTCTCCTGAGAGATCCCTCCCCACACCCCGCTTCCTGGAGGGCAGTTGATGGATATTGTGACAGGCAGGGGTCAGAGCCACGCAGACAGATTATTCCACGGGAAATGCTCCCTGTGTAACGGTCGGTTCTAGGAGGTTTGACCTTGGGGCTTGTCGGGGTTGCCCAGAGGCACAGAGCTCAGGGTAGGCGCTGTGTGGGGGACGCAGGAAGCGGCTGGGTTTAGCGCTGGTGGGCGCTGGGTCAGGCTGGGTCCACCACTTTCTGCCCACGTTAACTCCGGCAGGTTCTCTTTCTGAGCCTCAGTTTCCTCATCTGTAAGACGGGAATGACAGTGACATGAAGCTCATAGGATCGTTAGGAAGCTTAAGTCACCTGACACCCAAGTCCCTTTCTCTAAAACCTGAGACTTAGGTTCATAGCCAACAAAGCAGTTTTTAAAAAGATCATTATTTTGCTAACATCAATATCACTGTCGGTTTCACATAAAGAAGATTTTTCTAATACTAGACTCTGTCCAAGACATCATTCTGCCACGGGCTTATTTACCAGCTACGTCCGAGTGCCTACCGTGCTGACGAAGTGGCAGCAAAGGCCGTCCATGGACTTTCTAGAATTTACTTGGTGGGGCGGGGGTTGGGGGGGACCAGAAATAAGCATGGTGTAGTAACTGTGTGTGACAGGCAGGGGTCAGAGCCATGGGGCGCCTCTCAGCAGGACTGGGGTTTTGAGGGTGCTCCAGGGGAGGACGGTCAGGGCGGACCTCGGGGGGAGCCCTGGCGGGGGTGGGGAAGCGATCGTCTCAGGGTCCAAGGAGGAGGAGGGTCCGGGCAGAGCGAGGTCAAAGCCACTGGTGAGGTGGTGTCCTGGCGTCCTCAGGGCCCCCACTGCCAGCCTCGGGTTATCTGATCTCGAAAATGACCACGAGGCATCTTTTCAAATCGTCTTTTTTCCAGCTTGTTCCGTTTTCAAATGAAACTCATTATATCACGTTAAATAATTTGGGAACTCGAATACCCCACATGAAACGAATTGAGCTGAGTTTATTTCCTCCCAGAGGTGGGTGTGAACGCACCCCAAGGGCTGGGTCCCAGGCAGCGGGAGACACCCACGACCTTCTGGATGGCACAGGGACCCTGCCTTACTCTACTTCCTGCCTCCCTTGTCCAAGGGGGGGATGGGAGGGTGGCCGGTAAGAACAGCTGCGTGTCTAGTGTGCTTCGCCACCACTTTAAGAAAGCTGTGCCTCCTGGGTACTGAACAAAGGAGAAAACTTGAACACGAAAACCTTTGAACAACAAGCAATTAACTAGGTGGCAGCCAAGGGCACCGAGAGAAAAGATGAATTGCCTGCAATAAATAAGGGACTCGGTGGAAAATGAAAAATGTTCCCGAGGTGAGTGGACAACAACGCGAGGCCGCGCGAGAGGAAGGAGGCGGTCCACGCGGAAACGCCAGAGGCGCCTCGGCAAGCCGTGGCGGCGGCCGCACCACGTGGCCTCGAGG
This sequence comes from Pteropus alecto, assembly GCF_000325575.1. Taxonomy (NCBI): domain Eukaryota; kingdom Metazoa; phylum Chordata; class Mammalia; order Chiroptera; family Pteropodidae; genus Pteropus; species Pteropus alecto. The sequence continues at coordinate 5,123,200 of NW_006436294.1, forward strand.
GGGACGCCCGGAGGGTCTTAACTGCTTGTCGAAGGGTCGTACCCAGTCTGTGTCACATGCCCGTGTGAGGGTCTCCCCGAGGAAGGTCTGTGCAGGAAGCCGTCCTCCCCACC
>NW_006436294.1:5123468-5155621 GCF_000325575.1 Pteropus alecto
TTTCTCCCTCTCGGTAGATGGAGCAGGCCCAGGGTATCCATTCGTCAATAAAAGTGTCTGTACATTTTGGTTCTTGTTGGACGAGGGCGCTCTTGATCAAAGAAACAGAAGAGAAAGCAGGTGGGGACAGAAGAAAAATCCAGTGGACATTCGTCTACTAAGGCCTCCGACTGTTAGCTCAGATTCCAATAATTAACGAGACAAAAATCTCTGTTCTCCACGAGTTCAACGTCTAGAGGGAGAAACAGATGCATAAACCTGTCATCTCAGTGTAATGGCGAAATGATTAGTTAGCCAGGGTGCGCAAGATGCTACAGGAGCACAGGGATTATTTTTGTCACCCAGCCGAGAAGTCAGAGGGGCGGAGGCGGGGTTGGGGGGCTTCCTAGAGGAGGCAAGACCTGATCCGAATTTGGCCAGGTATAAGCTGGTCAGGTAACGGGGTCGCGAAGGCTCGGGGCCTGGGTGAGTGAGTTCCTTCTGGGAAAAGCGGCTCTTTCAGAATGGCCATGGAGGTGGCGGGGGCTACAGAGCTGCCTGGGGATGCCGTGGAGGAGGGTGGCCCGGTGGGAGTGTTTGGTTCCCGCCCTCCACGTGCAGTGGGGAGCCGTGGAGAGGAGCAGGAGGCGTGATCAGGGTGACGCTTCCCCACGTCATCCCGAGAGCTGGGTGCAGGGTGAGCAGGGCAGGGCTGGACGCAGAGCGACTCATTCCTTCAGGGACTGTAGGAAAAGTTTCTGGCGAAGCTATGGTGGCTTCATCCTGGGCGGTGACAGGGGAAATGGAAGCCAGCGGTCGGCGTGGGGAGAGACGGAGCACGGAAGGGGTTAGGGATGAGGGGGCTGAAGGCAGGAAGGACCCAGGGTGTGCTGAGGTGAATCTGAGCTGAGCACGTCTACGTTCATATTCAAACTCGGAATAACTAGCATTGCGTGCGAGTTTGTGAGATGCTTAGTAACTAAGTCACGGAACTGTGAGTAACTCAGTTCCATGACTTCGAACCCGAGCCCCTATCTGTACCAGTAGCAGAACCAGCTACATAATTTTCAGGGCTCACTACAAAAAAAATATGTAAACTGGAAAAAAATGCCAGTAAACACTAAAATATGACACTTCTTTCTTCTGAGGCCTCTTCACATGTTCACGCTGTTTTCTACTTGCTATTTAATGTCATTCTGGATAAAGAAAAATTTGAATTTTCAGTTATTCGCGTCAATCCTACTGTTTGTCTCTGTAACGCGCAGCGCTAGTCTGACAAGCCAGTGTCGCAGGCGGAATCCCGGGAAATCCACGATCCGTGCTGGCGCAGCTCGGGCCTCATTCCCAAAGGCACGACGAACACGCTGCAGACAACGCGCCCGATGCTCTCGTTCCGCTTCCCGAGCTGCGTGCACTTGAAACGCTCTTTAGTCGGGATTCCCGAGGAGCGAGGAGGGGACCGGGGAAGGGAAGGGACTGTGGATTGTCAGCCGGTCTCTCCGTGTGCTCGTCTTCGGCACAAGTGCTGGACTGGCACCCGTAAGCAGCTCGGGGAGGGGTCCTTGGTCCTTCCCGTTCCCAGGGCCGCCAGGGCCCCCGTTACTCGGCCGTAGGCGGGACTTGCTTTTCTCGCGCTGGCGTTGTCTCCCCGACGCGTCACCCAGGGGGAGCCCACTGGAACCCGGTGCCCGTGGAGCACTGTCACCATACGTGCACAAGGAGCGGCGGGGAACGGGGGACACACAACTTGCACGAATCTCCTCTCCTGACGCACATGCTCCCTTATCTCGTCAGACCTGTTACAGACGCAAGTTCAAAGAGAAGCATTTCAGGAAGGCAACAGAGCGTGAAACCAGGCACGGGCCCTCTGAGCACGAGAAAGCTTCACGCCCGTGAGGTCGGCCCTTGGCAGTAGGGAAACGGAGGCTCATGTGATGGAGACTGTGTCTGCTGCTCCCAGCTCTGTGGCCTTAATTCCAAGTCCCCGGGTCTAGGATTTTTCTCCTGCGACAGGCAGACTCCCGCCTGAGTCGCGGCCACATAAATTCTAATGACCCCAGCTCTTCGCCGGAACCGAGCAAATGCAGACGCTTCCTGAGGCCGAGCTTCATCGAGTGCCTAAAAGCTGCACCTATTTCTCACTGTGTTTGGATCGACAGGAAGAGGCTTTCATCCCTCGCTCCAGCCCCAACCTGGATGGCGCTTTCTCTAGCTGGATCAGAGGGTGGATGGGGCGGGCCCCGTGTGGGCCCCGGGCCTAAGACAGGGCGCCCTCTCCACCTGCCACTGGATGCCCACGAAGCGGACGGTGGCCTCAGGGTTCGCCTGGCCCCTCAGCGATCCGAATACAAGAGCCGGCTCTAGGCCTCCCCACCAGCCCCTGGTGGCCTGAGCTGCTGCTGGGTTGTCAGGAGGCTCTCTCCCCTCCCTGCGTCTCTTCACATCGTCACCCCCTCTGTGTGTGTGCGTCTCTGTGTCGAGTTCCCCTCTGTATAAGGACACTGGGTCCTGTCAGATCAGGCCCACGGTACTGATCGCATTTTAACTTGATCACGCCTGTAAAAAGGTCACGTTCTGAGGACCTGGGGTGAGGACTTCAACATATCTTTCTGGATGGAGGGGGTCACGATTCAACCGGTAACAGCAGGGATCCAGCAAAGTAAACCAAGATAAGGCCACGTGGCCTTGAGCTCCGATTGACCGTTAAGAAGAACGCGAGCGGACACACGGGAAGCCCCGACTCTGCCCGGGTAAAGCAGGGAGTCCTCCCTGGAGGAGGTAATGCTGGAAGTTTGTTTTAAAGGACAGATGGTTGTTGTCTACGAGCTAAAGGACGTTACATTATAGGAAAAGGTAGAGACAGAATTTCTAGTAACTTGAAGGTTATCGATGAGGCTGAGGTGACAAGGAGTCAGATTATGAAACTGCCCGATGCCGTGAGGGGCTCTGTGTACAGTTCTGAATGAAGGAAACGATCCTTAGAAATCACGAAAGCAATTAGAATTGATATTAGACTCTTGGAAAGAGCCGAGACAGCTTTATGCTTTTAATACTGTTATTCGCAGTATAGATAAGATTGTTGTTTATGGTAACTGTCTTCCCAAGAAAAAATACTATAAGCGAAATGGATTGAGATTTCTCATCAGATAAAATGGTCTTATAGTAAATCGTGCTCTTGTTTGAGAACTAATAACGAAAGTTGTAGACAGAGGGCCGCAAGTGACACCTGAACCCACCGGAACTCCTATTCCCGTGTTTTATATGGCGTACAAGTTTCTAAAGACTGCAAAGACCAATGGATGAGTCAAACGATAGCCAAGCACACTGAATTTACCACGACAGAATCCTGCCTCCTCGTGAGTCTTTCCCTATAAAAAAAAGAGAAAAGCGATAATAAGTGGAAGCTGTAGAGTTCTTTTCGAGGGGCGCGTGGAATTCAGAAAGTGCCACCTCTGTGACTCAGTCCTGAGTTCAGGTCCTTCCTCCCATCAGTGGGTGAGCAGCCAGGGTGAGTCTGAGTCCCTTGGATTTCATATCCATGAAATGATTATTTTCGAAAATTAAAAAAGGCAATCCCGTGAGATGGACGTTTGTTTCGTTTGGAAAACTGGGCAAGATGATGCGTCAGAAGTGCTTTGGGTCCTTTTGGTCCCTGCGGTCACCTTCGGGCAGTTTGGTCCTTCGGGGGATGCCCTCGTTCTTCAATCTCTTGGGGTGTCATGTCATTGGAGATCTGTTTGGGGCCTTGTTACGTACATGCAGAAGTGGGCCAGAGTCGGTGGTTCCTGTTCGGGGAATGGCTTCTTATGCCTCTACCTTAAAAGACACCGCTAGGTGTGGCAAACCCAAGAAACGGGGCTTATTTCGTATTGGGGGCTGAGTTGCGTCCTCCCAAAATTCATGTTGAAGCCCTGACCCCCAGGACCTCAGAATGTGTCCTCATTATGGCACAGGGTCACTGCAGATGTCATTGGTCGAGCATAGCTGTGGAGTAGGCTGGCCCCCTCACGGTATGACTGGCCCTCTGGTAAAAAGGGGGGCATTTGGGCAGACACGGCGAGACTGCCATGTGAAGACGGGCAGGATGCTGCTACGCACGAGGAGCCACCAGACGCTGGGAGGGAGGCCCGGAGAGGGCCCCTCGCTAGCGCCTTCAGCGGGCTTGGTCCTGCAGACGCCTTCATCTCGGACAGCCAGCCTCCAGAACTGTGACACGAGGGACGTGCGTCGTCGACGCCTCTGTGCGCGTCGTCACCGCAGCCCCAGCGAAGGAAAGCGTTCTGAGACGGCCGTGGTGCTCGTCCAGGCTGCAGCATCGGGCAGACGAAGCGGCTCTGGTTTCAGCGCTGATCGTGACAACCCGCCGCTTGAACTGTGGCAGCCTGCTGGGGTCAGGTGTCATTTAAAGGCCACTTTATTGCCAGGTCTTGTGACTTGATCACAAGGAATCCGTGGAGGCTTTAGCTGGAGACCCCGTTCTGCAAGTCACAGTCTGCCCATCCCGAGGTGACAGCCCGTCTCCAACGACGTGCGAAAGTCGGTCCACGTATCCGGAAAGCAGGGAGCATGGAGAATCTGACACTCCTAGACCTCGTGCCCAAGCTGTGGAGTCTCCTTCTGGTGCTTCGAGTAGCTGGAAAGACAGTCCACAGTTCGCTTGGAGAAGTCAGAACAAAAACCTCTTGAAACATACCCTCCACCAGGGTTTCCGGGTGTGCTTTGGGGTCTAGTTGGGTGAAGACTGATGTTTGGGCAGGCGGATAGGATTAGCACCTGTGATGGTTCATCTTACTCATCAAACTGACTGGGCCATGCAAGGCCCGGATATCCGGTGAAGCGTGGCTCCCGGTGCGTCTATGAGAACTTCTGGAAAAGATGAGCACGGGCATCGGTAGACTGACAGTGGTGGGCGTCATCCAACCCACTGAGGGACTAAACGGGACAACATGCAGCGGAAAGGAGAGTGTCCTCTCTGCTCGGCGACCCACGTGGGGCATCCCTGTTCTCGGCCCTCCGGCTGGGCCCTACACCGTCGGGGCTCCTGGTTCTCAGAATCTGGACTCGGACTGGAGCTGTACCCCTGGGGCTCACCCGGAGCTCCGGCTTGCAGACAACAGGTCACAGACTTCACGGGCCCCCAAACCCCACGAGCCAGCTCCTCATAATAAATTTCTTGTAGTTAGATAGCAATCCAGCTAGTTAGATTGATCTACCTATAGAGGGTGTGTGTGTGAATATATATACTGTTTCTCTGCACGCCCTGACTCATACAGCATCCAAAGTCTTTCTTCTTCGATAATCATGTGCTATTTTCCTTTATCCTTTGGCCAAAACATTGAGAGCAGAAATAGATCACCAAAGCTTGGATACTTATCTTTGTATATTCTTTATTTTCTCATTCCTTAATTCGCTAACTCAAAAACACAAAAAATATGGAGCTTCAGATATATGCCAGCCACTGATCCAGGGGTGTGGGAATGCAAGATAGAGGGACATGTCCGGCCAGGGCACAGAGATGAGTAATACGCCAATCCCAGTTCCTGCTCCCAAGATGCCCCTGGGCCGGTCGGGGAGCATCCGACCTTCGGAGAGGGAGAGAAGGCTCTTCTGCAGAAGGTGCCCACTCCTCAACCCCAGAGCCTCGGCTCAGGGGCATCGCCGCCCCCTCCTCAAGCTCGGCTAGGAAGGCGCCTGTGAGCCCCGAGTGTCCCAGCACTCCCTAGCCCAGGCCTGACGCAGACGCGAGGTTGAACAAAGTGGACCATCGTGATGCCTAAGCCAGGAGGAGCCAGCTGAGCATAAGGACGAGGGCTGGGCAGAGGAGAACCCCAGACACGCAAACAGCACAATCCAGGTGGGGGGCAGTGGGAGCTTTCCAGGTCAAAGTCATTATCGCTACAAGAAGGCTTTTCACACAGCCCCTGAACACCTGCCACCGGGGTGTGGCCGCTACCGTGAGTTTAGTCAAAAAGCCAGCTCCGGTTTCCCCATTGCTGAAAGAGCCCTGGCTTGGTTCAGGGTGTCACTGTGCCCGTCCTCACGTGGTGAGGCATGGTTGATCCCTGGCCAATCCATTCACGCCCAGCCTGCTTCGAAGCTAGGGGTGGTCCGCTCGTTGGACAATAAAACACAAGCAGAGACTTGCTGCCGTTATCCTGGAAGAGATTACTTTTTTGATAAAAGAACAGGAGTGACTGGGCACGGTACCCAACCCACTCCCTAGGTGTTGGATGTAGATGTGACACCTGGAGCTGCAGCAGCCCCATTGCCACCACATGAGAAAGACCAAGAGAATCGGAAAGGTGTGGGCCCCATGAGTCAATAGCAGCGACCACCTATCCCTAGGCTTCTTGTTCTGAAAAAAATAAACCAATCCTTATTTGTTTAAATCACTGAAATCTGCTACTGGCATCTGAATTCATCTATAGTCACGTGTCTCTTCGCTTCTAAGACAGTTGCATGGACGCGGGATCTGGGTTTCCTCCTGGACTTCTGAGTTCAACTGATGAGAGTCCAGTGAAGGGAAACACCTTGCTTTCTGGTAAGGAGCAAACTGACTGCCTAGAATATTGTCATCGTCTGACAGCCGGAAGTCCAGCTGCCAATCATTCGGGATCAATCAGAGAAATAACCCTTTTCCCAGGAGAAAAAGGAGTTACCAGGATTCAGGATCTAACTGGTTCTTGTGGGTTGGTCTCCTTTGAATATGAGGGATAAAAGTGAAGGGCCTGCTTATGATGCCCCTGGCCACCAGGTAGCGTCTTTTTCTAGGCCATATTCATCTCTACCCATTTATGCTAATTCCCTTTGGGCTTTGGGTGACAAAAGCCGTCCTGGAATCCCATAGGTGAAGAAGATGCCTCCGCACAGGGATGAGCTCCCTGTCACTGCAGGCAACCAAGCAGATGCTAGATGCCTGTTCAAGCTGCTGCTCTGAGGAAGGAAACTTCCTCCAGAGCTGTGGAGCACAGCCGGCCCACAGCCCCCGAGAGGCTGGCCGCCCCGGGGGACAGGCCCTGCGTGCCCGGCCCTTCCCAGTGTCCCCAGTTGTCCCCTCGCTTCTGGATGCTTAGCAGGCGCATAAGAAATATTCATTTGGGGAAGAAATAAATAGTAGAACGAATGAACATGAACTCTGAGAGCAGTGTCGGGCTAACCCCATCTGAGGGATGGAGGACGCGGTCAAGCTCTACAAGACCTGCATCCACAGAACGGCCGGCAGGTAAACCTGTGTTCAGGTGCTGCCCTGTGTCTGCTGGGTGACCCCGGGCAGCATATCAACACCTCGGAGCCTCTGCTTCCCCATCTGTGTGTCCCCTTCAGGACCGCTATGGCGGCCTCTCTGGGCTCGGTCCCTGGTGGCCATGTGATTATAATCACTTCTGACCATCCTGCCAAGCACAGTGGTGGCCGGCTGGCCTCGGAGCCGCAGAGCTGCGCCCCGCGTCTGCTGGTGTCTGATTCATCACTTCCCTCATCCGCCTCTTCCCTGCCCACTTGGAACGTCGGCATCTCGTCTGCGGTCAGCTGCCCTCCGCAGCGGCTGCCGTGAGGTGATGGATGGGCAGTGACTGCCTCCTGTCTGGTACCTGGCGAGGCCATCTGGGCACCCTTCCCTCGTTCCTGCTGGTCCCACCGATCCGCTGCCCAGTCTCCACCCTGGGTTTTGAGATGCATCTGAGTTTTAAAATGTGACTCCCCACACCCTGTGACTGCCTCAGGTTTCCTTCCACCTACGCACCGGGTACCAGTAGATGTCACCAGAGACTGAGTGAAGCTTTCACCTTGGGGGCCGATGGTGGAGAGGGGCTTGAGGACTCCTAGCATACCCCAGGGATTTTCAGGGACCGTTGGCTCCGACAAATGTGCAGCAAATGATAAGCAGTTCCGTTATTCCAACAAAGAGCCTGAGGCTCAGTGAGGTTTCACGGGTCCCCCGGTGGTGACCAGGCTCATAATCAGTGGACTCAGAATTCAAGCTGACCTTTGACTGATGGCCAAAGCCCCATCTTTCCAGCACAGGGAGCCTTGGTGCAGGAAGAGGGCTCACAGCTGAATTCCACACCAGTGCGGCCAGCGGGGCTGTCTCCTGTGAGAGGGCACACTCAGAGGTGGCTTCTGGGGCCACCATGAAGTATCTCAGAATCTGTGGGACTCCGATAACAGGCGGATGGCAGTAACCACATGCAATCCCAGGCCAGTGACCAGCGGGACTTAGAGGTGATGCCACATTGAGACCGATAGGATGAGCAGTCGCGTCAGGCTCGTTCACCTGGGGATGTGACGATCAGCAAGCTGACTGTCTCGCTCCAGAATGGACAGCGGGCCGTGAATGGACATTTGCTGAGAACCCGCTCCACACCGGCCCATGCTCCGCGGGGGCCCTAGGCCCTTTGTTCCCAAACCACCGTCCGCTGTCAGGGGCCCTTCTCCCGGCTACTTCTAAGCAGCGACAAAAAGGACAGCGCCATCTCCTCTCTTGCCATTCGCTTTCCACTGATTTAGTTTAGACTCTTCTGGAAGGGTTGTGAAAAAAATCGATCACCTCAGTTTACAGATGGGCAAACTGGGGCTGAGGGGTTGACCAGCTCACCCGAGGCATGCAGCTAGGAAGTGGCGAACACGGGGTTCGAACGCGGGTCTGGCTGACTGTCGGGGGCTGGTTTCCTCCCTTAGGGTGATGTCACCTGAAGGGGAAGGTGATGAGGGGGACGTCTAAGCTTCCGGGGGCCACTGGGAAGAGTGGCTCCCCCGGCTGGCACACAGGGCTGTCCTTCTGAACGGTGGCTGTCACACACTCGCTGTGCACCAGGTGTGTTAACAGGTGCTTCGCACTCCTCGCCGTCTCCAGCCCCGACCATCCTAGGGGTTAAGTCCCCAGGTTACTGAAGAAGATGGCGATGCTGAGCCAGGTTAAGCCGTTTACCGTAGAGGAAGAAGCAGGGTTAAATGCAAAGCCCTCCGCTTGCCTCCCAGGTAGGGGGAGGCTGGGGAGGAAGGACACAGCTCTTGATGGCGGGCCCGACACTGTTTCTGCGCTGGGCACGTGTGTGACCTGAACCTATAACGCGTGGGCTCCAACTGGCCTGACTACTTGCTGGCCGTGTCCTCGGAGTGGTCCAACCTCTGCGTGAAGTGGGCGCCACGGTGACACCCACCCGGTTTCCTCCTCGGGTTGGCCGTGCTGGGGGAACCGGTGGGTGCGTGACTGGCTGTCACACGGGGACGCGTTGCGTCAGGCGTGCGCTGACCAGCACCGGGAGCGCTTCATCACCCCACGCCCCCCACCCTCACCCTCCCCCAGGCAGCGCCTCTGTCTGCCCTGCTCCTTGTGGACAGTGTTGAGGTCTGGGAGGCGGGAGTGGGGGTGCGTCTGGGCTCTGGGTGCTCTCGGCAGCTGAGCCCTCGGTGCTCTCCCACGCCCACCTTAATGATGGCCCTTGGGTGGAAGTCACAGCGGCCACCACGCAGGCACCCTTCAGAGCGTCAGCATCACAGCTTGTCCTGGAGGCCGAAGCCGCCTGCCCGAAGGTGTGGCGTGGTGGTCCCCGCCATGTCCCCGTCCACTGGGGCTCTTTGACGAGGTCCGCCAGCTGCGACTTCCCAATGTCCCTTTACCCCACACTGGAGGGGACCGGTGTAGGATGGGGACCAAGTTGTAGTGGAACTGTCCTGCCAGAGGCAGAGGAAGACGGACGCCAGGGACAAAGGGGTCGGCAATGACGAAGGAAGCCGAAAGGCACGTGCCGGTTAAAATGGCGCCCTGCGCCCGTCGGCCGGGTGACCTCGGGTCAGTTACCTGCACCCTGGGGGCCTGGACTTCCCAGCCGCACCTGGCCCAGGGAGAGAGCATGGGCGCACACCCAGAGATGCCGAAAACGCCAAGGAGAATAAGCATTCATTGCATGTCTATTAGGCGCTTTAAATAATGTCGGCGTCAGTTCTTATAAGGTCCCTTTTCTCTAGTTACAAAGCGACGTGTTGTCCATCACAGAAGAATCCGAAGAAATATACAAGCTAAAAAGCCGACCTCCCTACCTACCCAGAAATACCCAGGGCGAGTGTTAACACAGATATCATTTGAAATCCTAGAGCATCCACTTTAGAATACGGTCTTAAGGACGGTAGAGATTGTCTTATCGAAATCCTACTCACGCAGAGGAGAAAACAGTCCCAGAGGGACACGTTAGTCGTCCAAAGTCACACGTCTCTTAAACTCAGAACAGCGGGCAGAAGCCGGATGCCCGATCGCTTCTTTTGGAAACGTTTCCGCCACGTCATACTTGTCCTCACGCGCGCACAGCTTAGTCCATTCCTGGGCCTCCAGGAGACAATTGTTTTAAAAGCTCTAAAGGGCTCTTTGGGGCGGCTTCCTGAACTCAAACTCTTTGTAGCCTTATAACAAATTTGCTGCAGGATTAAAGCCCCCAAAGCTGAGCCCCACCTGCCGTGGCCGATTGCCCTGGAAGCACTGGAGAAGTTACTGTCCCCATGACAATAGGGCAGCTTTCGTGCCAGGAAGAAAAGCTCCCGAGACTGACCTCCCCGGTCCAACAGCTGGGCAAACACACTCGACATGCTGTCATCTGCTCGCGGTCAGCCCTGCCAAGGCGGGAGCTCAGCTCAGGAGATTTTAACGTGGATCTGAAAAAAATAAAGGTGACTTCCGCCTATGACCAGGATGGAGCAAAAGGGACCAAACTTTCTTTCCACCTTAAACAACCAGAAACATGAACGTTTCATTTGAATATATATGTGTTACATATATAATTGTTACATCCACGTAACAATTTTTACACGCTGGAAACGTGCAGCACAGCGCTGAGTTTTCTGAGATCAGGGAGCGAAGCAGACCGCGCCGAAGCCCCCGCCCACCCAGAGCCGGTGAGCGCCGGCCACCCGCACCCACCCGCAGGTTTATTCTTAATGTCCCCCTACAAATGGGTGTCTAAATCCATTGCGAATGGTCATCCGAGACTTGAATTCCTTACGGCGTTTATTTGTGTCTTGAAGAACCACCTACACCGACGGAGGCCTCCGTTGGAGCTGTGGTCCACCCACGTTTCTGTCACCCTACTGACCTCCGGTCTCCCTGAGGGCAGGGACGGAGCCCCACTGCCATGTGTGTCCCCAGAACCCCACACCGAGCACGCGCTCAGCTAACGTGTGACGGTGAGAGGAACGGAGGAGGGACCGGGAAGGCAGAGGAAGGAATGGACGGAAAGCTGGAGGATTCCGAGAAATAGAAAATTGGGGGTGTCCCGGGCATCGGATCTTCCAGCCCCCAGGTACCCCACTCTGCATGGCTCAACCTTTTTCTCTCAGTAAAAATGACTGGTAGTTATTGATCGTATTGCCAGAAGCCGGACTGTGTATTTTACTTTGTCCGATTGACGTGCATCGCCTGAGTCCAGTTCCAGAGTCCCCTCCATGAGGGAGAGGCTGCCATTGCCTCCATGAGACGGAGCAGGGCACGGTGCTGCGTCGGGCTAGGAAACAGCGAGCAGCAGAGGTGGCGGGGCCTGGCCCAGGAAGCTGGTCATCGACGCCCATGCCTTGTATGAGACGGCCGCCTGGCAGGTCTTCTGACCCGGCAGTTAGGGTTAAAGAAGAAAAATTCGACCACGGCAGTGTGTCCCTCCAAACTATTGTGTCTGGAGCAGCTCGCACGTCACACCCTTTGACAGACTTCTGCCTCCGGGGCGATGGAACGGACGTGCTTTCTCCTTTGTCCACCTCTGAGCGCAACCGAGAACCCTCAGCGTCGCGTATGAGACGGCGGCGGAAGGCTGCGTGGGGAAGCCGGGACCCAAGGAACAGTGGGGTGGTGAGTTCCCTGTTTTCCTTTTTGCTCCTAAAATCCTGGACTTCATGCCAGAAAAACGCAACCCGGAAATGCCAACGAGTAAAAGCAACAAAAAAACCCCAATTAGCCCATTCTCTCTAGGCAAAGGACCAGACGGGAAAACTTTTACATGATGATTGCTCTGTTCTGGGGTAGGGGGGACCAGAAAACACTGGGGCCCTCAGCTCCACCCCACCAACAAAGGCCACTCTCGCCAGGCCGTAAGGAGGCCCACGGTCTTCCTCCCTCCTCTCTGACTCCCCACCAGAAGGGGTCAAAGGTCGAATGGGAAGCCAAGACTCTGATCCCCATTGAGCCATAAGGAGCCCCCTGGTGTCAGTGGGGAACACACGGGGACCCTGGTCTTCCCCCACACTCAGCAGTGGTGAGGGGTCCCTCCCCTTGGGGTGAAGAGTGTTTAATTACGACGCCGAAGGCAGAATCTATAAAAGGAAGAAGTGACACATTAGACTTTATCAAAGTTAAAAACGGTAGCTCTGCAAAAGACTTGTTGAAAGGATTCAAAGCCAGCCATGCCGGGAAGAAATGTTTGCCAAGCGCATCTGACAACAGACTCCTACCTCCGGTGTGTAAAGAACTCTCGAAGCTCGAAGCTCGACAGGACACAGACGATTCAGTTAGAAAATGTGCGAAAGACACAAAGAAACGTTGCCCCAAAGATAACGTACAGATGGCACATAAGCACATGGAAAACGTTTGACGTCAGTAGCGATTAGGGACAACGCGGCCAGATTATGTTCGTTGGAGTTTCTGGAGGGCGGTTTGCTGAGGAAGACGATTTTGAATAGCTGGAGTAGAGCCCAAGGGAGTCCCGTGGAGAAGGAGCAGGATTTACGGGGACAGTATCCAAACAAGGTGAAAGAAATTAAAGACACAGATAAGTGGAAAGATATCCTGTGGTCATAGATTAAAAGACTTAACATTGTTAAAATATCCACGCCGCCCAAAGGAATTTGTTGACTCAATGCAATCCCTATCAAAACCCCGGCAGCATGCCTTACAGATGTAGAAAAAAATCCTAAAATGCATAGGGAGCCACAGAGGTCTCTGTGTAAACAAAACAATCTTGAGGAAGAATAAAGCTGGAAGCATCACACTGACTGATTTCAAAATGTATTACAAAGCTACAGTAATGAAAACAGTATGGCGCTGGCATAAAGACCAATGGAACAGAATAGAAAGCCCGGAGATAAACCCACACAGGGATGGTCCACTGGTCTTGAACAAGGACGCCAAGATACGCAATGGGGAAAGGGTGGTCTCTTCAATCAATGATGCTAAAGACCTACATACAAAAGAATGAAATGAAACCCTTATACTGGGCACCAAAAAAATCAACTCAGAGTGAAATAAAGACATAAAGGTAAGACTGGGAATCACAAAATGTTTAGAAGAAAACAGAGGAAAAGCTTCATGACATTGGTCTTGGCAGTGATTTTCTGAACATGACGCGAAAAGTATAAGAAACGACAAAAATAATAGGTGAGACTACGTCAAACTAAAAAGCTTCTGTGCAAGGAAATAATGAACAAAATGAAAAGTCGACCTATCTGATAAGGAGTTAGTCCCCCAAATATAAAAGGACCTCCTGCAACTCCTTAGCAAAAATAAAACCCAATTAAAAAGTGGGCGGTGGTCTTGAATGGACGTTTCTCCAAAGACGTACAATGGCCAAAAAGTGTACGAAAATATGCCCGGCATCATGAATCATTAGGGAAATGCAAATCAAGACCACAGTGAGAGACGCTCTCCACCCGTTAGATGGCTATTGTCAAAAAAAAAAAAAAAAAACCAAAAACCGATATCAAGTGTCGATGAGGATGTGGGGAAACTGGGACTCCGTGCACCGTTGGTGGGGACAGAAAACAGTGCAGCTGCTGGGAAACTGTGTGCAGGTGCCTCAAAAAATTAAAACTGGAATTACCATGTGATCCAGCGATCTCACATCCAGATATTTATCCAAAAAAAGAAAAAACGAAATCTCAAAAAGATGTGTGTACTCACACTCCTCATCACATTCTTCACAGTAGCCAAGATGGGGAAATGGTCTAAATGCCCCCACAGATGGGTAAGAGCAACGTGGCAACGCAGACAACGGAATGATACTCACCCAGAAAAACACGGGCCCCCTGTCCTTGGTGGCAGTGCGGATGGACCCTGAGTGAAACAGCCAGTCACAGAGGACAAGTATTGGAGGATATTCCGCTTCTGGGCAGAACCTAAAGTAGTCGGGGTCAGAAGCAGAGGGACGAGCGCTGGTTGCCAGGGGCTGCGGGGAGCCGATCGATGAGTATGAAGTTTCACTTACACAAGGTAGACAGATTCCAGAGAGATGCTGTACCAGAAAAAGAAGACATTCAATGATAAATAGTGTATTTATAGCCACTCTGACCGCCGGCGGGGCGGTCACAGGTCAGCTCCTTAGCAACATGATTTTGTGGTTTTGGAGCTACAGTTTCTTTATCTGAAAACTGGGGACAAGTAGCGACTCCAGCTCAGGGGTAGCTCCGTGGTAAATGAAATAATGGACGTGAAGCATGCGGAGAAATCCAGGCACAGGGTACGGGCTCGGCTAACGTGGCTGGTCGTCAGCCCCTCTGGGCGCCACGTTCTGCTCCCTCCTGGCCAGGCCCCGTGTGCTCCTGACGGATCGGCCTTGGACTGCTGGAAGGCAGAGTTCTGGTTCTCGTCCTCTGAAGGCAGATCTTTGCCAGAGTCCCTTCTAGATGTCAGCCGTCACCATAGCAACCAGCAGTCCCTGCTCTGGGAGCAGGGCAGGGAGAGAGCTGAGCAGAAGGCGTCGTAGAGGGAGACAGTCGGGCGGCCTGGGCTGAACAGGGGCGCAGTCTGATTCAGAGGGTCTGGCTGCTCCCCTCGCGTGGGGGGCGGGTGGAAGGAGGCGCCGCTGACGTGTTCCTGCGTGACGGGCGACACTCAGGGTAAGCACTGGGTTGTGACATAAAAGTACGATGCATGTGTCAAAACCCCTGAGCTGTGTCTTTCTATCCCAGACCTGGCTCTGAGCTCTGCCCCAGCCCAGCTGAACCACTGCGATGCAACCGTCCTCGCCGTGTCTGGGAGGGGGACAGGGCCCGGCTGCCAGCTCAGGGCAGGGGGCGGGTGGAGAATCTGACATAATCGATTCAGCTACATTTCTCCAGACTCTCTGCGCAGGAAGAGCTGGAGAGTCAGACCCGCAGGCTGGATCCAAGAGCCGGCTCCTCGAGACGCAGAGCGAGGCCCTGTAACGCAACAGACATTTGTGAAGCACCTGCGGGCGGAGTTCCAGGCGCTTGCCTCCTTCCCAAGCTGTCTGACCGGCTGATTTGGAAGCTAGAGGGGGTGTGTGTGAACCCAGGTCCCAGAGGTGCTGGCAGTGCGATCTTGGCAAGTCACCGAACCTCTCCGTGCCTCAGCTCCCTCCCCGGGAGAAGGGGGCGATGACATACTCACAGGGTTGTTGGAAGGGGTTAATGGGGTGTCATGATAAGAGTTCAGAAAGGGCCCGGCTCATCCGGAATGCAGCCGGGTGCTGGGAGGCAGGCTGAAGAAGAGGGGCTGGGTGCCAGTTAGACGGTGGGCGGCACGGGCTTGGAGCAGGGTGGGGCTGGACCGAGTTGACCTTGAGGTGTCCGTGGGCCATCCCGGCGAAGCTATCCAAGGGCAGGTGAATTCCACATCGGCCTTCAGGAGAAACAGTCCAGGCCGGAGGTGGAGGTTCAGGAGTCGTGAGCGGGGACAGCACTGGACGCCCGGAAGCGGGGGCAGCGGGAGGAAGGGGGGCGCGAAGCCTCGCAGGCCTCTGCGTCGTCCCCCGCACCTCCACCCTGACTCAGGGGACACGTGCAGTTCTCCACCCGTCAGTTCCTCTCCCTGATGTGCCGTCGACTCTGATGGTGTCATGTGTTTTGACCCTTATAACCCCGAATGGAACAGAGTGGGTGTAGGTGGAGAATTATTTCTGTAATTCCTGGTTTGATTCTCACCTCCCCTGGTGGTTCGCACAGGTAACCTCATTCAGTGACCCTAGGAGGCACCTGGTAAGTCAGCCGGCATCATCCACTTCTTCATGGCTTAGAAAACTAACGGTCAGAGGTGCCATGTAATTTGTTCAAGGTCACAGAACTATCGAACAACAGAGCTAAAGTTTGAAGGCCCAAGGCGGGGCAGGGGAAGAGGGAAGGGAAAAAAATGCGTGCCTGCCGTGAGCCAGGCACTCCCACGAGTTACCTCGTGTGATCACCAGAGTCCCTCCTTGAGGAAAGACCACTGATGGAGGTCTCTGTGCTCGCCTGGCCCCGCTGACCGCCCACTGCTCGGCGCACACTGCCCACACCCTCAGCTGTCCTGGGCGGATGAGCGGATGGGCTGAAATGAACAGCCACCACAGAAAAACAGGATTTCGGAGCCACCGAATCTGTTACCGTTTTGAAAAAATACAACCAAATTAGCAATGGGAACGAAGCCGGCTCAGACGTCTTTGTGGCTGGTCGTCATTCGCCGAGTGTCCGTAACGAACAACGTCAGAGCGAGGTGACGAGAGCCTCTGCTCCTCGGGGTCCCCTCGTCTGTCTGTCTGACCCAGAAATGGAAACGGCCAGCAGCCCCTCGGCCATGCTAACAAGCGTGGGGATGAGTTTATACTGGTTAGCGCTTAGGACAGGAAGTGAGTGGTCATGACGTTTTCCATTGCATTTCATGGAAGAAAGATTATGCTTCAGGATCGAGTGTGACCAGCTGATCTTGTCCCGAATTTTCCTCGGCCCCTTTTCAGACTGTCCTATTGGGATGGGCATTTTTAAGGAATTGCGAGGTTCCAAATTCACATGGGGCAGGGGCCAGCAGGACACGGGGACAGCTGGAGAACTTGGGCAGGGCGAGCCTCGTCCCCCCCAGTCCCAGCCAGGACCCCCTGCGTCCTCCACAAAGCACTATTACAGCATCGCCTTCATGTGGACCCCCCTGACCTCACTCACCCCTTTCTTCCCTTCAGAGAAATCATCGCTCCCGCGTTTACACTTTTTTAGACCTAGGAAAGCATGGGCTTTAGGGTCAGGAAGATTCAGTGTTACGGGTTTAATCATGGCCCCCTCAAGAAAGATATACTGAAACTCTGACACCCAGCACCTTGGTGTTCGACGGATGTGCTAAGCCACCCACACGCCCGCCGTGCTGCCCGGGCCAGTGGGATGGAGGGGTCCCCGGGGAGGGGTGCCGGGGCAGGGGCGGGGCCGCCCACACTCCGTGGCCCAGCGCGCCCGTAGGAACCGCAGAGGGAGGTGGGCCTGAGCGTTGGTTGGCGCCCACCTCAGATGGCTGTTTGCAGAGCAGAGAAGCAGAAACGTCACCAGCGAGGGGACGAGACCTGCATTCCACCAGGGACGGAGCCGAGGGGGTTTTTTTGGGAGAGGCCCAGACGGGATGAAGCCCGCGTGGCCGGGGGATGCTCAGCGAGGAGGTTCCTGGAGGTCTGGAGAAACCCCACGAGTGCCAGGTGACAGAGTCGGATCTGGATGTCTGCTCACAGCGCGCCGGCCGGGAGCGGACCGCGCCTCGGTCTGGGAAGAAGGGAGCGGTGCCCGTCCCCTCCCCTCCCCGCTCTGTCCAGCCCTCTGAGAGGCTGGGACCAGCCGAGGGGAGAGGAGCAAAGGGTCAGCACCGTGCTGGCCGCTCCGAGCCCCTCGGGGCAGGGGGCGGGTGGAGACACTGTGGACAGAGCAGGGATTTCAGTGGGACAGAAGTCCATGCTTCACACTGGATCCCACGGGACCTTTTTATAACCCGAAGTGGCCTGAGAGTCATAGGTCTGCCCACGGTGTGCAGTGGCCAAGCATGACAGAAGGCAGCCTGGTGCGGGGCCTGGCATCGCTCACACGCTGCTGAGCCCGTTCGGGGCGCTGGCTGTGTTGCCGTTAACTCAGAGTCAGGGCCACACTGCTGAGAGCAAGGACACTTTTCCGAATCCCAATCTGACATAATCGATTCAGCTACATTTCTCCAGAATCCACTATGTAACAGACTCTGGGATAGGCTACTTCCAAACACAACTGCCTTCAGTCCTCCCAGCTGACGCGGAGCCATAAAATCATTACCCTTCTTACTTTCTGTACAAAAGCCAAGGTTAAGAACCTCCTTTATCATGGACTCTCTTCTCCTGTGGGCGCGGGTGTGAAGCTAAGGGTCACGTGCAGGCCTCAGTTCTGGGAGTAGCGGAGCATGCATGTGTCAGGGGGAGAGGAGGTTCCTTCTGCACCCTGGGAAGTCTTCGTGATCCAGGCTGTGGCTGAGAAGAAGTGGGAGCCCGCGGTGCTGCATGGGATGTGGAGATCCTGGCTGATGCCCGTGAAAATCTTTCATCTCAGAATCACTCACAGCCTCTGGGCCGCCAGGCTTGTCCCGTTCCTCCCTGTTTAAGACGGTCTCTTGCTGGAGATGATGCAGGGGTCTCTGCACTACAAACGTGATATACGCCGACCTCTCCCCATGGCTGTCAGAGCAACAGCTAGGATGAGAGAGAGCACAGCGTCGCGCAGCTTGGGGGGGGACAGGATGTACACCCGGGGGAGCTGCAGGACCCGCCCACACATCCTGGCAGGACCCAGGAGAGCGTACTGGAACTGGATCTGAGGGTACTGCCCAAGGAAGGCGAAACGGGCTGCATAAGGAGAACCCACAGACGCAGAGCACACTCTTGCCGTACAGGATTCACCTCACGCGCGAGCACCCCACGCCCTGCCAGGACAACTCTGGAACCCTGAAGAAATCAGCGCCCACGAGTGACGTGGAGAATCACTGCAGATGTTGGGAGTAGGACCTGAGGCTCAGTGAAGTGGGCAGCTAGAGCGGACACACCGTGTACGTTTGGAAGATTCACCAGTCTCTACGTTTGCAAAAGCGGCTAAAGGACAGCCCAGGTCACCCAACAGCAAGACACGCGCTGGTAAGAGAAGCATCCGTGTCATCGGGGAGCTGTGGCCGTCCTCCCAGGGCAGGGGGACTGTGAGAATGCTGCTCCGTTGCAAAAGAAACAACAGGATTCCTGAATATTAGAGGCCAGGAGACACCACTACACTATTGTCGACAGTCATCACAGTAAGCAGCAGACCAGAGTGGCCACGACCCAGAAGGCCGTGGAGATGGCGTTAGACCCTGGGCGGGACACCTGGCCAGCCATCGAGGTTGTCTCTCAGTCCATCAAATCAAGAGAGATCAAGAACCGAGCGCCAAGGGCAGTACCTGACACTAGACTAGATCCCAGAGGGGAAATCGCTATAATGGCATCATCGGATCAACTCGGAATTGGAACGGAGGTGCCATAAGAGATTAAGTATTGTATCCAAGTCGACTTGACTGACTGCGATGAAGCACAGCCTCGCAGACATGGCAGGTCCCTCTTCCTCAAGGTCCTTCCTTCTGTTTGGCGCTTCTTACCCCAGCTTCGGGCTCCTCATCAAGGCTGTGTTCAGAAACTCCCAAGGACATTACGATGTCTATGCCCATTAGCCCAACAGTCCCCGGCCCTTGGACAGAATCACCTCGGGGAGAGTCCCCATGAGGGGAAGATCTGTCTGCACAGGGATGTTCATTACAATAAAAACAGGGGACTCGCTAAGTGTGATTATCCAGGCGCTGGGATGTTACAAAGCCGTTGCAAATGGAGACCATTCGCCCTAAGACCGTAATTAATCTTGCTAAGTAATAAAGTGGCATTGACAAAGTCCATCAGTGTCATGAAGACAATTCTGTGAAAGCCACATCTGCCTGTGGCTGGGATGGGGAAATAAGACTTGAATACCTACTGTGTGCAAGGTATGTTAGGCGGCTGATCTGCCCGAGTCCCCTGGCTGCCTTCCAAGGTGGGAGTTGTCAGTTTTGTAAGTGACTTTTCCAAGACCGCTTAGTTATCACATGGTCGCCATAGAATTTGAACCCAGGGCCATCTAACTCCAAAGTCCTTATTTTGCCTCCCACTGCGTGCCACCTCAGATATCCCAGGAGACCTCGGGATGTAGGTGCTTTTTTTATTTTAAATTATTAACTTTTTTCTGATACTGTTGACTGAAAGACAAACAATATTAACCTTCGAGACCAACTTTCTTTAACTAATTTGGTATTTTGCAACCTCAACACTATTGACGCCTGGGCCCTATAACTCCGTGTGGTGGGTGCTGCCCTGTGCACTGTGGAGTGCTGAGATCTACCCCACAGGGTCGGGCTGAGGGTGGGCTTCAGCTGAAATGTCTTAGCTTCGTCCTGCCCTATCCGTTCCCTGGATTCTCACCCACACACCTTGATCCCCACTGATATCCTGGGTCCTCCCTTCAAAACACTTCCATCAGCAGATGGAATGACTTTGCCAGAAAGAAAGACATAACCCAGATCATCAAGTGCAGAGGTGGCAAACTCAGCCGCCCGTTGAGGCAAAGCTGGTAATATCCACCATCCAGCAAAGTATAAAGTAACAGGGAGGGGTGGAGACTGTGGATAATCGGAAAACACTTGGTCTCAACTAAAGCGGGCTGCTGCCTGTGAGAAATCGGAGCACAGCAGGGCAAGCCCGATGTTGCCAGAGAAGTCAGGAATTCTGGTTTTTTTTCATGAGAAATCGGATATTTTTTGCAACTGAACAGAACCCTAACTGGCAAGACAGAGGAACTGTTTTCATTTATGAGTTAAGACACAAAGTATCTAAGCATAAATTGCTGTAATAGCAACTCCTTCAGTCCCATATCCATGGTAAGATCGCAGTAATAATTGTTCTGCTTGTTCTCATAATTACGAAGACAAGACCCCTGATTTATCTGCTTGTCTAATTTCGATTCCAGCCAATCAGTGCCCAGACCACTCTAAGACCCACCCTTGCCTCTAAGTCAGCACCACCCACCTGAGACAGTCCAGAGACTGTGTCAAGACCGTGCCCTACTAATCCGAATTTGATGGGCCACCAGATTCCCTGGTGACAGAGAGAGAGAGACAGAGACAGAGACAGAGAGAGACAGAGAGAGAGAGACGGAGACAGAGAGACGGAACATACATCCATTAAAAACAAAAAACAGAAACAGGTTCCTGGCGATCTTTATACGGGGGCCTCCACACAAGTAATTACATTTTTAAACAATGGACATTATGCAGAGGATTTTTTCAAGCTTTGAAAGACCCATTATTTCAGTACTTTATTTGATAATACCAGCTTCTTCCTTGCTATATTTTCTTTTCATTTCAAGGGCAGAGAAAATTGCACATAAAAGTGAAATCTAGGTTAGAATCCATTTATTTATTTCCCTAAAATTGCACACTTCTCTGAAACCACATTTGTGCAAAACAGAAAGCAGGATCTGCAATGCCTCTTTGCACCTGGACCCCGATTCATCCATCTGGAACAAGTAATCGGTTGAGTCCTTGGTCTCATGGCCCGCGTCAGGGCCCTGGGCAGCTCCGCACTGCGGTGGCCGTGGAGAAGTCATCCCAGCCGGGCTCTGGGGGGACTCCGGTAGCGTTTCAAGGAGGGACCCACACAAGGCGGGCGCATGGCGGTCTTCAGCGATGTCTGGGCAGAAGCAGTTGGGACTGCAAACTGAACAGTGCTTTTTCCCCAGGAAGCGGAGACGTAATCTCTCTGCCTTCACCCTAATGGGATTAAGGGTCCATGCGTCTCAGTTTCCTCTGGAGTTGGGGCGGGGCCTTCAGACCGATGACCTACTCCAGGAGGTTCTGGTCAACTCCCCCCTCCCCCATCCCGGGCTACGCTCCCACCAGCCACCTGCAGACGGATCATTTTAAAAAGCAAATCGAATTGCATCACCCTTCCTGGAAACCCTTCAAAGCCTTTTCTTCACACACAAAATCAAATCTCAAGTCCTTTCCATGTCCTTTGAGCTCCTGGCGATTTGTCCCCCGGCCCCTCTCAGCCACCTCTCACTCAGCACGCCCCAGCCACGCTGTCCTCCCCAAAGGACACGCACTCCCCACTTCAGGCTGCTCTTCGGACCCCCTGCGCCCTGACTTCATCCAGCTCTCCTCCCCCGAACCCCCTTCTCTCCAGCAACCGCGTCACACCCTCTCTCCTTGGTGACAGTCATCGCTCCTTGCAACGTGCTCTTTGTCATCTAAAACCTCCCGCTGGACCGAGAGATTCCTGAGAGCAGGTGTGGGGCCTCCGGGGCCTAGAGCAGAGCCTGACACACACACAGAAGGCACCAGACTGATGCTTGTTGAACGAGGAGCCTTCAGCCCACGTCTGTGTCCCACCCAGAGCTTCGCGGTTCCCTGGAGGAAGAAACCGCTGACAGTCACAGCCCAGCCCCGTGTGCTGGTCTCTCTCGGCCCCTCACCTAGACCACGTCCAGGGCTCACGACACCCTCGTGAGTGCAGAGCATCGCTCCATTTCACATGGGAGACACGGAAGCTGCATCCTTCAGCAGTTTGACCAGAGCTGCTTGGCTAGAAAGGGCGGGAGCAGACTCCGGCCCCTCGTCTGCTGCGGAAGCTTCAGCGTAGTGCCAGCCAGAGGTGGCGTTAGACACCCTCGCTGAGTGGGTGTCATCCTCACCCCGACGCCGTGACCCCATGACCCTCAGGGGCCTCTCGCATCTCCAGCCCCGCCCTCACCTCCTGGGTCAGGCCTGGGTGTCTGTCCTTGAGCTCGGGGCTCCCGCCAGCATGGCCTGCTCCGACGGCCGCTGCTGCCTGTCCGCTGGCGGCAGCACGTGTCGATCGCATCGTCGGTGCCGGCATGAGCCTCTGGGAGCCGAATGACCGGCATTCATTAATCGCATTTCATCTCTGCAACGACCTCTCGGGATGGAAACTGAGACCCAGAGATCGTTTGGGTCGTGGTCTCACAGCTGGGACCAAGGGGCTGAGCCGTTTCTTGGTTTCGAAATTAATCAAGAAACACAGAGTATCCAATATAACCGTGAAAAACCTTCCTAGCGCCTAGGAACATATATGGAACAAAGGCGTATGCACGAGAATGTTCATCTTGTCACTATAATTGTGAAAAATTGGCAATAACCTAAAAGGCAATGATGAAAACTCCACGCAACGAACCGTTAGGCACCCATTAGGGATGGCGATGTAGTGTTGCGTTTATTTTCATGTAAATTTGTTTAACGCATACTATTGAATTTAAAAAGTCGATTTTAGAGCAGTTCTCCCAATCTCATATCCTTTTGCAGCTTTTGGGGTATTTTCTGTGTACTCGAAGTGGGGAGGGGAGAGAAATAGAGGGAGAGGGAGAAACAGAGACAGACAGACAGAAAGAGAAAGTACTTTACAAACCAGGAACCAGCTATACACACTGCTCTGCAACCGGCCTTTTTCACTTAATGGTCTTGGGTCTCAGTCAATCCCGGTTGATTTAGAGCGACATTATTCTCTGTATGTCATTTATTCAGTATTTATCGAGAGCCTATTACGTGCCAGGTGCCACGCTAAGCACCAGAGAGCTGTTCTCAGACCATTTAATATATTGTTCTTTCTTTCACTCTTCCTCTGAAAACAGATATGGTCGTTTTCTCTGTCCCCTTCCAGACAATGGTGCCACAAATATCTATGTAGGTGTACACCGCTCTGTCCTGTGTCTGTAAGATAAATTCCCAGAAATGACATCACTTCATCCGAGAGTCAACACAGCCTCAGTTTTGCTAGAATTTTTTTTTCCTGAACATCTTAAGTCTTAGGCTCCCATTGGCAAAGGAATACGGGCTTTTGTTTTGCACAGGGGAAGAAGCTGATGGGGATTTTGGAGCAGAGGAGCTGATTCGCCCAGCGGGGCTTAGCAGAGAAGAAGATAAAAGAATCCTGTGTATTGAGCACCGACTGTATACGCGGCTCGTTCTGCAGGTTACCAAATGTCTTCCTCTTCACGACTGGGATTGCCAAGCAGCAATGAGATATCGACATCGAAGATATTTTGAAGTGAGCAAATGTGAGGTAGATGTCACTGGCTCCATCTGCAGGTGAAGACCCTGAAGCCAAGGAGGCTGACACCTCGCTCCGTCCCACCCAGCCTGCCGTTGGTCGGGCTGCTGCCCAGGGGCGCCGTGTCCGCCTGCAGGACAGGTTAGCGGTGAGGAGCCTAGCATGGGGAGATGAGTAGGCTAGTTCGAGGTGCTGCCTTGGGCGATGAAAGTCTTCGAGAAAAAGCTAGAAAAGCAAGGACAGGGCCGATGCCGAGGTCTCCAGGGGGAGCCCTGGCTGTGCAGGGGGCTCACGCATCCCTCTTGTTTAAGAAAAGAGCAAGTCCACTGTCCTGAATTGCATGTCCCTCGCTGCACTGTATGTATCTCGCTTTCTCGCCCGTCTGCTGTGCGAGCTCCCTTTGCACCGGCTCTCCGGCTGGGCAGTATCGTTCACTGTGACAGACTGCACGCACGCGCATCTCTCTGCCTGGCTTCTTGCTCACCCACCTGTGCCAGGAGGGGGAAGGGCTCCTGACAGACATTTAGAGCGTGGAGAGTAATGGGGACGGGGCTGTGGGAGCAGCGGCGAGCTGGAGCTGGCTGCACTGGCTCAAAGCGCCAAGCGAGCTCCTCCCAGCACCACGGTCAGCGTCAGCCCATTAGCAGCTCGGCTGGGGCCACGGGAGTATTTGCTTCACGAAAAATGGCAAATGTTACAAATCAGGCTTTCTCTCTGAAGAGTCATCGGTAAACGTTTACTTCTGGTGCAAGCTCCACAGGAGCTTCTGCTTGCAACTCCTTGGCAGCCCTTCTGCCCGAGACCGGACGATGGTGCCGGAAGGCGCCCGGCCGCATCTGCGCAGTGCGGTGGCCTCCACCCAGGGCTTGTCCTGCTACGACCTGCGAGCCCGGCCAACACGGGAGTGTGTACCTGCTTGCTGCGTGATGTGGCGACCAGAACCCCATTTGCAGATGAGAAAACCGAGGCTCGGGGAGAAAGGCACCAGCCGAAGGCCTGTTTCTTTAACTAACGCTGGGTGCCTGCTCTGAGTAGGCTCCGTCCACCTCTCTGGGGTCACCCCTTCCCACTCCCTCCCTCAAACCCCTTCACGCACTCACCCCTGGCTTTGCAGGCAGCTCTTCCCCATTCCTTTTAATTGCTAATTCTCAAACCGACCCACAGACGTGCACGTCCAGAGGCAGCTCAGTGACCAGGCTTGGGTCAGGCAGAGCCCGGGCTTAGAGTCTCTGTGACGCCCCCAGCCCTGGTGTCCTCCAGGTGACACTTTATTTGTGAAGTAGAAGGTGGCTACAGCAGTCCCGAGCCTCAGAGCCAAAGCAAGAACAACTAACTGTTGGTCCCCGGGGTATATCCCTGAAGAGCTTCTTTCTCAGAAGCACCCAAAAGCACCCTCTCACAGCTCCTTGTTCCAAACTAGCTGACAGATCCTACGACCAGAGCCATCACATGGCTGAGTCCTTTCTTCCCGAATGAACCACTAATGCCGTGCACAGTCTGATCCTGAACGAGCAGGGGCCATCCTGGAACAGGGACTGGCGTCAGCATCTTTTCAGGCACCTGGGATGATGGGGAGAGGCGGCCCCTGTGAACACCAAGGATGCAGATGAGGAGGAGGTGGGGTGGAAGTCACCACGCAGCTCTTTTCCCGGCTACCTGGATCCACGTCTGGCAGAGCAGACGCTGAGAGTGTCTGCTTCTGTGTATCCCACAGGGCGCGCCTCCGTCTGCGTCCCGGTAACAGGCTAGGCAGGAGGGGTCAACTCCTGTGTCTGCCCCATACCTACCCATAATCAATAATCAGTGTTGAGAAGCCTGTGGGAGATCTTGGGGGAGGTGGATCCCTTCTGCCTTGTTCCAAATACGGCCTTTTCGAGTATTCACCTGAAGTATGAATGTCTTGCCTCAAAGTCTCCAGACTTAAACCAAACCCCGGGTCTGACTGCCTCCCCCCTTCCCCACCAGAGCAAGCTCTCCCCACCCCCTTTCCGAGCTCTCCAAGCCCGACTCCCCGATCTCTCCCCGCGGAGTCCCCTCCTGTCCAGTGTCAACAGCACGGCCTCTGGGGACTCCGTGAGTGTGAGCGAAGGAGTCCCCGCCCCCTCCACCACTGCTGGCAGTGGGGCGGGGGACTCCTTTTGAATGGGGCAGAGGAGATGGCGAGAAATTCCTACTTCAGGCTTAACTATTTTTTTCCCAGATATATTTTTAAAAAATGATAAATCTTGCAGCACAAGGATGAGTTTCTTGCCAAAATATCTTATAAAACGTACATAAGAGATCTATGTTGTCTGTAAATATAGGTTTGACTGCAATGATAAGTGTTTGCCCCCCTCCAACCCCCACTCATGCTATAAACACCTTCTCTATTTACATAACCACGAAGGATGCTGTTCTCAGCCCCTCGTCCTAATTACAGGGCCTGTGTCTTGCCAGAGAGAAGGAAGAGACATGGCTGTTGATGAACGAATGAACGAATGAATGAATGAAATCACGCCTGCCCGGGAGAGCCCTGCGGGACATTTCAGAGTGATTCAGTGCACTGCAGTTCAGGGCTGCGAGCGCTGTGACTAAGTTCTGCCCCTGGGGAAGGAGCATCCACCTGGGACGAGGGTCAGGAGCTGCCCACAGGGACCCAGACACTCGGGCCGGACTCCGAGCTCAGACAGAAATTTTCAAGTCAGCAAGCTGGTGATACAGATACTCTAAGCGTAGGTAGCCTGCCTCAGGAACGGGTACAGGATTTAAATCAAGTCTTTCTTCCAAGAATTACACCCCACCCATCACACCCCACTCTGGAGATTCCTGGACTCTGAAGAGCGTGCGTTAGATGTCAGTCACCATCCAGCCCCTGCTCCGCAGGCCTTGCGACAACCAGCCCGAGATGCTGCTTCAGCTGCTCAGTGTTAACAGCTGTGTATGCGCCTTCCAGACTTTTCTCTGCGTTCGTATAATCATATGGGGATCCAGAATCCGTACATTATGATGCATATTTTTTTTACAAATTTGTAGCTACTTTCTATCAAGAGAAATAAGCAAATTACAGCATAATAAGTATACCGTAATGGCCTTTTTCTACTTTTTTCCCCCTGCCAAAAAGAATACGGCAAAGATATCATTGTACATCTATTTTCACAGGCTCGTCATGTTACTTCTGTAGTATACAGTCTCCAAAGTGGATTATCGGGTCAAAAGTTAGATGCATTTTTAATTTTAATAGAACAGATTAGTTTCTGAAATGACCGTAATAATTTATAATCCCATCAGCAATACACGAAAAGTCCTTTTTCTCTAATCCCTTGCCAGCCATGAATTTTATAAATCCCATTAATTTCTGTCAATTCAACGATCAGAAGTTATGTCTCATGGTTAATTATATTCTCATTTCCCTGAGTGAGCGAGGCTGGGCACGCGGTCGCTTTTGGCTGTTGAGTCGGCAGCTGGCGGGTCGCTCATCGCACTCGAGGCGGCGAAGGGCCTGTCGGTCAGTCCCCTCCCAGCCCCGCGGGTGGGCACGGGCCCGCCTCCTGGGTCAGTGGCAGATGGCGCCAGTCAACTATGGCTTCCTCTGCTTTCAAAATATTATGCAGGAGAAACCGGGCCCCTCGGGCACTGCCGGGGGGAACGTAAAATGGTGCAGCAGCTGTGGAAAACGGTTTGGAGGGTCCTCGAAACATTTGAAATATGTATTCCAGCATTCCCACTTCTGCGTGCGTACCCCAAAAATCCAAAGCGGGGACTCGAGGAGATATTCGCACGTCCACGTTTATGGCAGCATTATTCACAATAGCCAAGACGTACAAGGACCCAAATCACTGTCCATTGGCAGAGAGATGGCTAAGCAAAATGCGGTCTGTACCCACGATGGGGTGTAACTCAGCCTTAAAAAGGAAGGATGTGCTGACACAGGCTGCCACGGGGGTGAAACTCGAGGACGTTACGCTAAGTGAAATAGGCCGGTCACAACAAGACAAATACTATGACTCCAGTCACAGGGGGACCTAAAATAGTCCAATGCATAGAAACGGAGAGCAGAGTGCTGGTTGCCGGGGGCTGGGGAGGAGGGGAGGGAGCATTTGTGTTTAACGGGGACGGGGACGGGGATGGAGGATCGGCTTTGGAAGATGAAGGCAGTTACAGGGATGGACGGTGGCGATGGCTGTGACTGTACTTGCTGCAATGGAACCGTGCACTTAGAAATGATTGAAAGGGCAAATTTTATGTCGAGTCGGCAACTGGCGGGTCCCTCGCTGCTCTGGAGGCGGGGAAAACACGTACATGATCCGGCCACGATTTAAAAAACATAAGACGATACAAAACACAGGGGAGGATGGATGTTTACATATGTCCGACTCACAGAGTATGAAAATAAACGAACCCATCACCCGAACGGAGCTAGAGCGTCTCCAATGCCGTTTTAACTCCCCGTGACTGTAACGCTCGTGCAAATTCTGGAGCGTCACGTCTGCCACGCCCGGGGCAGAGAGGAGCAGGAAGACATCGTGATCCGGGGGCATCTCTGCACCTGCCTCCAGGGTCAATGGAGAAGGCGTGTGGTTGGGGTCTGGAAACTTCTGCTAAGGTTTCGGGGCCGTTTCGCTTTAATTTTATTCATTTGTCTGTTTATATTACTTCCCAATTGGAAGCTTGTTCACACTTCTCCCATTTATTTTTAATCTTTTAGAGGTTGTCCTTGACATTTTACTATTAAAAGTACTTTACACACTCTAAAATTAATCAAAAACATCGTTCTTTTCTAAATAATACACGTTAATTATATCAGTTTGATCCTTATAAACCCCTACTAACTTTACTTGTAATTATGTTGATAGTTTATTATGTCTTCTTAACCACAAATATTTTAATCACTGTTATTAAATACCAAGAACGTTTGTTGGGAGTTATCTACACAGTTACACATCTATTTACTAAGACTTTTTCTTGCATCTTCAGCTTTCCTTTGGGAGTTATTTTTCCTTCTCTCTAAAAGATATTCTTTAGCAGTTCCTTTGGAAAATTCGGCTAGAGAGAAACTGTCAGGTTTTCTTTATCCAAGATTGTCTATATTTTACCCTCGTTCCCAAGAGACAGGCTTGCTGGCGCCCAGTTCCCAGGGGAAAGCTCTTCATCCCTCTCAGCACATTTTATCAGTCATTTCTTTTTGCTTCCAATTTTGCTTTTAAGAAAACTTCAGTAATCCTAACTGAAATTTACTTGCAAATGATATGCCTTGTCTCTAGAGATATTTGAAAATCTCGTCTTTGTTTTTCTGTAGCTTTAATGCAATATGCCCAGGAACGCATTTATTTGTGATACATGGTATAAATGATGCTTCTGTGTATGTGGGTCAGTGTCTTTCAAGTTTAGACAGTTTTCAGCCGTTTTATATTCAGATTGCTGTTTCTCTCATGCTTTCTCTCAGACAAGCTGATTAGGGAGGTCAGGATTTTTAACTCTAAGTCATGGCTTCCTTATCCTGCTATACCAATTTCCACTCAACCGTCTGATTTCCGTGTTCTAGAAATTCCTCACTTATGATACTTGCCAAGTCTATTTTTCCTTGTAGGTTTATAGCATTTTGTAACTTTACTATCTATTTACAGACATCTCCTCTCACCAAAGAGCTAAATGAGTGTGTTCGTTTTGCCATACTCGGTGGTAAATCCAGAAACATCCATTGGAGAGTCCGGTCTGTTTTCATGCAAAGTTACCTAGTGCTTCGTCTCATCTCAGCTGTTTTTTCCTTTTGTCCCTCTGCGACAACGCTCTGCACTTCACGACTAGAGGGACTGATTAACACCGCAAGAAACGGAGCCCGCGCCATCGCGTCTGGGCATGCGTTCACAGGACCCTCTCAACTCCTGTACTCACCTGTATTCGGCAAGCGAATTGTTCACATTCTTCAGATCTTTGGCTTAGATGCCAGCTCCTTTGGGGACTTTGTGACCTCTCAGGTGAGTTAAGGTGTCATCGCCTCTCCCGGAGCACCCAGCACTGACCCGTGTCAGAGCAGTTACCACGTGCCTTGGAACTTCCTGGTCACCTCTTTGTGCAGCCACTAGACTACAAGGTCGCAAGAGGCAGGGACTTTGTAAGTTTTGCTCCTATATCATCGGTTCCGAGCCTGATGCCTGGCTCACAACAGGAGCTGAGATAATATCTGGTGAGAACTAACGAAAAGCTAAATATGTAGGTATAACGGATACTCCTTTGGAATTATTCATGTTTTCCTCCTCTCTGGGATCGGCCTTCAGTCTTAGATTAGCATTTGCTTTTACCTTGAAGAAAGGATTATAGAGCCTGGCAATAGCCTTACAAGTCAGACTTTTACAGTATTTAAAATATTTATATGGCCTTCAGCTGAGGACGGAGTACTTAACTCTTAAAAGTTCTTCTAAAATTTCTTAAAATTTCATCTCCTTCCCACCATTCAGACGTGGTTAGAATTTTTAAGCTCTCTGTGCTCCATGGTTTATGACATGATGTCAACGAATCTTCACAATGACCCTACGAGATAGATACCGTGACCCTAGTCTCTGACTTACAGAAATGAAAGTCTCTTGAACGAGGTCACACAGCCACCAAGCAGTAGCGTCGAGGAGTAAATTCTTGTGGTCTCTTGATAT
The DNA here is from genome assembly GCF_000325575.1 of Pteropus alecto. Lineage (NCBI taxonomy): Eukaryota > Metazoa > Chordata > Mammalia > Chiroptera > Pteropodidae > Pteropus > Pteropus alecto. Next base: position 5,153,863 of record NW_006436294.1, read on the forward strand.
TGCAGCTGAGATTAAGAAGTAGAATGTTGAATAAAGTTCCACCGGCAACACAGGGGGAGGTAGCTGGTCATGCGGTTCAGACTGTAGACTGGGTCTGTCCTTGCCCCTTCGAGATTTTTCATTCATCGATTCACTCACTCATTAACCTATTAATCCATTCAGTTGATCTCTATTATCCATGCACTAGTCAACCCATTATCCTGCTTAACATACGTTAGACAAATTTAACCCCCAAAACTCTGTCGATCCTTTTAGCTTCATTTACGCATGAGGATGAGGCACGAAGAGTCCAATTCACTTTCAGACGGTTGGAGAGCCAGCCCGCTTTGAGCTGTGCCTGGGTCCGGGACTTTGAGCTGTGCCTGCAACCGGGACTCCTGCTCGTCGTCCAGACCGTGACTCATCCGCGTCCACAGTCACACTCAAGCCTGAGCGACTCCGGCTTCGCACATCCCAGCTGGCCTCCTGCGCCTTCTTCACCCCGCCGCCCTTATAGGTCACTGCGGCAGGTGCACCGGGCTCAGCTCCATTCCCATCATGCCACAGTGCTGGTTCCATGAAATTAAAAACCAAACTCAGCCACTCACACCAGCCCCTCCCCTCCTGGCCCTCGCCTGTCGCCCGAGATACACTTGGTTCTGCTTCTTTCCCTCCGGCCTCGTGGAAGCCCTTCCCCCAATACGCCCCGTACTCTGAATTGGAGTCAGAGTCTTAGCATCAAGTCCTGCATTTGGCCGATGGGAGGCGGTCGCTTTGGGCTGCATTTTTAACATCACTGAGCTCAGTTTATTCTTCTATGAAGAGGGGATCACGGGAGCACCGGTCTCTTCTCGTGAGGATTACATTAGATGGTGCAGGTGAGAAGCCTAGCGTATTGCGTGGCTCACGATAAGCACTCAGTCCCCATTCAATTCAGTGGGTGTCATTAGCGTTCAGCCCTGCCACCTGATACCCCCACTGCCTGGTGCACCCTCCCGCCCACCTCCATCACCAGCAACCCCGGTTCACCTTAAACACTCAGCTTGTTTCTCTAGGGAACCTTCACTGGGTGCCCCGCCTGGGTGGGTGGCCCCTTCTGGGCTCCTGTAGCATCAAATGCTTCCCTTAGCTAAGTGCATGTAACCTGGCATTGTGGCTGCCACTGACTGTCATTATCATTCTCTGTCTCTGACCCGCGAGCTCCGTGGGGTCCTATGTCTTCATCTACATGCCCCTTGTACATGGCTCTGTGCTCGGTACGCAGTAGGGGATGAACATATGTCTGTGGAATGAATGAATGAAGGAAGGAAGGAATGAACATAGTGTTCACACCTCTCACAGGTTCCAGGGACGGCAGAGGTGGGAGTTGTGTATGTTCCTGGATCACTCTTCCACGATCACATTAAAAACTCGATTCTCTCAGGAACCGGAAGTTAGATTATGTCTCCATTTTGAACAAACAAGAAGACAACACAGACCGTTAGAATAATGACGGAGAAAATACAATCTATGACATGTAAAGGGCATTTTCAGGATCCAGGCCCCGAGACAATGATTCCTGCAGGTGACATTATCAAGTTTGGAGGGTCATAGCATCATGGAACCAAACGAAGCCCTGGGAGCGATTTCATGTAACCTGCTCATTCTGTACTGGAGGACACTGCGGCCGAGAGGGGCGAGACTTGGCCCTTATGGTTTTAAAAGAGCTGTTCCCGGAGGCCGGCCTCTGCCCGAGAAGTGCTGGCTGGATTCTGGGGCCGGGGACACTGCCCTCCAGTGC
>NW_006436294.1:5161150-5164886 GCF_000325575.1 Pteropus alecto
AGCACTCCTGTGGACATTTTGAAATAAGCCACATTTTGAAATAAGCCACAAGGTGACGCATGTGGACATTTTGAAATTAGCCACTGTGGGCTTTCGGAGGGCACGAAGATGAGGTGTGCTTTTAAAAACATTTGAGACTTTCCGGGGAGGATCTCACTGGTAAGGAGACTTTTTTTAAAACCTCATAATTTGTTTTTAATGGAGATCTTTAAAGGACTGAACGCACTTGACCTTGGACCATAAGGGTGACCGAATCTTACCTCTCTTTATCCCCACACGCCACGCAGGGATCCAGTTCGCCGCCTGCTGAGCGCCATCTCTGTTCCCGGCACCTACTGCCCCGTACCCCTCATCCTCAGAACGGACCTGCAGGCAACCTCCAACCCCACGAGGCCCCTGACGGTTTTGCAAAAACCGTGCAGCAGTTACCGGGCTCACGGGGGCGGTGTCACCTTCTCCAAGTCCGTCCGGCCACTCGTCGAGCCTCTGAACCTGGACCTTGCTGTCCTGCGTGTGGCCCCGGGGCCTGTCGTGTTGTGTTGTCAGCCGAGTGCGTTTATCTGACCCGCGTGCCCCTAAGTTGCCTGGCGTAATGTCTCGTTCACTGGGCTATCATTGGCCACCTCTCCCTGTGGGTTACACATAGCAGGTGCTTCGCGGTCACGTGCTTAAAAGGTCTGCATGCCTGTTTGATGGCAAGCCTGAACGACGGGGACCTTGTCCTCGATTTCATGTAACCTGCTCATTCTGTACTGGAGGACACTGCGGCCGAGAGGGGCGAGACTTGGCCCTTATGGTTTTAAAAGAGCTGTTCCCGGAGGCCGGCCTCTGCCCGAGAAGTGCTGGCTGGATTCTGGGGCGCTCTGCCGTGTGACTCTGGACGACTCACGTCCCCTTCCTGGTCCCCGGTTTTCCCACCTGTAATATGCGTTCTTCGAATCCCATAATGTCTCATCCTCCCCTTTGTGCCAAATGTCTTGGTGCGATGTGACGGCAAACCAAAGACACCTGCGGAGACAGAGAGAGGGACTTTCTTTGGCAGGAGTTTCCCGAAGTGAGCAGGCAGCAGGACAGGCTACATAATCTGCGGGGCCCAGTCGAACCGGGAACGCAGGCCCCTCGTTAAAAAACTGTAGCGAACTTCGCGATGGCAGCAGTGGAGCTTTGAGACAAGTGCAGGCTCTTCTGAGCACGGGGCCTGTGCCACTGCGTAGCCGCACACGCGGGAAGCTGGCCCGGCGAGCAGCAACCATAGTTAACGGGCAGTTCTTGCTAAGAGTGGAAGCCTTTCCCTTTAGGAACTGGAACCCCTCCATGCACAGAGCCCCGATTCATGGGATCAGGGCGATGGCCCTTGGGGCCGGCATGGCTGTTGGTTCCCAAACCCTCCGGCCCGCCTACCGGGTCACGGACTACATGATGGGAGTTGACTTGGGAGACTGGCTTTCGACAAGGGGCAGTTTTGTCCCGAGGAGAGATATTTGGCAACATCTGGAGATGGGCTTGTTTGTCGTAGCTTGGGAAGGAGGTGCACTGGTGAGTGGAGACTGAGGATGCTGGGGCCGGGGACACTGCCCTCCAGTGCTGGTTTCTGCCAGACGAACGGTGAGACCGAGGATCATAACAGGGTGGGATTGGGGAGCCCGGAACGTACCCGAAGTCTCTCGGGAGTGGGCGGGATGTGGGGGAAGCTGCCTTCGCTCCTGGCTCTGCACCCCCTGCCCATCTCGGAAGGATGCACCCCACTCTTTGCCGTGTGTGGAGCTGGCGTGGGAAGAGTGTCAGCCTTGATGTGGACGTTGGCTGCTGGGGCGTGGGGAGCAAAGGCCGGTCGTCTCAGCACGAAGCGTTAGGGGGCGCCCTGGTTTCCTGATTCCCTTCGTCCCCTCCACGCCCCGGCTGCAACCCGCAGACGCAGCTGTGGCAGCCGCTGGCCTGAGAACAGACCCTGGAGCGAAGTCGGAACTGACTGCCAGGCCCGTGATGGAGAAGAGGATCTATTTGCTGCTCGAAGCACTGACATTTGGGGTAGTTTATTAGGTATCCCTCCCCTACCCCCCAAAAAAACAAAAAATCATGTTGTAATGGCATGTGCTCTGCTGGCCAGAAGACCCCTACTTCGTACCCCGCCATCCAGGTTCAGTCCCCCTCGACCTGGTCCATCCAAGGGGCAGGTCTGTTTCTAGGTCCGGGCCCCCGCTGGCCCAGTCCTGGTGCCAGTGTGTGACCATTTCTAGGCATATGGATGGCCCCACCCCCTCAAACATCACACTGGGGAGCGAGTTTCACCACATGCATGAGAGGTGGGGGGCACCAGCCTGCAGCATCTCGGGAGAAGCTCATTTCTTATCCCCGAGGATGGAAGTTGGAAACTGGCAGCTGGAAGGTCGAACTGGCCTCCCAGATTATATATCTCATTTGACCTGAGTGTTTAACGTAAAATTGATTTAGTGGCTAATATTTCACGGTGAGAATATTTCTCCTAAGAATTTCGGCCCCAAGCTTGTCCTTAGAAGCAGGACTCTCTGCGAACACCCTGTACTCGGCCTCTTGGCTGCCGTAGGGGACTGGGCACGTGACCCCGGTTTGCCCCAGCTCCTTACCCTCCCCACCCCGAGTGCCGCCTGATGTTTGACACCTGCATTTAGGACGGCTCCTCTCATCTTGGTTTGAGACCCAACGAACCTCTTCATCGTTTGAATTTGAAGACCATCCCGTTTTCATAGACGAGGAAACCGAAGCCCAGGAAGCAGAAGTGAGCTGGCACTAGCCTGACGCACGAGCACGGAAAATACCACCTTCGCGAACTCTTTTCCTTCGAGGCCCGGCTGCAAATGCGCGCTGCGTCTCCAGGAACGAGCGGGCGCACAAACTTCCCTCCATCCTCCTAACTTCCAACCACCGCAGTGGAGAGGACGCCAAGCTCTGCGGATGAGCGAATGAGGGACAGACGAAGATGCGGGGCGCGGGCGTCCTTGGCTGTCCTCGCGTCCCTTCTCCCCGCGGAGTGAGTTTTGAGGTGCCGTCCAGGCGAGGGTACAGGCGGGACGAACGCCCCCCACCTGTGAGAACGCGGATGCTGGAAACCTGATTCGGGGAATAATCGATTTGACAGTTAGTTCCCAATTATGTCGATGTCCCTGTTCCTTCTCTTTCAAAGACAGTGAGTTCCTCCCCGGAGACGCTGGAGCACCACACGGGGCCAGACGGGAGCACTGGCGAAGCCCAAATTCAGAGGAAGACTGGGGCTGATGCCTCTCGTGTCAGAAGGTCAAAAAACGGTTCTTCTTCAGACCTCTGTCAGGCCTCCAGGGGAGAATTTGGAAATCTACAAAGGGGGCCTGCAGCTCCCAGCTGCAAAGAACCATCGGAACCATCGGCTCTGTGCACCCTTTCATCGTGATGCGTAATCGCGCTTCCTTAAGACAGCCTGTGTGTCTTAATCAGATTTTGACTTTGCAGATCCTGCGGTTTCCCTGCAGAGAACACGCAAAGGGCCGTCTTTTCCTGGTGGCAGATTAAGCCCAATCTCTCTCGCTTCTTGAAAAAAGCACAGGCAGTTCCGTTGAAGACATTGAAACGTGATCACGGAATTGCAGAGAGCGAGCAGCACAGACTTGACGCTCCACTCCAGGGAACCCCCTTCTCAGCATCCTAGCGGGCTGGTTTGATTCCACCTTTTGCATGATGCCCCCAGAGTGGGGCGCCCACTCCTCAAAGAGGAAGACAAGCCTCA
>NW_006436294.1:5167080-5168967 GCF_000325575.1 Pteropus alecto
CTGAGCTGCCCACAGGTCACTGCCCAGGTCCAGGCGGATGGGTCGAGTTGGCCGCTCGCTATACACCGCCATGCCTGACTCTGACACGCTTCTAAAAAGAGTTCCCCAGCCAAATTCCAGACAGCAGCTCCAGCCGGGCTGGCCCCCCAGCGACCCAGAGCCAGTGCAGGCTGCTCACGCCCAAAGCCTTTGCACGGCCTGGCACGTCTCACTGCGGGGCCGGAGGGCGCTCCAGTGGTGGTGGTGATGGCCACGCATGCTGCCGCTGCACGTGCACGAGGCGTTCCCCAAACCCAGCCTCCCTCCTGGGAGCTCCGTCGTCCTCCTGGGCGTCAGGACACACAGCCACAGCAGAGCCACCCTGGGTGAACAGTCAGGCCGGCGATGCCTGTTTCCGTGCTGTTTCTCTCTCCCTGGGCCATGAAGGTTCTCTGGGCTCCATTTTCGTGCATCCATTTCACTCAGCGCACCTGCTCCACTGACAGTACGAGTTCACGTTCACTCACCTCCTCCCGCTGATGCTCTATGAGAACGAAACTCCCCAGCATCGAGCCAGGGCCTGGCATGGATTAAGATGCCCCCTGGAGCCTGCTTCCTGAAGGTAGGAATTGGAAGAAACTGGCAGATCATGGAGCCCAACTCCCTCCTGGGAAACCGAGGCCAAAGAGGCCGGAAGCCTTGTCGATGGCCAAGCGTCCCATTAGAGGCAGAGCCTGGACCCCCTGCCAGGCCCAGGGCTCTTTCTGATGCAGGCTTCTCGAAAGAAGGCGAGAAGGAAGAGGGAGGAGGGACAGCCCGCACCTGGACGCAGAGGGAAAAAGCAGGTGTCGTCATTTTCCAAGTAAAGGAGGAGAAAGCACCTGCCAATCTGAGTCACTGGTTCGTGTTCTTCTAAGTTCCACAAATAGCTTCTGAGAGCTGTGACTTACGCATCAAACCTGCACAGACAGGCGGTTAATTAAATGAGCCCACAACAGCCAAATGGCCCGGACGGTGTTCGTTCCCACTGCCAAAACTTTCTGTATGGCTGGGATTTTGAAAATGGAATAAACAAAGTTTCCCAAGAAACTGAGAGAAAGCGATTTCCCTGAGGTCAGATTAAATATAATTCACTGCCGGGGACAGACGCCCGGTCATGATCTCTGCACAGCCAGGACCCACAGACGTTCATCCCAGAGGCCAGGGACACCCGTGTGGTGTCTTCCCTCCGCTTCAGCCAACCCTCCAGGGCCCTTCATCGAAGCACTCATGTGGACATTTTGAAATAAGCCACATTTTGAAATAAGCCACAAGGTGACGCATGTGGACATTTTGAAATTAGCCACTGTGGGCTTTCGGAGGGCACGAAGATGGGGTGTGCTTTTAAAAACATTTGAGACTTTCCGGGGAGGATCTCACTGGTAAGGAGACTTTTTTTAAAACCTCATAATTTGTTTTTAATGGAGATCTTTAAAGGACTGAACGCACTTGACCTTGGACCATAAGGGTGACCGAATCTTACCTCTCTTTATCCCCACACGCCACGCAGGGATCCAGTTCGCCGCCTGCTGAGCGCCATCTCTGTTCCCGGCACCTACTGCCCCGTACCCCTCATCCTCAGAACGGACCTGCAGGCAACCTCCAACCCCGCGAGGCCCCTGACGGTTTTGCAAAAACCGTGCAGCAGTTACCGGGCTCGCGGGGGCGGTGTCACCTTCTCCAAGTCCGTCCGGCCACTCGTCGAGCCTCTGAACCTGGACCTTGCTGTCCTGCGTGTGGCCCCGGGGCCTGTCGTGTTGTGTTGTCAGCCGAGTGTGTTTATCTGACCCGCGTGCCCCTAAGTTGCCTGGCGTAATGTCTCGTTCGCTGGGCTATTATTGGCAACCTCTCCCTGTGGGTTCCACCTAG
>NW_006436294.1:5169794-5171595 GCF_000325575.1 Pteropus alecto
CCCTATGACAAAGACTCATCTAGCCCCAAATACGAATGGTCCCAAGGAGGAAACACCTTGATTTAGGGTGTATCCCACACCCCAAATTTAACTAATGCAGCAGGCCCCTGGTGCCCATTGCAGTCTGTGTATCTTGCCAAGGTCTCCGACAGCAACCAGTCCAACCGATCTGATGTCATCAATCCATAATCAATAATGGAATATCCGGACGGATTTCCAAATGGCCCAGATCCCTTCACATCCTATGATGGCTGGAGATGTAAGCACCACGTGGCTTTGGGACAAGAATGGAAACATACACTGCTCTGTCCCCGTGTGAACGCAACGTGTTTGTGATTACCTTCCGATGAAGGTTTTTAAAAAGACACAGTTTGCCATTCCAGTGGCCTCCTCGACGATACGTATGAGACACACTCAAGCAGTTTATTATTTCAGTGCGGAGTGGAATGCGAGTTATGAATGAATGCATGAATGAATGAATGCATGAATGAATGAATGCATGAATGAACGGGTAATCCGTACATAAAAAACAGGAGAGCAGTCTTGTGCATACGAGGGAGGTAATGATCAACGGTCGTATTCCGTGATCGGCTTGTCCTCGTATTGTTCAGCTCAGGCTGCCATAAGGAAGTGTCACAGACTGGGTGGCTGGCACAGCGGAAGTTCATTCCTCACAGTTCTGGAGGCTGGAAGCCCAAGTTCAAGGTGTCAGCAGGTCTCGCTTCTCCTGAGTCCTCTCCTTGTCCTGCAGATGGCCACCTTCTCGTGCGTCTTCACATGACCTTTCCTCTGTGATCACACAGAGGTGTCACTTCCTCTTCTTATAAGGGCACCAGTCCTATCGGATTAGGGCCCCACCCTTCTGACCTTATTTAACCTTAATTACTTCTTTAAAGATCTTAACTCCAAATGCAGTCACACTGGGAATTCGGCCTTCGACAGATGAATTTTGGAAAAACACAATTCAGTCCATGCATCCCTCTCGCTAGAGGTCCCTACCCCTGCACGCCTGAGGACAAGCAGGAGACGACAGTTCTAGGAGAGCGGACAGTGACTGGTCAGTGTCACGTCCGGCACACTCAGAAAAAAACGGTTCTTCTTCAGACCTCTGTCAGGCCTCCAGGGGAGAATTTGGAAATCTACAAAGGGGGCCTGCAGCTCCCAGCTGCAAAGAACCATCGGAACCATCGGCTCTGTGCACCCTTTCATCGTGATGCGTAATCGCGCTTCCTTAAGACAGCCTGTGTGTCTTAATCAGATTTTGACTTTGCAGATCCTGCGGTTTCCCTGCAGAGAACACGCAAAGGGCCGTCTTTTCCTGGTGGCAGATTAAGCCCAATCTCTCTCGCTTCTTGAAAAAAGCACAGGCAGTTCCGTTGAAGACATTGAAACGTGATCACGGAATTGCAGAGAGCGAGCAGCACAGACTTGACGCTCCGCTCCAGGGAGCCCCCTTCTCAGCATCCTAGCGGCAGTGTCCATGCTACAGCAGAGCCTTAAATACTAAGCCATTGCTTTAGAATCACAGACCTGGTTTTGAAAGTTGCCTGAATTACAGACATTTAATGTCTCTGAGCCTCAGTTTCCTCATCCTCTTAAAGTGGGGTCACATTTGACGGTGCCCACATCGTTGAGCTGTGGGTAGTGAGTGAGATAAGCCATCCCAAGCGCTGGCATGGGACATCTGAGTAGTAAACAATAAATTGGATATATTCATCTTAAAATGCTTCTCTTCCATCTTAAGATTCTTAATCCTGACGTCATGGATCTTGTGAAGGGAGTTATACGAGCGAGGTCCAGC
>NW_006436294.1:5175877-5179532 GCF_000325575.1 Pteropus alecto
CCCTATGACAAAGACTCATCTAGCCCCAAATGCGAATGGTCCCAAGGAGGAAACACCTTGATTTAGGGTGTATCCCACACCCCAAATTTAACTAATGCAGCAGGCCCCTGGTGCCCATTGCAGTCTGTGTATCTTGCCAAGGTCTCCGACAGCAACCAGTCCAACCGATCTGATGTCATCAATCCATAATCAATAATGGAATATCCAGAGGGATTTCCAAATGGCCCAGATCCCTTCACATCCTATGATGGCTGGAGATGTAAGCACCACGTGGCTTTGGGACAAGAATGGAAACGTACACTGCTCTGTCCCCGTGTGAACGCAACATGTTTGTGATTACCTTCCGATGAAGGTTTTTAAAAAGACACAGTTTGCCATTCCAGTGGCCTCCTCGACGATACGTATGAGACACACTCAAGCAGTTTATTATTTCAGTGCGGAGTGGAATGCGAGTTATGAATGAATGCATGAATGAATGAATGCATGAATGAACGGGTAATCCGTACATAAAAAACAGGAGAGCAGTCTTGTGCATACGAGGGAGGTAATGATCAACGGTCGTATTGCGTGATCGGCTTGTCCTCGTATTGTTCAGCTCAGGCTGCCATAAGGAAGTGTCACAGACTGGGTGGCTGGCACAGCGGAAGTTCATTCCTCACAGTTCTGGAGGCTGGAAGCCCAAGTTCAAGGTGTCAGCAGGTCTCGCTTCTCCTGAGTCCTCTCCTTGTCCTGCAGATGGCCACCTTCTCGTGCGTCTTCACATGACCTTTCCTCTGTGATCACACAGAGGTGTCACTTCCTCTTCTTATAAGGGCACCAGTCCTATTGGATTAGGGCCCCACCCTTCTGACCTTATTTAACCTTAATTACTTCTTTAAAGATCTTAACTCCAAATGCAGTCACCCTGGGAATTCGGCCTTCGACAGATGAATTTTGGAAAAACACAATTCAGTCCATGCATCCCTCTCGCTAGAGGTCCCTACCCCTGCACGCCTGAGGACAAGCAGGAGACGACAGTTCTAGGAGAGAGGACAGTGACTGGTCAGTGTCACGTCCGGCACACTCAGATGAAGATGCTCGACGGGCACGGGGCTGAGCAGACTGGGGACAGCGAGTGACGGAGCAGTTGGAGACGGAGCCCAGTGTCCAGGGAGAAGTGAAACATGAGGACAGATGCATCTCCTCCTGGGACAGCTGCGAAGGATGAACAAGTGGGTGACGGGGCCCGGAAAGAGCCGTGGACACCCCAGGCTCTCGAGGAAGGACGCGGACGACGAGGCCGCCCAAGAAACTGAGAAGGAGCAAAACATCTGCGTGAAAGCCAGCGCACTGAGAGGTTCGTCCTCAGCCAGTCCCACGCCCGTGAGGCGGTGGCCGTGGGCACTTTAATGAGCTTCCTGTCGCATCGTGCTCCTCCTACACCCGTAGGAGCCGACGGTGCTCGCTCGGGGCTTGTGTGACAGGTTAAGTGACATGAATAGCAACGTGCCCAGCACCGAACATCTCAGGTGCTCAGGCAGGACACGTCCCTGTCCCTTCCGCTGCAGACTCCAGGGAACCCCCTTCTCAGCATCCTAGCGGGCTGGTTTGATTCCACCTTTTGCATGATGCCCCCAGAGTGGGGCGCCCACTCCTCAAAGAGGAAGACCAGCCTCTCACTGGGCAGCTGCCAGAGACGGCTCTTTCCTTGAGGAACAACAGCTTCTGCCAGGTCTACCCCCGCCCTGCTCCCCTCCGAAGGGCGCGTCTGCTACACACTCATCAGATGGTCCTTCCTTTACCCATCGCAAGAGACACCCTCTCTGAGAATTAACAGAGCTTGTGACCTCGCCAAGGCATTTAACCTCTCTGAGCTTCTATTTCTCCGCCAGGAAAATTGGGATAATAATTCCACTCACCTATGGGGTTTTGTGATAATTCAATTAGATAACCCATGCATAGTATAATGTGTATAAGAGCTCCTGGCATATAGTGACTTCTTTGTCAGTATTAATGATGCCATCATCGTCACCATCATCTTCACCATCATCTTCACCATCATCACCACCACCACCACCACCATCATCAGCCCGGTGCCCCGGTTCACTTCTGACCTGCCTGGTCCGTAAGGACGGTGGGACAGCAAGACGCCATTCCCGCCCGGGGAAGGCAGAGCGAGACTTTCCCCCCAGGACAGGCCCTCGCGGTGACCTCCACGCGGCGCAGCGTGTCAGCACCTCGCCCCCCCCACCCGACCCTGCGGCCTCTATTTTCTCTCTCCGCACCCGGTCATGTTCGTAGGGTGCCGCCTCGTGCTGTGGTGACAGCCGTGAGGCCAGGTTGGGGGCAGTCAGAGACAGATGGGAGAGACTGGAGCACCATGGCCCAGAGGGGCTGGAAGGGCCGGCGTGCTCCCTCTCTCCAGGGCGGCGCTCCGCCAAGGCCCTCGAGTGCGGCAAGGAGCCGCTCCCGCTCTGCCTGCCTCTGTCCGGCCCGTGGCGCTCAGAGGCCACCCAGGGAAGCAAACCGTTTGTAAGCAGAATACGCAGTTGTATTTGGCAAAAAAGCGCAAACATTTTCTGTTTCACTCCGAGTCTATTAGCCCCCATTTGTCACTTCAAGGTAATATTCTGAAATCACTTAATTTTTTTTTTTCACCAAAATCTGATCATCATCAATCATCACCATCATCATCATCACCATCATCACCATCATCATCATCATCATCATCATCACCATCACCATCATCATCATCATCATCACCATCATTTTCTTATACATGGAAATAACCCTGGGTCCCTTTTATTTTCTCACATAACATGGCATATGAAGCCTTTATCGTCCACATTGCCTCATGGTGAAAATATTCCTAAGGCGCCACTCAACTCCCTGACATTTCATCTGCCATTAAGTGAAGAATCCACCGTGTAAAACACCATGTGCCCTGGCCGACCTGGACTAGGGGCTGTGACAGCATCGCCCGCTGCAGGCACCACTTACCTGGTCTTTGCTGCGTTCCAAGGAGCTCGGGGCACTGCCACGAACACCGAGCGGGACCGACAAGCACTCTGGGAGTGGAATTTACCATATTTTCATTCTTTCTCTGCAGAACAACAGTCTGGTGATGTCAGGTCGATGTGCTTGCTTTCGTTAAGGGCGTAAGGAAGGGGGCTGAGGGCAAACTGGTGAGCTCAAGGTCTCCATTTAAAGCAAAGCTCCACCTGCCATTCTCAACCAGGCGGTTTCCACAAGACAGCAGGTCCGAGGGTGACAGTTTTTGTCACCCCTGCTGTTCCGGCCCATTGCTTTAGAATCACAGACCTGGTTTTGAAAGTTGCCTGAATTACAGACATTTAATGTCTCTGAGCCTCAGTTTCCTCATCCTCTTAAAGTGGGGTCACATTTGACGGTGCCCACATCGTTGAGCTGTGGGTAGTGAGTGAGATAAGCCATCCCAAGCGCTGGCATGGGACATCTGAGTAGTAAACAATAAATTGGATATATTCATCTTAAAATGCTTCTCTTCCATCTTAAGATTCTTCATCCTGACGTCATGGCTCTTGTGAAGGGAGTTTTACGCGCGTGGTCCAGAGCTCGGGGGCTGGTCCACATCAGGCCGCCCATACTGTTGTTTCGCTCCACATCTCCAGCCCTCGTGACACGCCCATCTGAGCTG
>NW_006436294.1:5185767-5188027 GCF_000325575.1 Pteropus alecto
ATTCAAAGTGGTGACAGCCGTGAGGCCAGGTTGGGGGCAGTCAGAGACAGATGGGAGAGACTGGAGCACCATGGCCCAGAGGGGCTGGAAGGGCCGGCGTGCTCCCTCTCTCCAGGGCGGCGCTCCGCCAAGGCCCTCGAGTGCGGCAAGGAGCCGCTCCCGCCGGTCCTGCCTCTGTCCGGCCCGTGGCGCTCAGAGGCCACCCAGGGAAGCAAAAACCGTTTGTGCAGAATACGCAGTTGTATTTGGCAAAAAAGCGCAAACATTTTCTGTTTCACTCCGAGTCTATTAGCCCCCATTTGTCACTTCAAGGTAATATTCTGAAATCACTTAATTTTTTTTTTCACCAAAATCTGTGCACAAGATCGACGCTCCAAGGATAAACCCACGCTCCATATTTATTCCCGTAGTTTCAAGTACGGCTTGGAACATGTCCACAGCTCCTGGGTGAAATGTGGGCCTCGGGTCGGGAACCATGAATAGATCCAAACTTCCAACTGTGGAACTAAAGCCCAGAGATCGGAAGCCAATCCTTCCCTTTTTGGCTTCATCTTCTGCTTATCTTTATCCCATGATCTCGTTTCATCCTCAGCGAGCCTGCAAAGAAAAGAAGGAAGAACAGAGTTGTTACTATTTCTGTTTCGGAGCGCAGAGAACTGAGACCCAGGTACCAGCGGAGTTCCGGCCTAGACGACAAGGTGCCCGGAAGACGACCTTGCTCCTGCCTGGACTTCTTCTCATGACCTCTGCCCTTCCCGTTGGGTCCTTTCAGGGAAGGGACAAAGGGAGGGAGGGAGAGAGGGAGGGAGGAAAGAGAGGGAGAGAGAAAGAACGTGGTAGAGAGGAAGAGGGAACGGGAGGGAGGAAGAATTTCTGCCCACGGTTCCTGCCTCGATGCCCTCAGACTGTCCCCGCTTCCGTCCACACGCGTGGACAGGAGCGCCGAGGGGCCCAGAGCTCCGAAGGCTTCCGACCGGTCTTCCCTCCCTCTCTACAGACACGTGCAGCATCGCCGCCCAGCTCCATTAAGAGACCACCTGCAGGCGCCCCTCTCCACGGCACCCCAGCCACGCACACCTCATACCCTGGTCTCGGGGACCGTGATGACGTGCGTCCTCGTGGGAACGTGGAGCTGTGCTGCCAGAACCCCCGGGGCCTGGGCTTTGCTGCCCGGCATCCAGCACCGGCCGTGGGGGCGGCAGGCAGCCTCCTGCTCTCTGTCCTGCGAGAGCCACCGCGTCTGAGGCCATCCGTCCTGGGGGCAGCCCAGGTCCAGTGGCTAGTGAGGCGGGAGCATAAAGGCGACCTCCCCGTCCCTTTGTGGCAGGTGGTCCCTGGTACACACCGTGACCCCAAGCTCTGTCTGGTAGCTTCTTCTGTAAGACCCAATATGCACCAATTGTCACCGACGGTGTGTTGGAGAGGGACTGTTCTGGTCACAGCAGGTAGCAGTCATCTGAGCCGGTGAAGCAGCTACAAGGACAATAGTATCTGGTGGCTGCTGCTGGGCACCACCGATGTGTCTCAGAAAGGTAATCACAGGGAGCAGGACCAGCCCGAGAGCCAGGAGTGGGTGTCATGAAGCCTGTCTTGTGAGCAAAGATGTTCTCGTCTCCTGCGGCCCATGGGCAGGGGAGCTAGGGACCCCGTGCCAGGGGACAGGGTGCAGATCCAGGGTCTTCATCTCCAGCTGTCACTAACCAAACGGAGTTTTCTGCTAGGCTGCCTGCTCTAGCATCCAGGTGGTTGGCCCAGGGCTGAGGGGATTGCCCAGAAAGTGAGACTTGTTCTAAAATAGCAGTCGTCACCTTGAGGTCACCCCACCCTGACCATCAAATGGACCGTAGGAGAACCAGCCGAGCCGTGAAGGCCCTCGGGTCCTGGCGGCGTGTGCAGAATATACCGATTTTCTCCATTTGTGAAAGTTTAGACCTCTAGTTCGGACATCCTGTTAACCACCGCCAAGCAGAGCCCTCTCCCCGGAGAGGTTCAGGTCAAGGCCACCAGCTCGGAAGCCGGTCCTGGTTCAGCCGCCTGCGGGAGCCCTTGGCGAGCACTTCGCTTTTCTCTAAAGTCTTAACATTTGCAGTCTCGGCCCATTTTAATCCTAACGTTTATGTTATCATACTTTTTTCTTGATCGGTATTATCGGATGTTACCTAAGTTATTAGCCCTTCCAAGAAAAAGAAGAAAAACCATTGCCTTGTTTGATATTTGTTTTCTAAGTCACATTCTCTAGTCTTCGGTTTAGATATTTATT
>NW_006436294.1:5188093-5188706 GCF_000325575.1 Pteropus alecto
GCGCGGGTTGGGGGCGGCGGGGCGGCGGGCGAACCATCCTTTTTCCAAACTCCCTGACGCCTAACTCGTCACGTGTAAGGCTTTCTCTCTCTCCCGATGCAAGACGCCCTGGCCTGGTGGGCGACGTTTGCATTATTAGCGATGCACAAAATATGGACAGTACTCTGCCTTCTCTGAACCACGAGTCGTTTCGAACTTGGCGTGATTCCAGATTCTTCTGAGGATATGAAGGGGGTCAGCTGTCAGCCCTTTGGGCTCCATTCTCTATTCTTCCTCCGCCCTGTTCTCTGTCCGACGTGCGACAGACGTGAGCCGGAGAAGCGGCTCCGGGAGCCCCTGGCTGCTCGCCGAGGGGCTGAGAGGCACGAGGGAGTGTGCGGAGTTCTCGTTCACTCACCTCCTCCCGCTGATGCTCTATGAGAGCGAAACTCCCCGGCATCGAGCCAGGGCCTGGCATGGATTAAGATGCCCCCTGGAGCCTGCTTCCTGAAGGTAGGAATTGGAAGAAACTGGCAGATCATGGAGCCCAACTCCTTCCTGGGAAACCGAGGCCAAAGAGGCCGGAAGCCTTGTCGATGGCCAAGCGTCCCATTAGAGGCAGAGCCTGGACCCC
>NW_006436294.1:5192710-5195240 GCF_000325575.1 Pteropus alecto
CCCACCCAGGGAAGCAAACCGTTTGTAAGCAGAATACGCAGTTGTATTTGGCAAAAAAGCGCAAACATTTTCTGTTTCACTCCGAGTCTATTAGCCCCCATTTGTCACTTCAAGGTAATATTCTGAAATCACTTAATTTTTTTTTTTCACCAAAATCTGTGCACAAGATCGACGCTCCAAGGATAAACCCACGCTCCATATTTATTCCCGTAGTTTCAAGTACGGCTTGGAACATGTCCACAGCTCCTGGGTGAAATGTGGGCCTCGGGTCGGGAACCATGAATAGATCCAAACTTCCAACTGTGGAACTAAAGCCCAGAGATCGGAAGCCAATCCTTCCCTTTTTGGCTTCATCTTCTGCTTATCTTTATCCCACGATCTCGTTTCATCCTCAGTGAGCCTGCAAGAAAAGAAAGAAGAACAGAGTTGTTACTATTTCTGTTTCGGAGCACAGAGAACTGAGACCCAGGTACCAGGGGAGTTCCGGCCTAGACGACAAGGTGCCCGGAAGACCCCAAAGGGAGAAGGGCTCAGCGCGTGCTACCGGGGTCAACAGGGCACCAAAAGAGCCGGTAATGCAGCCCAGAGGTCCAGGCAAGACCTGGGCTTCGTTTAAATGACAGGCAGAGGTGACCTACGAAAAGAGGACTTATTCATTGCAAATCCAAGTCCAAAATGGACCAGCCAAGCATTCTTCCTGGCGAGAACTCAGGCCTCAGCGGGCCCAGGTCTCTGGTCCTTCTTGGGTATTGCAGGAGCTGCAGAGGAGGCTGGCTGCTTCTGTGTGACAAGTTGTGTGTGGAAATGACCTGCCACCTCCAGGTGGAGGGGACACGGGTCCTGCTGCTTCTGTTCCCCTTCCAGGGGCCCCTCAAGGCCGTGCGTTCCAGGTGGCAGATCTAAAAGATGCAGTAGGCTGGCCTTACCTGTGTCGGAGGTAACACGGTCACCTTTTCTTCTCCTAGTCAAGGGAACCACGTGAGCACATGAACGGAAGCACTCAGCGGGTTCGAAACTCACTTCCTAAGTTCTTTGTTTCGTGTCCGTCTTGGCGGAAGTCGGGCTTACCATGAATATGCCTAGATTCGAATACGGGCTTTTCTGCTAACTTGCTGTGTGACCTTGGGCAGATCGCTCACCCTCTCTGGTTCTGTGTCTCGGAGATGACGTGGCTGGAATAGATGGCCTCTATGAGCTGGAAGGAGTCTTAGAAAAGATCTAGTCCAATGTCTGACCTTACAGATGAGGGAAGTAAGTTTCAAGGAGGAAACAGGGCTTTCCTTCCGATTCCAGAAGCCCGTGGACTCTAAATGCTAACGGGCGCATGCAGCGCCGCAGAGACGGCCGATGTCGGCCGCGCGGAGACAGCCCGGCCCGGCCCGTAGCGACGCGGGGAGCTTGGACCAAGGGCCGCCTCAGGAGTCTGTTCATTTCCTTAAACGCGTCTCTGTCAGGCCACGTGGGCTGAAAAGGAGAGAGCACAGAGGAGCGTCCGGTCTCCTGCCGGCCGATCACGGACAGGCTGGCGGCAGAGGTCGGCCAGCCGCCGGCACGGCAGGTGCGTGGCTGGACAGCGGCCCCACGTCCACGGGCTGAGCGCCGAGACGCCTTCCCTTCCGGTCATGCAGCAGGGGCGGCTTCGACTCGACCTCTCGAAATGGCTTTTTGAAGGTGAGTCGGGACAGAGGAAAGAATGAAGGTAAAGAGAGGGAACCCTGGGGTCGGGAGCCTGGGATCCAGCAGACAGAGAGAATTTCGGAGCCGGGACGGATAAGAATGTCCATGTGTCCTCCTTCGTTTCGTGCGTAGAAATGTCTTAGCAACACCTTTAGGGTCGAGTGAGTCTTTTCAAGGCCATTCATTCCCTCCCCGATCCTGCGATGCCGACATCCCCCAAGCGTCCAGGTTTTGCACTTTTCTCTCCCGGTTGGGGGTCACGGGTCCCCCTTGGAGGACCTGATAGGAATTGCTGACTTCCTCGCCAGGAAAATCCCATATACACAAGTAGGTGGAAACGCAGATCCCAGCGAGAGGGGTTTACAAGCCTTGGTCTGTGCACACCAGTGGCTTCCACTTACTCCAGTAGCTTCTACGCCCGATTTACTTGCAAACCTGTTCCCTTTAACTCAGATTTTTTTCCTTAAACATCATCCATCTGAAACACATCAATACCTTGTGGAGAATAATTACATTACTTTCTAAAAATGAGAGCAGTGGAGGAACAGGCTTTCTGAGCAAACATGGGAGAAAGAGGAAGTGTTTTATCTTCACGGGGACGTTCACAAGCTGTCACCACCGACCTTTCTTCAGCGGCGAGTGTGCTAGGTACCTATTTGTTTACCGTGACTTTTTTCAAGATCCTTGGAGGTGTTTAATTTGATTGACTTTTTATCCATCCCTGATGGCCGTGATGCTCCATTTACCTGAGATTAATAAAACCAAGTCTTTGTGAAAATAGTAAGTGATGGAAAAGGTTGGGGTTTTAGAGGCATCTTTCAGGAGGGGCCGGGACCATTGGGTTTAGGGAGAA
>NW_006436294.1:5195255-5195905 GCF_000325575.1 Pteropus alecto
TGTCCATCTTCATCCACGAAACTATATTAACTACCTGCTTTTAAGATCGTGTCGAAGTTCGCATGTAATCATGTATTTGAATTGCTTAGCCAATGTACCTAGCAATGGTAATATGTCTCATAAATGCTGGTTATTCCTATATTGTGCTGCTAACTTTAAGTTGATTGTTAAAGTGAGTCGAGTTGTCTCTAAAATTATAGGGGAGGGCAAAGGACCTAAAATAGCCAAAATGAACTTCAGGAAAATCTGAAGCACTCACCCTACCTGATATCAAAACTTAGTATGAGCTACAGTCTCTAAGAGAGCGTGGTAATGGGTGACAGCAGACAAACAGATAAGAGAATCAAAAGAATAGACCAAGTCACGTATGTAATTTGTTATTGGACATTTCGACGGGTAAACGAATAACTTTTCAACAAATGGGGTGAGAAAAACTAGATAAATATAAGGGGGAAAAAATCACGCAGCTAGACGATGGCGGGGCCAGGATCTAATGCAGGATTTTCACCTTCGGAATCTGTGCTGAAATATTTTCCTACGCTGTCGTTTTAACACGGTGACCTACAAAGGGTCCTGGTGAAATACCCAGCCGAGTGTGTCAAGCCACTTCCCAAACCATCACTTACAGAAATGAGGGGATCAAGGGATGA
>NW_006436294.1:5202171-5207228 GCF_000325575.1 Pteropus alecto
CCATCTTTGCATCCATGAAACTATATTAACTACCTGCTTTTAAGATCGTGTCGAAGTTCGCATGTAATCATGTATTTGAAGTGCTTAGCCAATGTACCTAGCAATGGTAATATGTCTCATAAATGCTGGTTATTCCTATTCAGTGCTGCTAACTTTAAGTTGATTGTTAAAGTGAGTCGAGTTGTCTCTAAAATTATAGGGGAGGGCAAAGGACCTAAAATAGCCAAAATGAACTTCAGGAAAATCTGAAGCACTCACCCTACCTGATATCAAAACTTAGTATGAGCTACAGTCTCTAAGAGAGCGTGGTAATGGGTGACAGCAGACAAACAGATAAGAGAATCAAAAGAATAGACCAAGTCACGTATGTAATTTGTTATTGGACATTTCGACGGGTAAACGAATAACTTTTCAACAAATGGGGTGAGAAAAACTAGATAAATATAAGGGGGAAAAAATCACGCAGCTAGACGATGGCGGGGCCAGGATCTAATGCAGGATTTTCACCTTCGGAATCTGTGCTGAAATATTTTCCTACGCTGTCGTTTTAACACGGTGACCTACAAAGGGTCCTGGTGAAATACCCAGCCGAGTGTGTCAAGCCACTTCCCAAACCATCACTTACAGAAATGAGGGGATCAAGTGATGATTTCTAGGGTAGCCTCAGATATGCACAATCTGTCCCCAAGTGGTAGACCACAGATCAAAGCCCAGGCCTCCCTGGGCACAGCTCAGCCCACTACTCCCCCCTGCTTCTCAGCCCGCCTCCGCCCTGCAGGCAGGGAGTGAGTCTGCCTCAGGGACCTTAGAGGCCCTGGTCATTGGAGGACAGAGACAGATCCGAAAATATCTCAAGGGCTTGGCAATGCATTTAATGTGATCTCTCGCCTTGCCCCTAGAATCAATCAGACTTGTTTTTTAAACTCCAGAAGTGTGTACAGGCTACAGCCTTTCTTCAAAGTCACCAGAACATGTAAAAATGATTCTATGATCTGCTAACCTCCAAGCATTCCCAGCTTGGTCATCCTGCCATCCTCAGAAGTGCCCTTGTGCGTCTCTCCATGGCAGGTACCACAGGCAGATCCCCAATGCCAATGTCAGAGCCCACCTGGCTTGGGATGGTATGTCTTATTGTGAGAGGCCCTAAAGAGTTAACTAAAGAGTCCGGCCTGGCAAGAGCTGACCTCTGACCCTGCATATGTCCACATAAGGGCTGCTGGCAGCTCAATCTAGGAGAAGGAAATAATAATTAACTCCATCCTACAAAAATAATTCCTACAATATATTAGGTGCTGCCCGAAAAAAAGATGAGGAAGCAAAGCAGACCTGCCATTGACCTGATGGCTGTTCCAGCGCATTCCCCTGGGCTTCAAAAGCCACCGGGACACCCGGTGATAGGCAAGTGATTGTCCTAGAGACTGGGCGTCTTGGCACAGGAGAGGCCAGAGCAGGGGGTGGCATTCAGACAGGCGTCAGATCGCGTGTCAGCGGGGAGAACGGGAATGAGGTCCAGGGCTGCAGCGACAGTGAGTGGGGTGGCAGGTTCCAGCGGAGTCCAGAAAGCAAAGGGCACGTGTGCTCAGGATGCGGGTGTCAGGGCACGACCCGGGGGAAGTGGTCCCTTGGTCGCGACTTGAAGGATGTGCATGAATTAAAGGCGGGAAGGTGCGAAAGAGGAAGGTCGTTCGGGCACAGGAAACACAGATGTGAAGCCCTGGGTGGGGAAGGACCCCCAAGGGACCGAGGGGCCACCAGTGGGGCTGGCGCCGAGCAAGGGAGCAGGCAGGCGGAGTGGAGAGGCCGGGGAGTGGCCGCGGGCCTCAGGGAGAGCCTTTCTTCACCCTAAAGAGATGGGAAAGCTCCGGGGGTTTTAGGCAAAGGTACCGACGACGCGCTCTGAGCTGTGAAAGGTGACAGATCTGACTCTCAGGACAGGAAACCAACAAATCCTTGCCAAGTGTATAAATACGTGTAAACGTGAATGTAAACAGCCACACCTGCCGATGAGGGCATCACACCTGCGAGATGCGATCTCCGGAGGCCTTTGCTTTTCCTACGACACATTTCTGTATCTCATAGATATTTTTACATCAGTCCTTTCTGTCTTTTCTGAGAGGAAAAAAAAGTTTGTTTTTCTTTCTTTCTTCTTCTTTTTTTTTTTTTAAACCAAAATCTCTGCCGACAATGCCTTCTCTGGACAATAGGAATAAATTGCAAAGCAAGCAAGTTGCCCTAACGTGACCTAGTCTGGGACTGGGCGGACTTTCCACAAAAATAGAAAGGTCTTTTGATGATGTAATTTTAGAGTGTCCTTGACATTCGCGAAGGTTTTAGCAGGCCCAAAGAAAAGAAAAAATAGAATTACGGTGCTGAGAGAGACCTTACAGTTCAAACGATCCAACCGGCATATTTTACCACTGCAAGAAAGGAAGCTCTAAGAACCCTGACACTTCAAAGAAAAAGCCACTCAACAATCAAGACCATTTTGGAACAACAATACTAACCAATTACGCATTTACATTTTAAAAAGGATTCAATCATTAATCGCGAGGAAACTCAGGTTGACCAAGAGTAAATCTAACCAAACGTGTGAAAGTCCATCGCAAAGAATATGAAGAAAAAAATATTTTAAATATAAAACGAAGCCTGAACACAGGGAGGTCTGTGTGCCATGGCCCAGGGCGGGGATGTTTACCATGGAGACCTGCAAAATGCACTGACAGGCAGTTAGTTGGGGCTTCACATATCGAGTTGGCGTGAACTCATGGGAAATACGTCATTCCTCCGCCCATACGTTAAGCATACGCTCGTCGCCTTTCCAGTAAAAATCCTGACGAGGTTGCTTGGCTGGTTTACTTTTCGTTTTAAATCCACTTTCGAGCTATAAGTTACATTTAATAAAATGTGCCAGTTTTCAAGTGCATGGTTTGATGAGTTTTGACAGACAATAACTGGGTGTAACCGCCACCCCCACCAAGACTTAAGACATTCTCATTACCCCGAAAGGTCCTACAAGGCTTTTCAGGAACTTGGCAAATTGGCCTTAAGATACACACTGTAGAGCCAAGTTCGGGGATAGCTTAGAACAACAGGGGAGGATTTTATCTCACAGATACAAAGATTCATTTTGAAACCTCAGCCACTAAGACGTAAATACATAGTTCAAAGGCCTAGTTACGAATTCCAGAAATAGACACACTCAGTTATGAGCTCTCTCTATATTTTCCAACCCGTATATACCAAAAATGGCATCTCGAGGCAGCTTTATTGGAATACTGTCACGTCGATTCATTTACAGATTGCCTGTGGCTGCTTTTCTGCGGTAACCGCAGAATGGAGCAAAGACCAAGTGGCCCACAAAACCTAAATAAAGGATTTACTATCTTTACAGGAAAATTTGGCCAGCCCCGGCTCAAGACATTTGTTGAATTCTGAAGCTGCATGGTTTGGGAGGCTAAAGCGCTCAGTTATTCGTATTGCATTTTCTCATAATCATAGAAATTTAAAATGATCTAACTTTTTTACGCCCTCTTTCTGAATTTCAGTTCTGCGTATATATTAAACACTGGCTCTTCGTTCTACCCTACATTTTCTTCTTTTTCTATGCCATCATTTTCTTCGGCCTAAAGAACGCCCTTTGGTATTTAGTGCAGTCACGCTGGTATTAAATTATCTCATTTCCTTCTAAAGTATTTCTATTTTACCTTCATTTTTGAAGTCGCTTTGGCTAGACGTGGAATTACAGGATGGCATTTGTTTCCTAATAGTAGTCTACCGATTGCCCCGTGCGCCCCTGACTTATTATGAATCAAACAGAAAGTATTGCTTTTGCCAGTTCCCTCGGAGAGCTAGGACCTTGAAATACTAATTATTCCCTTTATGTTTTCCTGTTGCCCTAGATAACAGCAGAGCAAGGACCACATTCTAATCACTGGGTAACCACTAATTAACCAGGGATAAAGGGAACGATATTTTTTTAATCTATAAGAAGGGGGGAAAGGGTGGGAAAAGGGGTCAAATGCAAGGTGACGGAAGGAGGCTATATTTTAGGCGGTGAGCACACGGAGTAACCGGATTCCTGATTGTAAAGTTGTACACCTGAAATTTATATAATATTCTTAACCCATGTTACCCCAATAATTAAAAACAAAATGAGGCCAAAAACAACAACAACAACAACAACAGAAATCGAAACGTACAATGAGAAGCTCAAATAGGAAACACGGTCCCACAGCCGGGTGTCCCTCGGCCGTTCGCTGGCAGGGACGGTGGTCAAGCCAGGCGTTCTGAATCCACATCGCACTGTGTCCTGAAATCCCCAAATCGTCCTGCCCCCAAGATCTGCCCCTCATTTATCAAACGTGATATGAGAAATTAAACTCATAATGTGTGTAGGAATCATTTCTATTCTAATCCTTGAAAAACCGGTCTGCCGCAGCCAGCATTTCAAAACTCTTTTGTGATGCTTTAATTAGTTTTCTGTTGTGTTGGGTTATGTTTTTACTTTGCTCCTCTCTCCTTCATTGAGTCATGACTGGAAAGCTCCAAGGTAAGAAAAAAAGAAAAGAAAAGAAAAAATAGGCCACTCCAGTGGCTTCCCACCGCAGTCAGAATAAAATGCAAGAACCGCCTCATCCGGACCACATAGGATCGCGGGCACCTGAGTGCATTTCACTCCTTATCTCTCACCCCTGCCCCCTCCTCTCTCTCCCTCTGCCCCATGCATCACCCTCTCTGCTTCGGTTCTTCCCTGTCCACCCCCTGAGAAACAGACACTTCAGAGAAAAAGCCACTCGATAATCAAGACCATTTTTGAACAACAATACTAACCAATGACTCATTTACATTTTTAAAAAGATTCCATCATTAATCGGGAGAAACTCAGGTTGACTAAATCTAATCAAACCGTGTGCAAGTTCATCACAAAGAATATAAGGGAAAAAAATATTTTACATGTAAAACGAAGACCTGCACCCTCTCATCTCAGAGGACTGGTGCTTGCTCCGCCAGGGTGCCCACCTGTAAAAAAAAAAAAAAAAATAGATCGCTCTGAGGTC
>NW_006436294.1:5207372-5209258 GCF_000325575.1 Pteropus alecto
CGAGCGCGGGGACGCGGACGGAGGCCCGCGTGACTCGTGGCCAGTTGCAGGTCCAGCTGCGAGACGTTTCCCACTCTTCGCACCGCCTCGTATGCAGCTATAACCGCCGACCCGGCTAAGTTTGAATCTAGAATTTTCAGATTCCTCCGAGTCCGTACGGGAAGGCCGGGGAGGTTGGAGGGGGGGTGCTGGGGCAGAGCAGGAGGGCCTCACCCCGTTTTCCACCTCGACTCGGGGACACCGAGGGAAACCACTGGCCTTGGACGGCCTGTGTCTTTCACCGTGCTGTCACAAGGAAGGGGGTCCCTCGTTCTCTGTTTGAGTGGGCGCTGCTGCCCGACACGTGGCTCAGGGCTCAGGGTCATAGGTGGAGACACCGAGGCAGGAAGGCGGGTGCAGCAGGCAGGCTGGCATTATGGCCACAGAGGTCTCCCCTACCAGATCCTCCAGGTCTATACTACCATCGAGGATGGATATGCAAATTAAATATCTTCTCAAGAATATGTTCTGAGTATAAGACTTTATATTTCAGAAGATCAGAGAGAGAGGAGAGGAAATCGGGCATTGGAGTCACTGAGAAAAGCTTCCTCGAGGAGGTGGGACCCAGACGCGTGCAGAGATGGAGCCTTCGGCTGGACCGGGGCCTCCCGGGCCCTGCGGGCCAAGGCCACCTCATCGGAAGAAGGCTTAGGTGTCACGAGCACAGTAGTTGAAAGGCACAGTGAAATGGAGGTTTCCACAGGAGTTCGAAGCACAACCACAGTCTGTTGTAGTTGTAACTTACGAGAAGCGCCCCTCGGAAGGAGGGGGCGAGGGCCTGTCTCCCCAGTCATCGCACATCCAGGCCCTCGCCAGACTTTCCTTCCGCTTTAAGACAGCTTCCTCTTCCAAGCGGCGGTGTGCGGGCGAGCGGGCCTGTTGGAAGCCCCGCCTGGACGGCCAGCTGGGTTTGTCCGCAGAGCAGCTCAGCCGCCTCCTCTGCTGGGGTTTCTTACCGTGGGCCGACGGGCGACGGTGTCTGCCTCGACGCCTTGTGGGTGGCCTCGCCTCCCGAACCCTCGCCCGCATCATGCCCACGTGATGGTTTCTGCTAATGCAGCCCCAGTGTCCTTGGGATCAAGCTGGATCTGGGAGGCTCCCTCTGCTCCCCGACTTCCCCTCCCCTCATTTCCTGAAGAGTGATGTCAGGGGCACCCCAGGACTTGTGTTTGAAAAACGCTGTTGAAGAACATGGTGAATTTTCTATCTCAAAATGAAACCTGGAAACAAGAGCTAATGTTCAGCTATAATGTGTATACATGAATATACAGACATGTACATGAGTACACACATGTAATTAGTATATAGTATATGATTAAGTAATATATGTATCTACAGGCACTTGTGTGTTTACCTACATATATCGGCCTGTTGCTGCACGTGTAACGTTTGCTCTCAATTTGCCCAGCGTATTAGCACATTCCAACAGCTCCCTCTTCTACGTGGGGCCTCGGGGGGTGTGGAGACGTAACCTCAGGATCGAAAACAAGAATCGAGTGATCTTACCACCGAGCGGGGGGCTGCTGCCCGCGCCCCTTTCCGGCTCCATTTCCATTTCAAGGTGATGATGATATCTTGGGTGCTGAAGTCATTTTGTCGGAACTGAATCTGGACCACAGGGTCTCTGGGGACGACTGGGTCAGGAGTCAGGAAGCGTGGACCGGGGGGGAGTTCCCAAAAGTCCCAGCCAGGTGCTCCGAGGACCAGGGACCGAGGGAGCAGGTGTAGAATCTCGGTTACAGGTGTTCGTCTTGACTCCGGCCACAGCGTTCCCCGGGACCCAGCACCCTGCAGAGTCCTCGGCTCCCCCATCTCCCAAGCTCAGCGCCTTGGACCTCGGTTCCCCC
>NW_006436294.1:5209268-5250531 GCF_000325575.1 Pteropus alecto
GTCTGATGAACACAGCTGTGGCCTCGCTACAAAGACTTTCAAAAGTCTCAGGAACTTTTTGCGAGACGATCGAACCCACCCAGGGAGCGTCCGCATGTTGACAGGGCAGAATGCAAGGCCCTGAGCCAAAGAAAAGGATCTCGAGGAGCCGAGCCCAGATCTTAAGGGACAGGAGGGCTTCGCGGGGTTCTGTTTTGCTCCCTCTGGTCACGATTTGTATTCACCCACCTCTCCCTACCTCTCGAGAGCGCAAGCATTTACTGACTGCCGGCGACACCTGCGGCCTTCACTAAGCTTTTAAACACCCGTGATGAGCAAACATTGTCTTATCCAAACTTCATGACAGTCCTCCGAGGCACGTATGAAAGAATCTGTTCCTTTGTTTTTGTTGTAAGTTGAGTGCTGGTAGTTAAGGGACTCAGCAGGGTGACCGGGCCCTGGCGAACCGGAATCAGGACCAGGTCTGGCTGACATCGGCCTCAGGCTTTCTTCTCACTGGGCTTTCACGAAACTTCCTGAACGATCACCCGAGATGAGAGGAAAGACGCAGGCTCTGGGGGCACCCCCACCGGCATCTGACTCGAGTCTGGGGGTGATGGCCACAAGGCCTCTGCCCCAGGCCCGGCGCCCCAGAAACAGGCTCCGAGTGGGCATAAGGGACAGGACACTTACTGGGCAGAGGGCTCCGGGGCCTCGCCCGTGGGGGAAGGGAAGAATGTAGCGATGGTGAGGCTCCAGGGGAACCGACTGGGACCCCTGATGGCAGGACACCCCTTCGAACTGGCCTGAGTTGGGGGGTGGGGCCAGACCACTCCTCAGCCACCACTGGGTGTGTGGGGTGGCCTGAAAGGTGGCGGGTAGGACGTAGGGGCGGGTAGAGCTCCTCAGCCGAAGCAGCTCCAAAGATGTCGAGATTGGAGAAGTCTTCGCCGACAGCCTTCGCACAGGTGAGACAGACAGGTCGGGGTGTTGGGCAGCGCACACACCTCCACAGCAGGAAGCACAGCATAGAACCCACAGAAATCACGGTGGAGCCCCAGGGTCAGCCCTGAGCAAGTTCAGGGTCTTCCTCGTCCTCACCAATAGTCGCTGAGGGCCAGTAGGGGGCAGCAAAGAGCTTTCCAGGTGCTGCCGGGGCGGCCGGAGGTGGAGGAGGGGCCGGTGGGAGGCATCACATGCGAGGGGCTTCGAAGCGCATCTCCACTTCACCCTGCGTTTGTCTCTGGTCCCTTTCCTTTGCTCAAAGCCTGTTAACTTTCCCCTTAAGTATAAATGTAAAGTATAATTTATCGCGTACTTACATAAACACATTTATAGTATACGTATGGTTTAGTGTGGCCCCAAGAATCTCTCGTCCAGATGACCACACTGGGCTCCTAAGCGGTTACCCAGAGTGGCGTCGTCCGACATCAGTTGGCTTGTGTCCCTGCGGAACCCTGCGCTGGGCCCGGGGGTGTGCTGGATTCCGCTCCCGTCACTCCCCAGGGTCCAGTGTGAATACACAGGAGTTTTACCAGCCAGTGGCTAAGCTGTCGTTAGCTTGAAACTGACCGTGGTAGGACTATTTACACCAAGGGGGAAAAATGACAGATTCTACCAACTAGTGAGTTTTCGTGAAAGCCAGTGTTGCAGGACGCGGCTGAATGGCCCTTTACCGCGAGACGAAGCCTTGGCCGGTGACCACGTTTCTCTCTGCTCGGCGTCCTGGTCAAAGCCATAGTGCCCAGAGCTTTCACGCTTCCTCAAGGTCTCGCTATCTTCCTCCTGGTTGTAAGGCCCTCCCTTCCCCCGGCCGGCCCGCACCTGCCCCTGGACACGGGTCAGTGTCTGTCCCCCGCGGAAGCACGTCCGGGATCTCTTTCCTGCACCGTACAAAAAGCAGGTATCGCATGATGCCGGGTGCCCAGTTTCTGGGTATGCAAGGTCCCGAAGGGCCTGCAGTCTTCAGTTTTCATGTACCTGTCCCTGGGGTTAGTGCACCGTCCAGCATGTGACGGGTGGTGCATAAATGTCAGCTGACTGGGAACGGAATAAGTCAAAGATCTTCCCGCCTTCTTTTCCATACTCACGTTGCCTTCGTGCTCACCTCATTTCCACGCCCGAACCCCCCGCCACCTCCCCCAGGCCTGTCCTGTCAAAAGAACTGCGGCCACTTCTAATCCCTCACTCGGCCATCAAGCAGAACTGGACGATCAACCCCAGATCCACGGAAAAAACCAAACTGAATGGGAACTTGTATCTTCTTCCCTTCTGGAGAGCCCTAGGAAAAACCGCTAGGACGTCCCCATGTGGCTTGGACGTCTCACAAGGATAGGTATCCTCCTTAGTGGCACCGTCTTCCAGAAAGACAAGGCAGAAGTCGCCCGTCTTCTTTGAGGGTTGCCCAGAGCAAGCGTCAGATCACCCGCCACGGACTCCATTGCCAATCGCCGTCCCAGGCCGGCCCAGATTCAAGGAGAGGGGGAATCAACCCCATTTTCCGTGAGAAGAGTATCGAGTACTTCGTGCCAACCTTTCATCTGCCACAGCGGTGACTCACTCTCTTCTCTCTCCGGTGGAAATAGGGCAGCAGAGCTACCTGGGAGGAAGGGGTGAAGCCCGGAGGTGTCCCCATGGAAGGAGTCACTATCACCAACCAGGTGAAGGAAACCTGGCACCAGACATTTAATCGAATCCTCACAAGAAGTGCTGAACTCGGTCTTGCTAACGCCAACCCCATTCCGTCTCGGCTGACTCGACACCCCCTCGGCTAACCTCTAGCAATGCTCTGAGTCAGAAGAATCGATGGGATCCGTTCTCCAACCGTAGCTGTTGGAGACAAAGCACCGCGTCGCGTAGGATGAGCAGTGAGTCGGGAAGCCATCCTCACTCCATCAGAGCAACGGAAAGGACGGTGCCATCTAGAGACGATCGCGTGCAGAGAACGGGCCTGGAGACCCCTGGCGCATGCTACGCAAAGTCAGGGCAGCAAAAATGTGCACGCAAAACAGCGCGAGTTTTCCCCAGATATGCGCATTCGAAGGCTTGAATGTATTTCCTGAAGAATAGACGCTTTAATCACTGAAGGGTTTTTACGCTCATTGATCGGTTTATCGGTCAAGGTCAAACAGGAAACAGATGGCAGACTCAAAAGGGGAGAACCGTGGAGCGCATGGCCTGTAACGAAAGCCAGGGAGGCGTTCAGGAAAATCGGCCTGAGAGGGGGAAGCACCGTCGTGCAGACATAGGAGACCCTGAGCCGACGGACAGAGGGCACGAGCTAACCCTGGAAGCCAGCAAGAACGGAAGCCTTAGGGAGGGGCAGCCTGAGGACCCGGGGCCACGGCAGAGGGACCCGGCCACAGCCCGGCCGCGGTCCGGCAGGCAGCAAGTGCCCTGACCGCTCTCTGCTCCTTTCTTCTCGTCCCCTGCCAAGGCCTCTCGTGGCTGATGCATCTGGGACGAGGAGCCAAGGGAGCCTGCGTGACACGGGCCACGGACGTCCGTCGGCTGGAACACACAGCACAGGGGACAAGACAGTGCGGGCAGTGGACCCGGAGGACAAACGCAGATTCCACAGCTGAGCGGGCCCGAGACCAGCACTCGACTTCATTTCTGTCCCGTTCGAATCTGTGTCGACAGCTATTTCTCTTTAGAAGAGTCTTGGGATTCTCCTTCGCATCTGCCCTCTGTGTGCAGAGATGTGAAAATCATGACTCCATTTCGTTCCTCATCTTAGTGTGCGTGGAAGAGGTCTTCCATGGAAATTTAGAACTCATAAGCTTACGAAGCAGAATAAACAGTTGACTAAGGGACTATCTACATAGAGAATAGGTTTTAGAAATTTCTGATGAAAAGGAGAAATACTCAAGCAATTAAAGATAAAGTAAGATCTATGTGGGGCAAAACCAAGCCGAACTCAGTGTGATCGGTGGTTCAAAGTAGAAAACCCAACAAAATGCACAGGAGACACATTTCAAGGTAAAATACAAGGAAATTTCTCCAAAGTCTAGAAATTATGACAAATGAAGATTGACATAAATATATAACTCAGGGAAATTTGTTTCAAATTCCTCGGCTCCATAGGATATGCTAGTTGATACCTTGACCTCAACGATAAAAAGCTTTTCGGGCAGAAAAAATAAATTGCATACGAGGAAAGACAAAACATCAGGCAGGATTCAAACATCTTTAGATCAATAGTAAATGTCCTAAAACAAATAGAGTAATGGCTACGAAATTCCAAAATTAAAAAGTGTAAGCCAAGAATGTGATTGAATTAAAGATAAGGTTGCCAGACTAACAGCCATTCCTCTTCTCCCTGGCATGAGGGATGTCAGATTTATTTCTGGCGGCAGTGTGCCCAGCAGGCGAGGATATGAATCACAATTGGTCTAGGGTGGCGATGGCCAGTAAGGCACTGATGCCCTAAGGGTATGTGGCTCACTTCTGGTTACCGAGACCTGAGAAGCAGTCTGATTGAACTTCTAAGAAAGGTTTTCCTCCAAAGACTGGTAGGACAAAAGCCCCTTTACCGCCGTCCCTTTCCACGCTCCCCTTGGCAGCTGTGATGTGAAGACAGACAGTCTGGAGCGGCAGCAGCCACCTTGCAGTCATGAGGGAAGACACCACCGCACGAGGGTGGCGGAGCACAAGGACTGAAAAAGCCTAAGGGTTTAAGGACATCCCTCGACCACTAGAGTCAATACTGGCCCTGCTCACTTCTGGGATTCCTATTAAGTAACTCATAGAAGTCTTTTCATATTAAGCTACTATTAGTCAAATAGCAATTTACTTGCGACTGAAATTATTCTAACAATGCTCTTCCCATGGACAAAATCCTTTGCATTAAAGTGAAATCTAGGCTTCTCAGGGGCAGGAATTTTTTATTGATTTTTGTTTATGTCTCTCCAATGCCTAGGAGGGCTCCACAGTAGGTATGAAAATAAATATTTGCTAAATGAATGAATTATAGTAAAAAGCAAAACAAAACGAACACGTTACATCTAGGAATTTAAACATTAGAAGCATCCCAACAGTGAGATTGTTCTTAAAATTAATTTAGAATGATCATTAGAAAAAACCGGTTTACTAATTCGAAATCCGTGGTCCGTAGTCCATGGCACGTGGCGAGGGTGTGTCAAGGGAACTGTGACATAATAATGTCCCCTCCATGCAATGCCCCCTACGTGGGTCGGATCTCACGGAACCGACAGCTCTGTGATGCTCTTGAATAGTTCACAAGAGCTGTGACTGTTCAAAATCATTTCCACGTTTGAGTAGATAACAACCATCCTGAGACACTCATTTGTAGTCATTTACGTAGAAGATCAATATCCCATTTCTTAATTCCCATAGAAGAAAACCCTTTCCAGAGAATCCCCCTAGATGGTGGGGGCCTGTCCTAAACCGTCTAATTTAATTTTTAGACAACTAAACCCTCTTTTGAATGGATAGGTCTAACCCCCCCCCCCCGAAATATTATTTTTCCAAAACAGAGCAGGACACAGGAATTCTGAGGAAAATCGTCTTCCTTTGCCCCTTCTCGGATGTCCCCTGTCGTCTGGAGGGACAGTTCTTAAATGTGGCGCTGACTCTCTGGTACATCTCAGTGAGCTAGGAGAGGCGTCCCAAATAATTGAGCTTAATGACCATTAAATAACTGATATTCTTCAAATGATGTACTTTATAAATAACTCGGGGAAAATTCAAGGTTACATTTCTGGAAGCATCCCTCTGGCTTGCAGTCTAATGTCTCTTAGAGTGTCATGCTGGGTGTCACCCACTTCCTGGGCCCCGTTTCGTGCCCCAGAGGCTGACCCGAATTTCATACTTCAGCGGACTCTGTAGGAGGTTGCAAGCAGTAGCCACGAATTCCTCCCTCCCCGCTACCCAGGCCCTCCTTGAGATGTGTCTTTATGTTCTTCTCGTTAAGAGACAGAGACGATTTTCCTGCCTATTCATCGTCTATCAGCCCCCAGAGTCTGAGCCGGTTTGTGATTTTGACCTTTAGAATGGAGCAAAGGTGGCGATGTGAGACTTGTGAGCGTGGGCCCGAAGAGACCTTGAGCTCCTGCTCTCTCTGAGAACCCCGAGGCCACCATACAAGGGAGCCCAGCTGCCGCGTCCCCTGAGGATGGGACACTAAATGGAGACAGAGCCCAACCGCCGGACGTGTGAGTGACGCCGTCTGAGTCCGCCCTACCCATGTGACTGCAGCACATGAGCGAACTCAGGCAAAACCAGCCGTTCTGCCCAGCCGGACCCGCTCCGAATTGCTGACCTGCAGAATCTTCAGTCCCCAGGAGGTTCAGTGAAGGGTCTCAGGGCCCAGCGGTCTGGGTCGTGTCGATACATCCCTTCCCAGGTGAACCCCAGCCGCTCTGTCTGGTCTCACCTGCCGCTACGCAAGGCCTCAGGGCCTCGTGGGTCCCTCGGGATCGGAGAGGCAACATATTTTTCATTCGGTCAAGCTGCTCTGACCCGTTTTCCAAGAAACACGAAGCCTGCTTATTTTGATTAAGAATCCAAGGAGAAAAGGCACTGGATCGAGTCGAAGCTGTCACTCGAGGTGCCCTGGGCCTCAGGCCATGTGCCCGCAGGTCCGATGGGATTTCCGGTCTCCGCGGTAGGTAGTGATGTTCCGTGGGGCCCTTGGCAGCCCCAGAGAAGGATCCCAGCATGAACCTGAAGAATTTAGAGTGACACTCTGCCGTCCTCTTCACCTACTATTCTCTCGAGAGTTTCGGGCTCACTGCAGGCCCCCGTCCACAGCAAATGCTCGACCGTGGTCCACCCACCTGCTCAGCAACCTGAGGTCTCACATGAGCCGGATGTCGCCTGATCCAGCACGTAGAGTCCTGCACCACTCCGTCATCAGGCAAACACGGCACATGTGAGATCGGGCTAAGGGGGTCCGAAGGCTCAAGTAGGTGCAGGGTATGCGGCTCAGATCCTCACAGGGCCACCCCTGCGACACCGCCTCATCCTCTCAAAGTAGAGCCTTCGCCTCGGGAATTCCCTGCGACCCATTGACTGAGGGAGAAAACGATTCGAGCATCGTTTGCGGAGTTCTGTTCCAGATTCCGGCATTGTCCCCAAATAGATAGAGCCAGCGTGACAGCCACACTCAGGAGCAGACCGAGGGGGCCATACAGGCGATGGAGCCAAGTCCTCACGATGGCTGGGGCTGCGAGCAACGCACCTGTGCTCAGCTTAAAGAGAGATTACTGGGGTGTCGGCCTACCCTGGTTCACGAACCCTGACGAGCAGCCAGCGCTGCAGAGTCGGGGACTTGACAGGACGAAGGCCGAGAGTGGACGACAAGGGGGAGAGGTGTGTGGACGGGGCTCTCTGAACAGGCACCGCCGAGAATGTGTTTGTGTCACATGCAAATGAATGTTCATCAAAGAGCAGCTTCTGCCCTGGAGGATCTCAATAACCAGGTGGACCAACCAGATGTCAGCTCATCTCTTCCCCCGGTCCTTCCCGTTCTTACCCAGCGGGCTCACGAGCAGAGGGCATGGTGGCAAGGACAGAGGCCACACGCAGGCTCATTCATCAAAGCCAGTCTGCCTGCTGTCACTGCTGAGCGGCCTCTGCTGTCAGCAGGTTTCTGCAAAGAACCGCTTGCATCTTGGAAGAGCCAGTGCTCTGTCTTCTCTGGAAGAGAGAGTTCCCTAGATGTGAATTGGCCCTTTCTGTCCATAGCGCGTCTGCCCCGAGCCGGCGTCTTTGCACTTATCAGGCGCCTTATTCATCATCGTGTCATCTGCGCTCCGTTACTCCCACCCAGGAAAGGCTGACAGCTCACGGAGAACAGCGACAGCTCTTACTCACATGCCCGGCGGATGCGGCCAGGTCTCGTGAACCAGCTGGCTCTGCAGTGGCAGTGTGGCCTTTGGGGGACTCCGCTTGGGCCCCAGAGGGTGGCGGCACTTTGAACGCATAAAGTACATGCTCAGAATCAGCACCGACACCCTGCGGCTTCTCCGTTGCTGGGATTCCCAGGCCCAGGCGGGGAGGCAGGGCTGGGATTTTCCTTCATATGGCCCCTCAGTGGCCCACGAGCAACACTGTGACCCGTCCCTGCACCTTTCCACCGCCCAGCCTGCAGAGCTTTGTTCCCAGGAAGGAGCACAGCAGTCGATGCATTAAACCAGGGGCTGGGTTGTCCTCGGTCACTGAACCAAAGGCACATCTAGGGTTACTGTTCTGGTTGGGAGGGTCAGCCCTGATGGTCAAGGGGATTTGGAGCTGCTACTAAGAATGGGGACAAGGATGGGTACACCTGGAACGCGAGAGACTTTCTGGGTACCTGCAATAAAAGTGGAAAAGTGGAAAAACTGAGGTTTGGGTCATCTCCCCAGCCAGGGGGCCACCGCCCCAAGGTGCTTGCTGAAGGCAAAGGGAGTGTGTGATGGGTTGTGGGTGACGCAAGTCTGTGAATATTGCGAACCACCTGAAGCCAGCTGCACAGATGAGGACTATTGTAGTTCTGAGTGTTTTTTTCTTGCTCTTATATAAGTATATTTGTATAATATCAGCCAGGTCATCTTTCTTCTCTCTCTCTCTCTCTCTCTCTCTCTCTCTCTCTCTCCCCTGTAAGTAAATGTTGTTAGCCTTGGGGTTCTGGCTGAATTTCAATCTGTGAATATGCGAACCACCTGAAGCCAGCTGCACAGATGAGGACTATTGTAGTTCTGAGTGTTTTTTTCTTGCTCTTATATAAGTATATTTGTATAATATCAGCCAGGTCATCTTTCTTCTCTCTCTCTCTCTCTCTCCCCCCCTCCCCCACCCATTTTCAAGCTCTTTAGCTTGAGATATACTATTAATGGTTAGCCTTGACTCTCAGGAGTGAGTTACAGGCCATCTGCCGGGGGACGTGGCTCAGCTAAGAGGGCAGTGAACCCCACCAGGCCAGCAAAGGGAACGTGCAGAATCGTGTATTCTCCTTGGGGGAGGGTCAACGGCTTCTCGCTCATGCTGGGATCGTTGCCTTGTGTTAGGCGGAAGCGTGATTTGCTTGTCTTCACTTGGAAGGTGAGTGTGGTTAGAGAGGCACGTGTGGTCGTCACAGGGACAAGGAGTGGACAGTGTTGAATTGTGCCGTCGCGACCTGGCCGAGCCGGGGCCAGAATTCCCGACTTCCTTCTCTGGGTGACTCCAGCGTGCGGTCGTCCAAAAGAGGAATATATCGAAGTCTGGGAGGAGACGTGCGTGAGCACCCGCACTTCCGGGGGCGTGTGGGTGTGACCGAGAGACGCGACGGTGCCCACAGCGCTCCAGGCCACGCGCCCCTCTCTGTTCTGTGTCCAGCCCTCTTCCAGGCTGCCACGCTGCTGACCCCCAGCGGTTCCCGGTCCGCGGGCTGCGGTACGGAGCCCAGATGACGAGGGCCTGTGGGGTCCTGCCAGGCAGCGAAGTGGTCTTCTGTTCACCACTCACTGGCTACGTGATTTGGGGCGAGTCTCCGGTCCACTCAGAACCTCAGTATCCTTATCTGTCAACCACGATAAATACGGTGACCACTGCGGGACCGCCCAGGAAGATGGAATGAGATGCAGCGTAGGGCAGGTGCCTGGCGCGGTGCGGGTGCTGCCGTGCTTACGACGCGATCCCGGGCCAGGCTCCTCGCCCCGTTTCTGGGTCTCTCAAGTGCTGACGTTGAGAGACTGGAAACCAGGTCAGTGATACGAAACAACTTTGTCAGCATCGTCCTCGCTGACAAAGACCCCTGGGGCCAAACCCAGGTGGCTGCGTGGGAGACGCAGGGGCAGAAACCGGGAGGCTGCCTCCGCAAACGAGCACACAGTGGCTTCCAACGCCCGGCTGCTCCATGGCCGGGGCTGGAAGCCACGGCACGAGATGCCTCCCTGGGCCCGCGCCCCGGGCTGTCGCATCCTCTGCAGGTCGCCTCTGCAGGCCATCTATTTTCGGATCCACCTCCAGGCCACTGGCAGCGTCTGTGCAGATTACGCTGGATGTCTCCTCCCGACATCTCTCCGCTTCCTAATCTAATTATCACAACAACCAGATGTGACAGGCTCCCTCTCAAACCTATTTAAACGGCTCCAAAGGCACCTCTGAGTATTCGGGCCTCCTCTAATTCCCTCCTCTCCTCTCGCCGGACACCTTGGCTCCCGCCACTCACCCTATGCCAATTAACAGTGAAGTATCCTTCTGCCGAAATAATCTGATTACAGGGCACCGAATAGCGGCCACAGACTGTCACAATCAAATCCTCGGCCCTGGAGAAAAGACAGTCAACCCTCTTAGCATCCTAAAGGGTCAGCCTCCTGGAACATGATGGCATCTTCCTCGGACAGGCCTCCTTCGAGCCCTTTTGACTCTATGCCTCTCGGTATCTTTGAAAATGGGATGGATGTAAAGGTGTCTTTCCCAGAAAAATGCATATGCGCGTTGTTGGTTCACATCCAATTTCCTGAGTCATAGCCCCGTGGAGACCACCCCTGGACCGCTGGTCCCTACCGTGTCCCCTCGGTGGGTGACATGACCTGTTCAGGCCCTGCCACTCGCCAGGACAGTTTCTACGTTCCTTTTCATACCTTTCTCTCTTCTGGAATTTTCTTTCTAGAATAGGAAATGGGATCCATCACAATTCACCACAGCCCACTGGCTCTTTTGCTTCATATCCATCCATCTTCCCGTGTAATACCTTCTGTCTATTATTTTCAATGCTGTGCCAATCCCGTGGTGTGGGTTTTTCTTAATCAAACGCTGATGGACATTTAAGTGATTCCCCTCCCCTTGAAGGCAAATCATGCACCACTAGAATACAGAGAATTAAGAAATCAGCATAAACAATATTAATCATGGAAGTTTCCGGGGAAGAGCAAACAACATTTAAAACACCACCGACCACAAATCAAATCCTATCACCCACAGACCTGCCCTAGCAGACAGAGCACGTTCCCTGGAATGCCCTGATGAAAGCCAGCCCCGCCGGCCCGCCCTACAGGTCCAAGCCCCACCCCTAGTACCTCCGCACACACCCTCCCTGGGTATTTAAGATTTCCTGGCCTGGGCCCCCTCTGCGGGCTACTTCCTGTCTGGAATGCTCCCCCACCCTGTCTCCCTGTACTGAGTGCTCAGACTCCCTCTGGGAGTGTCACCAGACACATTTACATATTAAAGGCATGAAGAGGAGCTACAGGAAAGGGCCGAATTTAACTTCCATTCACATTCAACCGTTTTTCTTTGCCCCCTCGGACACCTGGCCTCTCTCTGTGTCTGCTCGGGGGCAGGAGGGGGACCAGGCGGGCCTGGCCCCTGCCTTCCTGGGACTTGCAGGCCAAGCTCTGGTACACAGGCCACGGTTCAAAGTCTCTGAACGAGGAACAGTCTTTCATGGCTGCTCAGTTGTCCTCGGGCTTGGAGTGTCCCGGACTGTAACAGCCAAAAAAAAAGGTCTATTTGCCCAGCAAGTTTGATCCTCGTTTTCTGAGGACAAACCTTGCCCCCTTCCCTCCCCTGCTTCCTCCGTCAATAGCCACACACGGTGGGGCTTATCAGGGCTCATCACCTTACAGCCTGGAAATTAGGGTTTGGCCACCGTCAAGTCACGTGACCCAAGGAGCCAGTCAGAATTCCCCCCTGGGGTGGGTCTGCTGGGCTCTGGAAGAGTTCCAAGCAGGGAC
This sequence comes from Pteropus alecto, assembly GCF_000325575.1. Lineage (NCBI taxonomy): Eukaryota > Metazoa > Chordata > Mammalia > Chiroptera > Pteropodidae > Pteropus > Pteropus alecto. Next base: position 5,220,911 of record NW_006436294.1, read on the forward strand.
TTGCCATGTAGAGAGGTGGGGGATGCCGAGGCCACTGTGCAGAGAGGACAGCAGGCCAGGTGAGTGTGATGTCCTCAGATCAAAGCCCTGAGACCTGAGACCGGTTCTCAGGTTTCTCCTCGATTCCCTCAGCTGCCCCAGACCGCTCTCCAAAACACGAAGCAGCAAACTCTTTTTCAAAAAAAATGGAAGTCACTTTGATTGGGGATTCCGACGCTGGGAAATAAACGTGTGACAAACAGATAAAATGAAGCCGCTAGATCGGCGCTTTTGGTTTCGTCACAGTGCTCTGCGACCTCTGGACTCTTGGCCTCTCCCACCAAAGCCAGGACAGGCCTTTCTTCTCAGAATACGCGTAAGGATCTTTCTACTGATCCCAAGGTCGGTGTGTCCCATGCCTCAAAAAGGCCAAAACTCAAAATGTCAGAGTTTGGAGTCAAGAAACGTTGGTTGATGGATCGATCGAACAGGCGCCCAAAGGGGAAGACGAGGGTGGCTCCCCAGCTCCCACCTTAAGAAGGACAGAGGTCGGGCGACTTTCATGTCACCACGTCACGTCGGGCGTCTTTCACAGCTCCCACCTTAAGAAGGCACAGAGGTCGGGCGTCTTTCATGTCACCACGTCACCGGGAGGGGAAAGGGGAGGGCCCGTTTTTGTAAACACTCAGGCCCCAGTAGGAATTTCTCTAAGGATTAGCGCATCCGAAGCAAAGCAGCCCCGCCCAAGATGGAGTCAGCGGGACGGAGCGCTTCGCCCCGTTCCGATACTGAAGGCACTTTCCCTCCGGCTTAGAGTCTCCCTGTCCCGATCCTGTCCCGATCCTGTCACGATCCTGTAGCTTCTCGGCTGAGTCCGCGACATCGAGAGCGGTGCCTGGCACAGCGGCCCGAAGTCAATAAGTATCCATCAAGCGAATGAACGAGCAGAGTGACAAACGGAGGAATCAACGGAGAGCAAAGGGCTCAGATTTTGAAAGGAATGACCTAAAAATCACAAACGAGCTCTACCACTCACGAGCTTAGTCTTCCGTGGAAAAAAATAATTTTCCTGAGACTCAGTATCACTCCTTGCAATGGGGGAAATATTAATGCACGATATTTACTTATTTATTTAAAACTTTTTTTGCAACATCCCTCCAAGAACCCACGCTTTCTCGGGGGTAACCTTGAGCCCTTCCCTTTCTAAGACTCAGAAAACTCATCGCCAACTCGAGGATAATAAACCTATTTACCTCTTTCATCCCCAAGACTTGGAATAGCATGAACGCTCTATGTTAACTGTGACGTGCCGGCCACACGACAATGATAATGATGCTGACCGCGGCTAAAATTGTGAAGCACATACTACTGCATTCTAGACATTGTGCCAACAGCTTTATTCTGTTCGTGAATTTACCCCTCACCGTGACTATTAGGCAGGTGTTAATATACCAGCATTAACGATGAGACGGTGAAGCTGAAGGTTAGAGATCTAAGTAGTGTCCTGAGGTCAAGACTGCGCAGAGCAAAGCGGCCCGAGCAGCTGGCGGGATGGTTGGCCTAAGCGGCTGCAGGGTCCCCTCCAACCCTGACGTTCCATGGACGCCATTGCCCGCGGTCTCCATTCGTAATCTATTTCTCCGATGCGGCTGTGCTTCTGCTTGGCTGCTATTTTATCAGTTGGGACTCAAGACGCCCCTGATTTGAGACCTTTGGTTGACTTCAGGACATGCCATTTGGGGGGGAAATTGGTGCAGGGCTTGACCTGTGGTCTTATCGCCTGCGGGCTCTGGGCCTAGAATACCTGAACTTGAACCAATGGTGCCTCTAGTAGCCATATGACCTCGGACAGGCCATTAACCTCTCTCTGCTTCAGTTTCCCCAGGACAAAAGGGACACTGGCAAGAGCCTCTCCTCACAGGGCGTTTGTGAGTATTACATGAGGGAACGTAGCTAAGGTAATTGGACCAATTTCTGGCCCATTGTAAACATTCAATAAACGTTCACTGGTAAAAATAGGACTGTAGAAATGGGAAGAAAGCACCTCAGGATTAGCAATTCTGAATTATACAACACCCTCTGGGGGAAAAAAATTGAACTAACCTCAGGGCCAGACCACATGATATAAATACCCTTTTGAATCTAAATTCGTCTTATAACATTCATCTCTACTCACCCGTCATCTAGGGGGAAAAGAAAGCCTTACCGAGCATTTAACACACCCATCCCTCCATCTTCCCGCCTGAGACACATGCAATTATCGGCCTGCTGAATAGAGAGGGAGAAACTCATTCAGCAGAATTCCACCAGGTGTGTAGTCAGAAGAAGTCCTCAGGTGAGCCTCCTACTCAGGGGACAAGTCTCTAAGATCTTATACATCACCTTCCAAGAAGGGGGTGACCTGCTGAGAGGGGGCGCCTTTGTTCGCAGAAGGGCGGGTCCGCCCAGGTGAGGATGGGGAGATATGCTCATCTCTGCCTAGTGGAGGAGGGAGACTTTGATAATGGAATTGGGGATGGAACCTACAAAGGAAGAGGAACGTGGAAGCTTGATGTTCTCGAGGGCCTGGCGAGATTAAGTGATTCGCCCCAAGGGAAATAAAAGAAGAGGATTTCAACCAGATGTGTTTGATCATAGCGCCTGCATCATTTCTGCTCGTCTGCACTGCCTCTTCCATGCGGAATAGCCTCTCAACACTGTGGGAGATGGTAATCGTTGAGGGGTGAATCCCAAGCAAATTATCGTCTCAGCCGGCATCCCATCCCTGCTTATATGCCTTCGTTACTAGAGAGCTCACTACCTCTGAAGTAAGCCATTTCCGTGTTTGAACATCTGAGTTTGTAAAAAATAAATCTCGCTTATATGGAAAACAAATGTTAGCATATTCGCTCAGTTCTAATAGTTCTCTCTTTGGAGCAGCGTGGACAAGTGCTTCTTTGTATCCCCAGGACGTCCTTGGAGTTCCGTTAGAGGACAGTCACGTCCATGTTGCACCTTCTCGTCTCAAGACAAAGCAACAACAATATCGCGGCAGCGTCTTCCTCTGACAATTATTCCAAATTTCCTCCTTATTCCACTAAAATTAGGTGAACCGAGACTTGCCTTGTCCAGCGAGTAAAACCACCCTTTAGAAATGGACAAGCATGATTCGAAATAAGTATAACTTGGCATCTTTACTGACTCGTAGGTACAGGAAATTATTCGCCAACCGTTTGCCTCCTCCCTGAGCCAAAGACATATTGGAGTGACCTGGAGCATGGACTTGGGCTGCCAGCGTATGAAGCGATGAGGTGAAAACCACCATCTGGTCAATGGAAATGAGAGCGCCCGAGAGATGCCTGGGAAAAGCATCTCGTCTCGAAGCAGAGCCGCGAGACTGGTGCCCACTAACCCGGCGGGAGGGAGAGTGTGCCAGGAAGCTCTGTCGCTGTGACGCGCTGCGGCCCGCGGTGTGGTGTTGGAACGCGTGGGGAAGCTGGCTCTGGCGGGCACGTTGGAACCGCGAGGAGGGACATGTGGCACCCTCTGCGTCTCTCCCATTCCCTGGCTGTCGTCCCCTCGGCCCCGAGATCCAAGTCATTTCAAATCATTGTCAAGGCCGCGTCAAGACCCCCGCCAGGGAGAGGAAGGAAAGGTGGTCCTCCCCGAGCCAAGTCGGAACTCAGAGAGAGACTAGTGACCACGGGAGTGATGGAAAAGTCACAGAAGAATTTTCAGTGGATTCAGCAAAAAGACCAGAAGGTGCAACCTGGGACTCCAGGATATATCGAGAGCGGCTCACAGTGCCAAGCGGAGAATTTGGGATAACGGATGTGCAGGCATTTAAGGAGAGCAACATTGGCTGTGGCTGTGTGTTGCCAAGACCGGCGGAAGGCGTACGTTTTTAAATATTTTTAAGAGGTATATGATTTTCTGCTCCCAAATGCATGCAAATATGTAAAGAAAGCTAATAAAGGGACGTATAGTAAAGAGTCTCAGAGAACTGGCTTTAATTAAATTACCCCATTAAGTATTTCTTAATGGCTCCTTCTAATGTGCCTGAACATTTACCATTAAGTACATTAAAACATTTTTCTCTCATAAGAGCAATAAAAAGGATGAAGTACCTCGACGAACTTAAACTAAATTAACACTGCTTCTTTGAAAACAACCCAAATCATGGAGACTCGGAAGACCACCCCCCACACACTAAAATCTGGCACAAGTTGATTGATGGGCATATGGCAGATTCGAATAAACAGAGAATTATGCTAGGTTTCCGCGCAGGCACGCTCAGTATGATAGAATTCTCAGTTCTTTGCAAATCAACCGCGATATTAGGATGATGTCAGGAAATTTCACGAAGGGTCCCTAATGTTTATCTGGGAGACAGTAAACGTGCGATTCTCACCAAGATGTTTTGAAGAAGACAATCACTGGGCGGGACTTGCCCTGCCAGGCGGAAGCGTGAGGAATCTGAAGTAATTCCAATGGGATGCCGTGCGCTATAACTAGCCACTCGGTGCCAATATGGTCGTGAGCAAAAATGCATAAAGGGCCTCAATATTGCTCGATGGTTTTGAACAGCGGCGAGCAAACTGTTCTGTAAAGCAGGGGCCCCACCCCCGGGCCGCCGACCAGTACCGGCCCACGGTCTGTTAGGAACCGGGCCGCGCGGCAGGAGGTGAGCAGTGAGGGAGCGAAGCTTCGTCTGCATTTGCAGCCGCTCCCAGCACCAGCATCGCCGCCTCGGCTCCAGCTCAGATCCTCAGGCATCAGAGTCTCATGGGGCATCGGTCCCTGGGGCCGAACAGGTTGGGACCCGCTGCTGTAAAGGGCCAGATAATAAATATTCAGAGCTGGCGGGCCATCCGATCTCAGTGGCAATCCTTAAAGCCCGCTGTTGTGTCAAAACCTTCAGGGACACTGCGAAGTGAGCACCCGTGTCCTGACGCAACTCTGATCACGGAGATGGGCAGCAGGCCCCATTGGCTCACGGGCTGTGGGTGGCCAGCCTGGGTCTTCAGCAGAAAGCATTTGTCCATACGTGGACAGATCGTCGTGGGACTCCGAACTTTTCGGACTTCTTACGTCGACCTCCATGGGAGATTGAAAGAAAAAAAAAAGCCACAATCCTCTGCAGCCTCTCCCATCAAGAGCGTGGTCGATATTCCCACCCTCTGCCTTGCTCTGGCCGGTAGAATGCTGTGAGGTCCTGCCATTTGCAGCCTGGGCCCCGCAAGAGGAGAAAAAGATTCAAGCATCGTTCCTCTCTCACGCCTGGAACCTGGTCTCCACGGCAACGGCTCTGGTTTTCTCAGCTAGAGGCTGGGATTCTCTGTGGAAGGGAGCCCTGGAGCCCCATCCGAGCATCTGCTGGTCCGCGGCTATTCTCTGAGGACTCACACGCCCCAGTCCAGACCGGCCGAGCCTGGATGGACTGCCCAGCCGAGCCCCGTTCACGTCACTGACCCACGGACTCTTGCAGTCGATGAATGACATCACGTTAAGCCACCACATTCTGAGATGGTTCGTGTGTAATGACATAATTGAAACCATTCTGCCTTCGAACGCGCGAAACAAACTTATTTTGTAACGTAGACTTTCCAAGGGGAGAACAATGAGATCAACTGCGCTTTTGTTCATACGTTTGTTTTCAAAACCTCTTTGTTTAATGAGATTCCCATGTTTTGATAGCTGATTTGATTGCATGAATATATTTAAGGCAGTCGATTCTTCCCACGGAATACTATGGGGATACAGATATTCTTTTGAAATAAATACCTAATCTTCCAGAACCGAGGCATAATCATTTTTTTGGTTTTGACCATACTGACACCAAGCGGCTTGTAATATTGCATTAATTGTCTCAGACTAATGAAGAGAAAGCGGATTGACATGTAAATGACGCGTTTGTGTCTAGACAAATAAAAGAAAATGATATTCCAGCGAGCCGTGCGATACGAAGCTTTTCAGTCGTTTGGAATGAGACATGGCGGAGGAGAGTAAGTCTGCACGTGAAATTAGAAGCAAAGGCATGAACTGATCACCAGAACTTGTCCTGTGGCACCACGGTCACCACGTTGCCATCAGCCACTTCCTTTAGCCGCTTTGACTGTCATAGGCGAACGCTGGAAAACAGCCCACGTGTCCGTCAACAAGTGAACGGACGGACACAGTTCCGCGTGTCCGTGTGGGGGAAATACCACTTAGAATAAGGAGAGAGGAACTCTGCGTTGTTACGTGCAACGCCACGGGCGCATCTCAAAGTAAATACTGAGTGGAGAAAGTCTAACGAGAGCAGCACACACTGCAGGTTCCCAATTTTAAAATCCACTGTCACAACAGAAAGCGGATGAGTGGTTGGTTGCCTGGGAACCTGAGAACACGAGGAAGGATGTAAGGGAGAGATGAGTAAAGAGACACAGAAACGGAGCGAGGGAGGTGTTCGTTATCATCACTCCCTGAGTTCGTCCCTACTGACCGGAATCGGGGGTGGCGGGGGGTCTGGAACATTAATAAATCAAGTTGGATGCCTCCGTTCGTAAAAAAAATAAGAAGAGGCAGCATTGGCTGGAGGACTGGAAGAAGGAGAAATAAATCGAGACGAGTTTGGAGCAAAAGGTAAAATTTTATTGCACGACACACTCCTCGACGAGCTCTGCAGTGAGTGTAGACCACGTCGGCAAATCACGTGTCTACGCGCCGAATCCTGGTAATACAGGTTTCAGTTCAGAAGCAGCGGGCTGAACGCTGCAGCCGACGGAGCTGAAATTCTCTGAATCCCAGAAAACCAATTAGCACCTTTGCACACAATAAACCAGAGTGCATAATGGATCGTGACTTTAAATTTACTTTAAAAAATGCTCCAATAATTTGAAGTTAAATAATTCATCCTCCTTTCTCCCTCGGTCCTACCGCTTGGAAGATATATAATAAGCTGAAATCATGGTGCAATCTTCAGCGGGTCCTCTTACTGAATTTCAGTCTTGAAGGCATGTCGAGAATGGTTGCTAATAACTAGCAGGTCCCTGGACTCTCGTATTTGCCGAATGAATAGGTAAGAATAGATTTGTGGGATTGTAGTGGCCCAGAGGTGACAATCGAAGCTCTCTATTCCCGCGACCTCTTCCCTTCCTTCCCTGGGGACCTGCCCGGCTCATGCCTTTTGGAAAGCTTGCCGCGTTGCTAGATCCATCACTCACGCATCTGTAACTAGGACACCTCCCTTTCCAGGAACTCAGCCCAAATGCATCCAAAAGTGGGACAAAAACATCTCAAGCTGTGTATTCGCAATCCTAGGAAAGCAAATCAGAGCGCGTCTTCATCCTGGGCACGGAAGCAGCCACCCTCCAGAGCGCTCCCTCTTGAAAAGAAACGATTTGTTTATTAGATCCTTCCTGAGTTAACTAAATCCGTGAAAGAAAAACATGTTTCAAACACCGTTGTTTTTTTAAAGAGAAAAAACAAACAAAAAAAAACCTTCTTAACTATCCTAAAACTGGAGAAGGGGCAAACGAATCCTATTTCATTAACAAAATACATATCCAGATCCTAACACACTCATTCTACAAACATTGTTGACCACCTACTATGTGCAGGTCACTTTTCCAGTACCGATGATACAGCCATGAAAATAGAGGCAGAAAAATGCCTGTCCTTAGGACATTCTAGAGTCAGAGAAAACGGGGCCGGGTCAGCGATGGCCTTGACCGTGGGACTTTGATCTTGCTGTGAGGGCACAGGAACCACTGAGAAGTGTTGAGCAGGGCGCGTGGTCCGGCTTATTCTTGTTTTGTTTTAGTTGTGATAAAAGGCACATAACAAATTTACCATCTTAACCATTTTTAAGTGTCCACCCTGGCAGTATTGAATACGTTCTGGTGCCACCAATCACCAAAACGTTTTCACTTGCAAAACTAAAACTCTACTCATTAAGTAATTCCCACTTTCCCCTCCCCCTGGCCCCTGGCACCCACCATTCTACTTTGCCTCTGGCAATTTGACTGCTCTAAGTCCCTCGTATTAGTGAAATCATACAGCATTCGTGTTTTCGTCACTGGCTTGTTTCGCTTGGAATAACATCCTCGAGGCTCATCCAGGTTGCAGGTGTCGGAATATTCTCCCTTTTTAAGGCTGAGTTATATTCCGTTCTGTGTTTACACCGCACTTTGCTATCCATCCATCCGTCAATAGTCACTTGGGTTGTTTCCACTTTCTGGCTGTTGCGACCATGCTGCTGTGAACATGGGTGTACACATATCTCTTCAAGGCCTTGTTTTCAATTCTTTCAGGAATATACCCAGGCGTGGAATTGTTGGCGGTTTCGTGTTTAATTTCTTGAGGAGCCGTACTGCCGTCCATAGCGTCAACTTAAGCATTAAAGGGGCGGTCTTGCTGCAGCGTTTAGGGACAGGCTATAGGCAGACAAAAACGATGGCAGGGAGGTCACTGAGGGAGCCGCCTTACGGACTCCAAGATGGAAATTTGCAGGCGGGAAGTTTCCTGGGGATTGCGTTGGAGGGGAGGGATGCACGTGGGAGGGAAGGACATGGGATTTGGCGGCGGGAGGGTTTAAACAGAGACGCAGGCGCAAAAAAGCCTCGTCCGATCCCATGGGACTCTGAAGCTGGGATGGCCCTTTAGTGTCGTCCAAGCTGGAGACAAGAGGGCTGGGTCTTTCTACTCCACCGTGGCCGGTCACTGGACTGATATACCATGCGGTTTTGCAAGCAAAGGCCCATCTGGGCTCCTTACCATGTAGGGGATGCCGGAGGCCATGAGGCTTGAGAAGATCATCAAGGAAATATAGACAGAATCGAGGAGAGGCCTGAGCTTGAACCACGTGGAGGTCCAACTCTCAGATGAGGGAAGTCCGGCGAAGACAATGGAGGAGGGGCGCCTGGTTGCCGGGTGGGGGAGCAGAAACGCGGGGTGTGTTGTCGATTTGCCAATGGCCGTCACCACCCGAGATCCACTCTTTGTTTTTCCACCTGTTATGTGCCCTAGAAGGCCGTTTCTGGAAAAAGTCGTTTAAGAAGAGACGTTTTCTGCTGAGTATTTTAACTGTAACCGCCGAGACCTTGACGGACACGCGTGTTTTCCTGCGGCGGAAGAAGCATCATTAAAAAGTCTGAAGAAGGAAGAAGTCGACCGCGTCTAGTGCTGCTCATCGTTTAGCTCAGATGCGGACCGAAAAGTGACAGCAGCGTCCCGCGGCCGAGAACGTACGTCGATGTCATCGACAGTAATTTCTTTGGGGAGAGGTGGCAAAAGGGCGTTCAGGGTTCATTTAAGAAAGAGGAAGAAGAGAAGGATTTGCAAAGGCCAACGGAGGCAACTGTTTTAGGAAGTTTTGCTGTAAACAGGGGCAGAAATGGAGCAACGCAGGGGAGGAAAAGCGAGGTCCCACCAGGTTCTAAGATGGGAGGAACAGCAGCCTGCTTTCTTTCATGTGTCGGGCGCTGATCTGGGGGCGCAGGGGGGCCGGACGAGGAGGCAGGAAGGGAGTGGCAAGTCACCGCCGCCCCGTCCCTGAGTAGGCGCGTGGGCGCTGCCTCGTGCCCGGGAGGAGGGGCCGCCCCCCAAATATCACTAGGGGATTTATCCGCAGCCCTGGGGCGGGAGGTGCAGGTGCTGATAGGTGTGGGAGTAAATTGTGCGGTTTCTTTTCTTATCACTTTTATTTTTCGAGCTAGAAGCGACGCGTCACCTGAGATAGAGGCCGGGGAGGGATCGTTGGAGGTCTCAGGAGAGAGGCGTGCCACCGGGTGCATGGCGGGACGTGGCCGGGCCACGGGACGGTGTGGTGGCTGGGGGATTGCATGAAACGCCACGCCTTAGATGTCCAGAGTGACAAATGTGAACCAAGACGGTGCTCGTTCGGGGCTTCGCCTGCCACGTGCAGCTACCCGGGTGCAGGCACAGAACAGGGAAGAATTCTTGTATAGGGTTTGGGGTGATAAAGGCAGGTTTTCGTTGCAGGAAGATGCTCTTGCACGAAGGGACGAGGAGCTGGGCCTCGTTAGAAAAGCACTTGAGAAGCCCATCGGGGGTAAATGGGAAGCCGATCGGGGGTAAATGGGAAGAGCAGAGGTCGTGAAGCCGGGGGCCTCGCTCGGTGCCTCGGCACCACCCCTCACCCCCCACGTGACCCTGGATCCGTGACTTAGCCCCCCACACCTTCATTCTCTTCATCTGTAACTCAGGGGGTGATAACACCATTCACCAGCAATGTGTGGAGGACAAGCTCAAATCCTGCGCATAACCATAACTTCCTGACCAGTGCCTGCACTGAGTCCTTTGTATGTCTGATTTCAGTCAACGCTCGCAAAAATCCTGTGGGGTTGTCCCACTGCCCTAAAGTGCCGAGGCACCAGCAGAGCCTTCAGAGAGTGGAAATCATTCACTTCCCGAGGTCGAATGGCAAGTTCTCTCAGAAACTGGCTTTTGATGCTGCCTCCGTCCGGCTCTTAACCAAGAGATGGACGAAGCTTCCGATTCACTATTTGTATCGATAAGGCCGAGTCTGAAGGGAGAGAGGGAAGGAGATGCCGGCTGAACCGAGGGAGCGGGGGTATGACAGGTGAGGACAGGAAGGGGCAGAGGCAACTCAGGGTGTGAATCAGAGGAGGCACAAGGGGGCTGTGTTCCCAGGAACGAGGAGCAGAAAGCCTGGCTTCAGGCTGACAGACATGTCCCCCAGGAGCGAGGTACACTGATTTGTCTGCTGCCACCAAGAGCAGAAAGCCTGGCTTCAGGCTGACAGACATGTCAGTCTGGACGCCTGAGAGCCCCTAGGAGCCCCTCCGCTGGGACCTTGGGAAAGTCACTTCACTTCCTGAGCCTCGAGCTCTGCATAGGTAAAGCAGGAAGACCAGTCCACAGGTGGCGGGCTGGTAGCGAGGACAGACCGAAATAGCACGGTCCGTGTGCGAACACCCGGAACAGGATTGTCAGGTAGGAGAAGCGGCCCGGAGTCAGACTCCAGGCCAGTGAACGGGGGACGCACACGGTGCTCCCTGCTGGACCCCGACCTCCGGAAACTAATGAAAAGCTTTACCGATTCTCTTTTCCAGTAGCGTTTAACCCTAAAATACCTCCCATGCTTTGGCAACGAAGCCAAAGGTGAAGCTTCTTCCGTTCTAGCCTGCTTTTCTTCTTTAATGCAATCTCATAATTAAACCCCAATCTTGAATAACACAAACCTACACTTTATGCAAATCGACGCCCCAGTGAGATGGAAACGCGCCTAGTTTTAGTTTGCCGAGCTCATGAGAGATGGTGTAACGCACTGGTTAGAGCAGGCGCAAAAATATATTCGTCGAAAATGAGCCCAAACATTTCACTCCTGCGCTTGGTCTCACAGGCTTTCGGTGTCTTCCATACGATTTAAACGTGGTTTAAATTTTTCTGTGAAGAAGCGATTGCTCATCACAGGCACATGGAGTCACCTTCGCAGAAACATCATGCTTTTCCCAGGCCCCGTGGTTGCCCAGATTCTTCAGTGACCTCACTTCATAAGTCTTTGAAGCCCTGGGGAAAAAAACAAACAAACAAAAAAAAAAACATGATCCATTAATGGTCTGTCATCAACAAATGCTCCGAATGCAACCTCTCCCGAAGCCTCGAGACTTTGTGTTAATGGTCACTAATTCGCTCTAATGTGGGCAAAGTCGCAAACTCGAGAGGAAAAGCATTGCAGGCAGAAGAAAATAGGAGGCACGGCCACGTGGGGCGCGTTTAGACAGGTCATTCTCCTCCCCGTGTGACTCTCCTCCCAGGTGTGCACAGAAGGAGCTCAGACGGGTTGAATTTCTCAGTGCACCCCCTGTGCAGTTACGGTCCTCCCAGTGGCCCAGGTCTCCCCTTAACGATAAATAATGGTTCACTCTTTGAGCAAAATATGGAAGAAACCAATGTGACTTGTATGTGACCTATGCTGCATAATGTGTGTGGGGGGGGGGGTGCCAAAAATAAGGTCCCCACCTCTGCGAAGTTTGCAACTTAAAAGAGGTGCATCTGAAGTCCCCAAAGTTGTCCCTGGGAGGACTCACAGGACCCGGTTTACCGTCATACTCCTGCTAAGCCGTATTGCAGCAAATGGACACAAAGCAAAATCCACAAAGGAGAAAGCTGCAGTGGCACAATCCAGAGGGAGCTGGGGACAAGCTTCCAAGAGCGTCCTCCCAGTGGGGACACGGGAGGCGCTTAGTCCCCCGGCAATGAGATGTGAAACCCACGTGCAGCCTCATCCACCAGGAAAGCTCACTAGAGACCCCGCACCCAAGGCTTTCCCTGGGCTGGTCACAGGCACCTCTGCCAGGCACGTGCCCAGCTCCAGACCCTCTGAAGGAAAGCAGGGGGTCAGCGTAAACCACATTGTACAGGCCGAGGAGGCACCGGGTGACACTCCCCCTGGCTCTGGGACCACCCTCCTGAATCCAGGCCCCCATCTCCAGCCAAGGACCAACCTGGCGAGAGGGACTCCTGAGGGGAACAAGGACCTGCCATGCCAAATATTTTCCTCAGAGGAGAAATTTCTTTATATGCAAAATACAGACAATTTATACCATTTACTTCACAGAAACTCTGTAAGATAATCAACCGATGTAGGCAGAATGTGCTCTGTAGATTATAGAATGCCACACTAAAGTTAACAGGTCCAGTATAACTATCACCTCCAAGGGGGTCCAATTTTAGATATTTAGAGGTTGGGAAATGAGGAATTAGAATAGGGTTATCTCAGAATGCATCTTGTAGGAGATGGGATAGGAGCTGGTATATTTATGTGACCTCTGAAGCATGAGCTATAAATACCCCAGCTGAAGACTCTGATGGAGCAGTGCTAACAGGTCCCACTGGGGGTTTAATCAGTGTAATGGACTTCCGCACCGGGATATTATCAGCAAATATTGGTTTAATTTGCTTTTTATAATACAGCACCTCCAGAATCTGTCCTTGGCCCGCCATGTCCACTGCCACCGCCCAGGCCAAGCCCCCGCCACCTCTCACTCTCTGTCTGCTCCTCCCCGTGCCCCCTGCTGTCCGCTGCACCCCGCAGCCACAGGGAGCATCTCCAAATGTGATGAGTCCAGTGGGTCTCTCTCAGAAGTTCTTTATCCAGAAAGTTGATCGGGGACACAGCTCATCTAGGATCAGGTTTTAGAGTAAGCAGTGGTCAAAGTTTGCAGAACTTGGGTCTAGGCAGACAAGTGACAACCTCGGTTTTTCAGGATCCTACTGGTGGGTGAGGGAAGGTTCCACAGGAGTTGAGGATAAGGGAGGTGGTTACAGATGGGGACAGAGTCTGTCTTAGAGAGAAAGAAGCCATGCACGCATGGAGACGTAAGAGTTTTTACCAAAGGAAACAGTGTCAGCACCCTGGACAGCACCCCGGCAGCCTGCTTGGTAGAAATAAATCACTAACCTCTGGCTGCAGATCTAGAAGTTTCTGGCCACCACTTCAGTATACCAAGAAAAGTGCTGCATAAACACCCCGCCTTTTGGCAAAAACATAATCTGAAAAAATGTCAACCTCATTCCATAATGAAAACAGAGAAAAAAAAATAGATATCAGTCCTATGAAGTATGCCACGAGCAGGGAAGGTCGAGATCATCCACAGAGTAGTCCACTGAAAATCACCTACTTCACTGAAGTAGAGAAGATGCTGTTTGGAATTTTCAAAAGGTGCGGTGAGACATATCCCTCTGCAAAGAAAACGTACCAAAAAACCGTAAAGCAGGTAGAGTCGGCTAGGTAAAATGGGGGGAAAAAAATGGATGAGATAAAACAGAAAACTAGCAGCCTGTGTATTCAAAATCATACCAGAGTCCACAAAATATTTTTTAAAGTGAACCGAAAAATGGACAGAATAAAATAAATGAGATGGGTGATGAATTTGCAAAACTACGTTGCAGAGGAAAAGTGTAAAGATAAAAATACAGAATGCCAAGTTAGTATAAATTGGCGTCTTAAAAGAAAGATTTAATAAGGGGCTCAAAAATTGAAAATATAAAAATATGGCCTTAATTAGAAAATCCGAGTATAAATATTTCTGTAATACAAAAATGTAATAAGGCTAGAGAACATAGGCAAATTGGACAGTAACTATGGAGCAAACTGGGAAAAAAACGGTTATGGAATAACTTCTGGAACAGTGCTCAGCCAAGATAGTTTATGAGTGTGCACGTGATGAAGGAGAGGTGATGGTGTGTTCTATGTCTGGTCCCAGACAGGGGGAGAGAGTAGGCAGTGGCACAAAGTCGACGAACTCAGCGGAAGCAGGAGCCTTGAGCCAGAGATGACAATGAAAATACGCATCTACACAGTCCTCGTCATCGCGATGTATAGAATTTCAAGTATGGGGCTTCCAGAATATGCAGAATAGAGTTAGAGCTCACCCCACACGGATCTTAGGGCCAGGAAGACTCCAGCTGCTACGTGGACCACACACACGTATCCCACTCCAGTAGGCCCTTGAAAAATTTATAAATAAATGTGATACCTAAAGATCAGACGGTGTCGTTAATCGAAATGGAGAAGAAACGACTAGATCCTCCTCCCTAATGAGACTTTTAAAGCTTTGATGGTAAAAGATCTTTTGCTAACCCCGAGACGCGGCCTTCACGAACGCCGGAAAATGTTCAAAGCGAAAGGAGACAGACGTGGATCGGCGCTACGTCAAAGGCACAGGCGGAAGCCAAGAAAACACGCTCGAAGCGAGATTCGCCTGCTCGAAGCTCCGTGATGCCGTCGCTCACAGAGTCCATCGCAAGCTTGGCCTGCAGACACGAAGACGGGACCTCACCCCGACCAGTTCCACGCCTGGCCGATGACCCCGCAACCTGAGTCTCCTCCTCAGAGTCCAAGACTGTCGGGGTCACAAGTCACTGCCCTGCTTCCTGAATCCCCAGCCTCGGCCCAGTGCGGTCTGCAAGGAACGTGCTCTCGGCTCACCACGAAGCAACAAAAATGAGAAGATTCGCCGACAAAAAGCCAGTCTTACCCCAGACGTTCCTCCTTCTCCTGCGACGTGGCATGGGCAGCGTTTCTACCACGTCTTACACGGTTGCATCTCCTGTCACACGGGTCCACGGTGACCCCCAGCCTTGCCAAGGAGTGCTGGCCGCCGGGAGCCAGGAGCAGTGGCTCCTCACGCCAAATCAGTAAAGCTTCCGGTGTCACTAGGTCTGGGCTAGCTCAGCATCACCTGTTAACTTATCAGCTTTTCTATGACCTGTGTAGATAAATCCTTGAGTTAAATCCCCTCTCTTTTAAATATTCAGAATTGACGGGTCACGAACCAGCCCCCAAACATAGATAGAGAGACCCAGGAAAGAGCAGAGCACTCTGGATGGGAGGTGGCGTGTCAGATCAGCAAGGGGACTTACACTCGAGGCTCGACTTGGGCAACCGCATGATGAGCGGTTCCTGAGCTGCCCGTCGGAATCTCGCGGTTTACGTGGAAGCCTAACGGGGTTCAGTTTCAAACGCTGACCAGACGGTCTCAGTGCCACGCTGCTCTCTCAAGGCCGCGTCCTTGAACTCAGCGCCCACTGTGGGAACAGTGAGCGAAGTAGACAGTCCAAGGACAGGGGACAGGGAGAGGGGCTTCCGACGGCCTGGGTCCAGCTCGCTGGTCATCTGACGGTCACACCCTCTCAATGACCTCCTCCAACAATGCTTTCCTCATTTTATCCTAACTGATACACTTCCTTTCTGGGTTTTTGTGAAGTTGTTATGAGTATGTGCCAGGTAGTGATCATAGATACCTTGCTTCGTAGTACAGATCAGACTTCATGGATTTGAAATGTGTTTCTATCGTGATTCACTGAGTGCCCTACACTGGGGTCTTAGGGCTGGCAACGGCCTGTTATGGCACCTGGCTGGAGTGCATTCTGTTGTCTCTCTGTGCCTAAATGCCTTTCCTGCAAAATGGGTCACGCAGGGGGCTTGCGAGGATCAAGTCCAAGTTAAAAAAAAAAAAAAAGGCAGTTGATAAAATCCCAGCAGAAAAGGGAATGAGAAGTAAGTATTCGAGCACTTAGTTTGAGTGAGTTGGAAGCTTACGATTCCAAAAAGCAAAACATTTACCTTTCAAATTAGCTCAAGAACTAACTGATACTCCCCAAACTGGACTCTCTCATTCCCTCTAGAAGTGACCGGTGTGTATACACGTTCACACATGTCTGCGTAACTGTGCGTGCGTGTGACTTTGTAGTTGTCCCGTAGCAGCCAGCAGTGTGCCCGCGAGTCCATCCTAGCTCGGCCGGTTGCGTTCCTCCAGCAGGAAGAAAGCCGGACCTGGAGTTTGGGGGGCTGGAAGTTGGGGTTCCCAGCTGTGGCTGCAGCCCCTTAACACCTCTGTGATTGAAAACAAGTTACAAACTCTCCGGATCTCGTCACGCTTCCCCATGAAATGGGACCGGTATCTGCCTTCGTAGCCTGTTGCGTAGGCGAAATGGAATAATGGTGCTTACATGATCGATAACAGCCAGTTATGAAAAGGGACATCAGTGTCCCCAGCCGACATCAGCAGAAGACCCCGGCGGAGCACGGCTCCACGTCTGTCCTGTGGCGCTGGTTCCACGCTCGTCCCCTTTGTCACAAGAAGAGTCGGATTCCCGGACGCCTTCGCCACCCAGCCCATCGCAGAGCCTGGGTTCGAAGCAGAGTCTGGGATCCGAGCTCAGGTTAGTAGCCACGACTTTCTCATCCACTTTCCAACCTGGAGGGTGGGGGTTGGCAGGGCCGGCTTGCACGAGGCAGGAAGGTCACTGACATGGAATGACAGCCATTGCAGAGACGGTCCAGTGTTGGGGTGAAGAGCCGGGAAGGTAGAAAACCTACGGGTTGCCACATAAGGTCACCCCCGCTGACCTCTCAGGCCAAAGGGAAGGCCGTCAGCAACACGACTCTTGGATGACCGGTTGAGAAATGACTTTGAAAAGCACTGTGAGCTTAGCAGAAGGATCACTTCCGTGCAAACACAGATCTCGTTGCCAGTGGCAAACGTCGGATTCAGTGCCGAAGTTTCCTCCTCAGCGTCTGGGCCAGATTGCAGCCCTTCTGGTGCGTCCGCAGTTGGCCGATTCGCCTGACGAGTGCCACCCTAGAGTCAGGAAGTCACTTCCCAACGCAGGCCAACCCTCCCAGCGCCCGCTCCCTCCGCACGGACCACATGGCGGATCGGCAGGCCTCTGCCGGTCTGTTCGCATTTCAGGCTGCGGAGTCAGGCCTCCTCCCCTCCAAATATTTTGTTAGTCGGCACAAGAGAGACCCCTTTTGTTTAATTTATGTCTTGATGTTCAGCCTTCAGCCTGTTATCACTGCCCGGAGAGGGAGCTGGAGCTGGGGAGAGGCTGGAGTCCGGTGGAACGTGCTTCGTGGGTAGTTAAGGGATGAGTCAGGTGTGTACAAAGCAGGGCCCCCTCCACCAGCCCAGGGGACGGCCCGTGACGCCAGAGTAGATTCAGGACACCCAGCTCCTCTTTCTTGCCCCGGCATTTATTCGATCTAAGGAGTGAGTCCTGCGTCTAAATACAAAGTGGGAAGAGAATGGGGAGACCCTGCCCAGCCCACCCCGGAATCCCCTGTGGAATTCCGGTGCTTTGGTCACTGCCCATAGCCTTGAGAAGTGACCCCTCCCCGTGAGAAGCACTTAGGTGCTGCTTCCTTGTCACTGTCCCTGTTCGGGTCCGGCGCAGGTGTCAGCGGTTCCGTTAGAAAGGATGAGCCCACGCCCTCCGATGCTGGCTCCCTCCTGAGCCGGTCGCTGACACCCACACGCTCAGCCTCTCTTCCCCGAGCAAACCGTCAGGGCCGGGCGGCCGGGGGTGGCGGGGGGCAGGCTTCTCTGACACAGCCTTGAACTGTATCCAAACCCCACCCTCCAGAAAAGAGCACCCAAGATGGTATAATGCAGTCCAGGCCATTTTATTGCTACTTTTATTATTTTTTTTTATTTAAATACAGATGGTATACGATATTATATTAGTTATATTAGTTTCAGATGTATAATATGGTGATTTGTCAGTTTATACCGTACAGTGTAATCACCCTGCTAAGTCTATCAATTATCTGTCACCATGTCGTTAACTATATTCCCCCTCCCCCCCAGCAACCATCTTTTTGGTCTCTGTTTCTTTGAGTCTGTTTTTGTTTTGTTTATTTGTTGTGCTTTTCTTAGATTCCGCATATAAGTGAAATCGTACGGTATTTGTCTTTCCTCATCTGACTTACTTCGCTTAGCATGATGCTCTCCAGGCCCATCCACGTCATCGCGAATGGCAAGATTTCATTCTTTTCTATGTCTGTGTCATATTCCATTGTGTGTGTGTGTGTGTGTGTGTGTGTATCATACCTTCTTTATCCATTCAGCTATCCGTGGATTGCTACTTTTAATAATAATAACAACACTTCGTTAAAAAGGTTCAATCCGGACAAATGCTAGAATGAGCAGGACGCTGTTACGACGGGTCTGTCTGATGTGGACCGTCTCCCAACGTCTCCCTGGAAGCCCCTGGCACGGCACCTCCCGCCGCCATTCATGAAGCGCTTTGCACGCGCTGTCACAGCTGATCCTCAGATCAGCGCTGGGAAGACACCACTGTAGGTCATTTCCCCTTTTGCAGATAAGAAAAATAAGATTCGCAGAACCAAATCCAAGCTATTTCCGGGATTCACCCCGGCCCCTCGTTAGAGATGCTTTTTCGAAATTTATCGTGGCCGGGGGTGTCACCGCTCAGCCCGCTACACTGAACCGCAGGGTGGTGGGGACACGGCGAGCTGAAACTCTCCAGCGAAGGGCTGGCACTGTGGTTGCATCTCAATCCATGTATACATCTCTGCAGCCTCAGCGTCCTGGGTTCTTGGCAACAGACAGCGTTCCCTTGGCCTGAGCAAGAAGAATGTGAGCCAGCGGGACAAAGGCAATAACCGTGGGGTGAGATGGAAGCTCAGGGCGAGCAGCTGACTCAGATGGCGAGGAGAAGGAACAAAGGGGTGGTGTCGGCGGGAGTCCGGGGGGGAGGGACCGCTGGCCGCTCCGAACCGCTGCTTCTCTGAGTCCCGGCCTGGGCTATAAAGACCTCTGCGCCCCAAGTCAAGCAGCGGCCCCAAGAGTACGCAACGTCTTCCTCTCGAAAAATTCAGTTTTGTGAAGAGAACCCTATTTTTCTTCTGGGCAAACGTCATCTTCCCCATTCCTCGTTTTCAAAATAATGAGCCAGAGCGATTTTCTCACGACCGTTTTCTGTTTTTCAAATAAGGCGATGCCGAAATGTCACGCTCCGTGTCTTGCGTGCGGACGGTTTTCCAGCTACAACGAAGGGGCCGTCGGGAGCCTCCGCCCCACCCTGCATCACGCACGGGGGACTCCGAGGTGGGAGATCTTTAAGTGACTTGCCCAAAGTCACAGCCAGGAGGTCGGAAGGGAAGGAGGCACTGACAGGGGGAACAGCTTGAGCCCAATCCCAGAGGGACAAGGTTCCTGGGAATCCAGGTCGCCAAGCAGCACCGGAGCAAGGGCGTGGTGACCTTGTTCCCTTCCTGGGTCGGTGACTCTCGTCAAAAATTTCTGCGTTGTCTTTTAAATTATCCCTAAGATTCTTTATGTAGTCTCATTTACCCAAAAAGATTAGACATTTAAACGGTGAAAGGGTCATCGTTCACATTCTGGGGACTCTGAGCAGGCGGAGAGACCGAAGTACGAGAGAACAGGATCCATAACTTTGTCGTCGATTGTATTCAATGAGCCATTTATCACCATTCATTGACGCGTAGTTCCTCTCCTCAGGCCGGTCCCTATTATACTCACCCATTTAAGAACACAATCTTTCCCTGGGTAAAAGCCAAATGTTCGAAATGGCATGATGAATGGAAGAGGTCACGGAAGAAAACAAGCCTTGAACTAAACAAATGAGGCAGAGAACGGTTTGGCCGGCACCGTGAGGCCCCCCGCGGGAAAAGATGGACTGCGGGGCGTTTAAGCGGCTGCCCCGTGAGCACACGCACATTCCGCTGGTTAAATTGCCGGGCGGGGACTCCTATTTCCTCCCCCCCGACGGCTAGTGCTCACCGCCACTAACTCCACATCGTGAAACCGGCCTCGCGGGTACGGCTTTTCCTAAAAGTATCTGCTCAAAGGCTCTGGGAAAATTGCAAGCAGAATAATGGATTTGGCAACAGCAACGGAGCAATTCTATCGCTCGGTCAAGGCTGAATCAAGGAAACAGTAGGGTGTGAGTGTGTGCGTGTGCGTGTGCGTGTGCGTGTGCGACAACAGCAACGGAGCAATTCGATCGCTCAGTCAAGGCTGAATCAAGGAAACAGAACCAGTAGGGTGTGCGTGTGTGCGTGTGTGTGTGCGCGTGTGTGTGGAGAAGGGGGCCAGGAGAGAGGGAGGGAGAGAGAGAGAAACAGGGGGACAGGAAGAGAGAGAGGGAGAGAGACTAAGACCGATTTATCCGATGCAGTTGGATTACGCGACTGTAGGAGGTGGCCAGGCAGGTCTGAAGTCAGATCACTGTCAGGCCGTCAGCACAGGAAGGTCACGGTCAGGCCGGAATCCAACGGGCATGTGGTCGACAGGCAGGGGTCTCTCTCTCTCCAGGAAAAGCATGAGCCCTCTTTTAAGGTCTTCCGACCGATTAAGTCAGTCCCGCTCAAGATCATCCCCTGACTTAGAGTCAGCTAATTATGGACTGTAACCACGTCTGCAAAATTCATTCACGGCAGCACTGAGATTAACGTTGTGTTGAGTAACCGGTGCCTTGTTCAGCCTAGTCAAGTTGGCGAGTCAAGACCGTAAAAGTCCTGGATACCTAGTAACCCAGTTCCCAGGTGAGTGGCATGGAAAAGTCAGGAACAGAAGAAAGACTCGTAGGTGAGGAAGAGTTTGAAGTTCAGGATGAAGTCTTCAAATTTTATTTACAGCGGAAGAACAGTCCCGAGAGATGCCGAAAAATACAGCAGGCGTGAAATATACAGCAGGTGCCAAAGGAGCCAGGGCTGCCCGCGCCACCCCGCGTGGGCCCTGCTCACTCGCGGAAGGTTCTCTCCCCGCCAGGCATAAGCATCACTGTCACCGCCGCTGAGGGCGTGGGGAAGGCAGCGTTTAGCCATTTAGGGCTCCCAGTTTTCAGATGGGAAACGTGTGGCTTCGTGACCCTAAAGGCACAAAAGCCAAACCTGCTCCCTCCTGGGGATGCAGAATCCCAGCCTAGGAATGTAAAGCCTGAAGCAGAAGTAATTTGTTACGAGCCCAGGGAGACTCGTGGCTCTCGAGTCTCCATCCCCTGCCTGTCACGCCAGACTTACGCGGTAGAACCAAGCGCTCAGGCTCCCGCCAAGGCCCCTTCTGCCCGCGGTCCCAGGAGGAAACAGGCCGCCCCTGAAAACTTCCTCTGCCTTAGGGAACCTCGGGAAACTTGAGGAAACGATGTGTTAATGATAGCAGAGTTCCTCCTGGGTTATTTTGCAGACAATCCTCCCCAGAAATTGGTGGTAATTAGTATTCTGGCTGTTTTCCTGAGGATGAATTCTTCAGAGGTGAAGCAGTTCAGCTTTGTAATGCCTGAAGCAGAAATAATTTGTTATGAGCACAGGGACTAGTCAGCCCCGAAGGGCATCGGCTCAGAAACCTGCGATCAGCCTGTTAAGACATCAGAGCCAGTCGTGAATAACGATGCTCCTGACCACAGCGCTGCGCCCAGGTAATCGCCCCATCTCAAGACCCTAAATCACACCTGCAAAGCCCCTTCGCCTGTAAAGTAACATAGTCACATGTTTCAAGACTAAGACATGGACATCTTGGGGGAGGCAATACTCTGTCTCTGACACCCTCTAGAACTTCTCTGGCCGTTCGGAAGAAGAAATGTGTGTCCCGTGGTCTCTAACACCTGAGGCGGGCTGGGGCATTTGGGAAGACTCATCTACCATAGGACAAAAAGGGGAAACATCACAGGCGAAACCAGAGAAGCCTGAAGAGGCCCCGGCCACTCACGCCTCAGGGGTTCAGGCCACGCTGCACGGGGCGCCCCGCCTGGCGCTCCTGCAGAAGCTCCTCTTTCTGCGATGAGTTGTGGGAGGCGGTGCTGGTCACGGGCGTGGCCATCGGCGTGTGAGAGCGTGAGAGCGTGTGTGCGTGTGTGTGTGCGTGTGTGTGTGTGTGTATGAGGTGTGAGAGTGGGGGGGTCGGCTGAGTGTTGCGAGCGTGTGTTTGTGAGTGCGAGTTGTCCCCGTGCATGGTGCCTCATCCCCGCCACGAGGGCAGAGCCGTCCGCCCCGCCTCATGCAGTGTCCAGCCTTCAGCCGGCGTTGTCCCCGTGCATGGTGCCTCGTCCCCGCCACGAGGGCAGAGCCGTCCGCCCCGCCTCCCCGGCCTCCGTGGTTCCCCTGCCTTGCGGTCGGCCCCCCCTCCGTTTCCTCTCATCCTCCTTATCGTCCAGATCCTTCGTAAGAAAACACCAGGGAGCCGTCTCTGGCCTTCTCTACCCCCACTCCCTCCCTGACTCCGTCCGCGGGTGATCTTGACCCTAAAGGCTCTCACGGCGATTTGCACCCCGAACGTGCTCAGATTGCTCCCGAGCTTCAGAGGTGCGTGCCCACCTGACTCCTCACCCCTACTCGCACGACTGAGAGGCGTCTGACACCTACCGCGTCAGAACCTAAAGTCCAGATCTTTCCCTGAGGAATCGCTCCTTTCCTGCCCTTTCCGGTAAACGGCAAAGCCCTGGAGTCATCCTCAGCCTCCTCCTCCCACACCTCACCCAGCGCACCCGCAAATCCACGTGACTGTGCCTCGAGCTAAACCGAAACCCGACGCCCCCACCGCCACCAGCCCGTCCAGACCACTCGACTTTCACGATAAGATGCTAAAGTCTCGCTGCTTCTGCACCTGCTTCAAGGGTCTATCCTGAAAACAGCAGTGACCCTTGATCTTAAGGCTGGTTTCCTATAAGCAGAGCCTGTGATGGGGCTTTGGGAGAACATGATTTACTGGGGGGTTCTCTGGGGAAGGCGGGGCCGGTAGGGGGTGAAGGAAGCAGAGTAAGAAAGGAGAAAGCTCAGAGCCAAGACGGGGTCTCAGGAAAGTCTGGCCTGGCCTTGATCCACGGGGCGAGGACTCTGGAGAATAAAGCAGACGACAGAACTGTCGGCCCTTGAAGCAAGAAGCGCGGCCTGTTGTAACCCCTCTCAGTCACTGGCCGTGTACCAGCGGTGGCTCTAGTCGACTGTAGGCCATTTCCCAGAGACGGTGACAGCTGAGAGTGGAAGGCAGGGATTGTCACCCTGGCCGGCATGGGGGGCGCCTGGCTGTGGCACCCACGGCTTCTAGAAAGGTGATTCTCAAACCGTATCGAAATCAGCTGGCGACTGGGTTGCCACATTCAGCGAATAAAAACACCGCGCGCCCAGCTAAACCTGAATTTCAGGCGAGCGCTTTCAAGTCTAAGCAGGTGATGGCGCATGGGACATAGTTACACTGGAAAAGGATCCGCGGTTTCCCGAATTGGACTGCGCACCCTGAGCTCCGTCTCCTCGCTGGAGAGCTCGCCGAGACAGCCCGCTGCTGGCCCCAGCGCATCAGGCCAGGGCGGGGGCAGCGAACACCCCTCTCCTACATCCCCGGGTTCAGCCGATTCTGCTGATCTGGGGGTCACGCACGTGTTGAAAACCAGTCCGAAGGCTGAAAACCTTAAGAATATAAGTCAGACTGTGGTGTTCGAACACTTCTAGGGCTTCTCCAGCCTCAAAAAGGAAAAGCCAAAGTTCCAGCGGAGTCTTGCGAGTCTTGCGAGGGCCCCGCGGCTGCCTGCGAGCTCGCTCCCCAACCCCCTCCCCGTCGTCCGGAAACCCCAGCGACATAGCTGCTTCTGGAACAGCCCAGGCACAGTCCAAGGGGCTTTGCACAGGTGGTTCTCCTGATTACATGGTTCTCCCCAAAACACAGGGCTCAGTCCCCAACCTCCTTCAGTCTTTGCTTAATCCCAGCCTCCTTTCCGATTTTAAATCGCACCCCGCGCACCACCCGTACCCCACCCAGTCAATCTTCTCCGCGCCGTGAACCTCCACAGCACTGTCCCCTTCAGACAAAGGAGACGCATCTTCGCTCGTTCTCTGCCTCCTCCCGCTGAAACTGAAGATCCACGGACGCAGAGATTGTGTTCATTCCGTTCCCCGCCATTCACACTGCTGATACCGCTCCCCGGTACCCTCGAGGGGTGTGGGGTGTGTGTGAAGACACGGAGACACGCGAGTCTGGCTGCCCAGCCCACTGCTCGTCCCTTCTGTGAACACTGGCCCCAAGTCCCTGCACACAGGGCGCACGACCACCTGCAGAAAAGAACTCTTTTGCAAACGGGCGAAGCAAATCATCCAAGCGTGCGGGTGGGTGGTCCGGGGAGGATGGGACTTTTAAAAATTCGATTGCAAAGTGACTTACAGCAACTTGACCGTTCCACGACTGCTAGTTTGGGGCTGTCATTGTTGTTTTAATCAGTAATCAGGGGAAAGAGGGAGGCGGAAGGTGCGTCCCGTCGCCCACAGCCCTGTGCCAGGAGCTGCGTCCCAGCACAGATGGGGCTCGGTCCATTGGGTACACATGCAAGCGTCCATCAGCGACCCCACACCAAGCCGCCGCGTGCTCTGCTTTCATAAGCGCAGAGGGTCCCCCACACTTTGTCCCAAGCGTTCCCAAAACAGGGCGAAATTTTCCCTGAGGTCGATGCAAGGGTACCCTCACGACAGACCCGGCCGACCTCTCATCTGCCCCGGGGACTGGCATCCTCCACGGGGGCTGGGGCGGAAGGGGGAGCGGAAGGGACCGCCCAGCCCCGTAAGTCGCTCTCAGCTCAGGGCCCGAGGGAAGACGCGAGCCCAGGGGTGGCTCCGTCCTTAGACCTCATTCACCCAAGGGTGGTGGCATCAGAATGGTACTTCAAGCCAGCCACGTGGCTGGGCTACTGCTCACTGTGCCCAAGAGAAATTATTTCTAATGTCTCTTAGGAACAGGCGCAGTGCTTGGAAGTCGCCTGGCGTGGACAGAATCTCGTGAAATAACGGAGGTCCCCTGGCACGGGGACCGAAGGTGCACCAGCACCCTACACGGGGGGTCTGGGACGCAGAACTTCCTCTGCCAAAGCTAGGACAGTCCCAGGCAGACCGGGACAAGGTGGCCGCCCTGCCTGAATCCCCGCCACGTGGCTGTCCCCAAGCCCAGCAAGGACCTCCCATGAGTGGCTTTCTTGTTCAAGGTAAGCTGCCGTTCCCAAGCCTCAACCCTGCACCCTACTCAGCAGTGACCTGGCCTCGGCCCCTCAAGGCCCCAGCTGCACCCAGTCAGCCCAGAAAACCCAACAGGAGGCGGGGGCAGGGCAGGTAGGGGCGGCAGGCCCAGGTGGAGGTTATTCCGGTTAACTAGGAGGGTGGGAGAAGCCGGAGTATAAATAGGCAGATTGCGGCCGCCCCTCCTTGGGTGGGGCTGATTGGCGTGAGCTGCTCTGGGGCCTCCATGCTCGGTCACTGACGCCCACGGCCCCCATGGGGTCAGGCCGCGGGAGCTCTGGCCGCGGGCGCTCTGGCGGCGGGCGGGGGGCTCTCAGGCTTGCGAGTTTGCCTCTTTCTCTGGGTTCCTTCTCCCCGAAGATTCTCCGGCCCCCCTCTTTCTTTCTCTCTTTCCTACTGAAGCCTAAGGAGGCCGTGGCTGCCGAAAGCTAACTCCGGCGCGTCTCCGCTGGGACCGTCTGAAGCCTCCTCTTGGCACAAAGAATCCTCCTCTGCTCTCAGGCCTTTCTGTCCTCAGAAGAGGGACCGGGAGCGGCGTGTCCTTGGTTCAGGGAACCAAGGTGAAGCTTCGGTTAGTCTAGCAAAAAACAGAACAGGCCGGGAAGGAGCTAGCTGGGGCCCTAACGACCCGGCCTCGCCAGGAACAACAAGACAGGGTCTCAAAAGCTGTCTCCCCACCCCCGTCACCATGAAAGTCCCGTTGGGGGGCCTAGAAAGGGCCTCTACAAGGCCCGTGGGTCAGAAGTTGGGAAGTGGGGGGACTGGGGCTCGGGGGGACGGCTCTGTCTTGGCCAACACTGTCTGCTTTCCGCGGGAATCAGGCCAGCCGGACTCCATCAGAACAGTCGGGTCGAGAACGGGAGAACGACACGGGGGTGGTGAAGAGAAGCCTGCGGACCGAGCCCAGGAGCCGCAGGCCCCTCCCGCTCAGCTCCCTCCCCTCCGGAGACCTCGGAGCAACAGGCAGGGTCTCCTAGGCGCCACTTCGTTGACCCATCTTGGGAGTGTGGGGTCTAAGGGGCTTCTCAGATCCAAACTGATGATGGCCGAGGGTTCCCGGCACAACCCCGCTGAGCCAGGGTGCAGGTGCTGGGCCGACGCAGCTGCAGGATGAGGGGCATCCAGCTGAACGGGGATGGGCACGAGCCTCGCCCCCAGCTTCGCCTGAAGTTCAGGACGCTGGTTCCTTTTCTGGGCAGTGGATGACTCAAGGGTAGACTCTGTCCTTAGAAATCTTCCACAATTAAATCAGGCCGAATATGCCTGGAATGAGGGAGTTGAGAAGGGGCAAGAGGCTATCACGGCTGGAGCCGGCCGCTGGAGGGCCCTCGGGACCCCATCTCCCTAATCTAGGAAGCCTGGGGAATGCCGCCTCCTATCAATTAAGGGCTGTCTGGGGGCCAGGCTGTCAGCAAACATGAGCCAAAGACTAAGTATCCTCGTAAGCTTGAAGGTCGTTCTTCTAAACTAAGCATTTCACGAACTGAACTGAATTAAAGCCAAACGCTCACCTTTCCCTTAACCTGAAAGCTCCAACGTCCCTGCACAGCCCCGAGGCTTCTCTGGTCAGCGTTCACAGTGCCGTGTTCCCACGCTTCTCACTCTCCCCTACAGAACCCGTTATCCCCACCCCAAGACAGGAAAATGTCAGTTGAGACTTTCTCAAAGCAGCACAAGCACTGACTCCTGGAGAAGGGATTTCGACCCAGTTCCGCTCGGCCAGCCGGGTCTCTTCCTTGATGCCGGGACCACGTGAATTCGGTTGTAGCCCAACTCCCTCCTACCCCATGAGCCTGCCTTCCTTCACCGCTTTGATGCTACTGCCAGAACTTGTAAAACAGGGGCGCTCGTGAGGCTTCCACAGGCCCCACTTCGATATGGGGTGTGTCCGAAGTCAGGGGACACCAGCTTAACTCACTCCTGTGGGTGCAGGCGTGGGCGTCCAGCTAGAAGTGAGAGGCTAACTGGATGGCTTGAGGCAGCCCCCAAGCACTGCCGCCAACGGCCATCAGCTGGAGCGTCCCTTCGACACGGTGGTGCCCGTGTGGCCTGCGGAGAACTTAGGAAAGCAGTGGGCCAGGAAACGCCACGGCGGGGAGTCGCCTCGCGCACGCCACGCTGCCACGGGTTCTGATGCGCCCTGCAGTCCTTCCGCGGTGCAGAAAATTCTGCTTAATGTGCTTAATTGGGAGAAGCCCCTCCCCAAAAGTCATCCGGTATCAGTCACGAGCCTGGCTTTCTGCGTCGGCTTCGGCAAGATGCCATTCCCTCCATTGTCACTGCTGAGGAAAGTCACTGCTAGGGCTTTTCCAGTCAAAATAGTCCTCCCCAAACAACACTTGCGAGGGAGCAGAACTGAGCATCTAGCCAGGGGGCCACTGGCGCCGTCGCTGGACAGCTCTGAGAAGGAGGCCATGCCTCGAGTGACACTTCATGAGCACGACGTCTTCCGCGCAGTATCGGGGATGCCTTGGGAGGGGCGTGGGCAAGGGAACGCTTCGAAAGAATAGAATGATCCTTGTCAACACCCCCCGTCCCCCATCTTCTCTGCTCTAACTTCTGGAGCCGCCTCATCTCTGTAAACCAGAGCCGTCGAGAACCGAACTCCAAGGCCAAAGGGTCGGGGGCATCAACCACTTTGCAGGATGAGCGAGCTTTTTACTCCTGAGACTTGTGAGTCCAAGGAAAGCACATCCCAGCGTGGGCGGGGCCTGCACGGGGGCCGGTCGGCCGGACACGGCCGGAAGTTCTGTCACAGGCAGGGATGGAAACTCCTAAAAACGGGAGAAACGAGACCGTGAAAGAACTTTTTTTTTTTTTCCAAACAAGTGGATCTACCCGGGTGGCTGGTCCCTCCATCCCCAGGGCGGCTGGGGTGAGGGGTGGGGTCCAGCTCACAATTTCCATCAGGGGCCACAGATGGTTTTAGCTGCGTCCTGCTTTTCAGAGAGAAAGGATCGACGTTGAAGCCAAAAGCGCAGTCCGTGTGCATCTTAGTCACTCGAGAGTTCTTTAAAAATCGCATAGCGATGAACGGGGAACATCCCCGGTGGTGTGTGCAGCAGCTTAGTCTTTCCGAAGGCTGAGGCCACGTTGCTCTGATACAAACCGAACGTACCTTCTTCCCCCCGCTTTTTTTTTTTTGAGTTGGGGGCGAGGTGGTGATCTGAAGTAACCAGGACGACCAGGGGTGTGGAGCAAGCAGCCTCGCCACGGCCAGCCCGCCTGGAGTGAGGGCGCAGCAAGGCTGTCACCCTGTGCCTGAGCCCCAAGCCCCAGACCCTGGGCCCTCACTCGTCACAGGAGGGCCGGGCGACTCCGCCCACGTGAGACAAGCCTCTGCTGTGTGCCCTCAGGTCCTCAAGGTGCCGAGGCGTCACCGGAGGGGCCACCGTTTCTCCCTGCTGGATGCTTGGACGGGCCTGGCGCTGGCTGACGTCCTGTGGCCCCAGACAATACCGTTTGCCCGGATCCTCCCTGCTGGGTCTCGGTGGCCGTCCCTGGTGTCCCGGCCTCTCCGTGCAGAAGGAGCCTGTGCGCGTTGCCGATGGGCCCTCGGCCGTGCTGGTCGGCGTGGCCCGTCCGCCATGCCGGGGCTCCTGGCTTCGATGACCCCGCAGCCTGCACGTCTGCATGTTTGTCGGCGTCTCTGCTGCTCCCTTCTCCTCAAGGGTGACTTCTCAGGTTGTAGAAGGCGCGCTGGGGTCCGCGTCACTCGTCGGGGAATCTCCATCCTGGAAGGGTGTCGCCTGCCCATTCTCCAGGGTTCCACCCACCCCACCTCCTCCTGGCACCCTCACCTCCTTCCAGCACTGGGTCTCCCCCCGAGACGAGAGTCTCCACCCTGGCGACTAGAGTTTCCCCACTGACGTCCGTGACGTGGCATGTTTCCGAGACCTCCCCGAATCTCTGCACTCTGACAGCTCGTGGGGTTCATTTAAATGCCCGCGAATGCGCGGGTTCCAACCTCTCTGCTCCCAGACCCGCCACGAAGGCTTGGTCCGCGAGGGCTTGGGCCAGGAGCTGCCTGACCCCGGCGACGAGATTCTGGCTCTTTGCCACGTCCCCTTTGCCGCTGTGTCTGTCCCCTCGCTCCTGCCCCTGCTCCGGGGTGTCCCGAGGCCGCGCAGCTCCAATAGCTGTGCTTCCGTGTCCCCACTTCCCATCGTCACCTCCGAGCCTCAGCCCCGTGTCTCCTGATACCTGCTGTCTGTCCCTGTGTCACAGGTGCTTCAGGCACAGGCGACTCTAGATAAAATTCATCACCCGCCCTAAACCTCTGCGGTCCCCACCTTGCTCAGACGCTGTTTGGAAGGAGAGCAGGATAATCCTTGTTCCCAGATGTCACTGGGGCTTTGCCGCCCCCTCGGGT
>NW_006436294.1:5250726-5255840 GCF_000325575.1 Pteropus alecto
CTTTCCTCGAAAGATTTGAAATCCATTTCTGAGCGACGGAGGACTCTGAGAACGGGGTTACACGAAGCCTCGCGTCTCAATGCCGGCAAACGAGCCACTGAGAGGGGTGCAGGTGCGTCAGCCTTTCTCGAGCATCTCCCCCGAACCAGGGGGGCCGAGGGGAGCAGCGCTCGGCGTGTCAGCTCAGCCGACAGTGTCAGATGAACAAGCTTCTTAAAAGCTGGGTACACAAGGTCCCACTTAAAAGGAAACTGCGAGCCTGAGCCTGGAGCGGAAGCCGGGGCTTTTAGGGACCTAAGGTGCCAACATCGTTCTTCCCCATCTGCAGCCGCAAAGCTCTAAACCTCGCAGGCTGCCGGCAGCTCCCTTCCTGTGTCGCCCCAGCCGGCCCACGGCACCGCCCCGGGTGCCCACTTCACCCCTGGAGACTTCAGTTTCCAACTGCCCCTCAAATCCCAATGAAAAGCTGTTTCTCATTTTAGCAAGTGACTACTGGGTGACCTCTGATTACCTACTTCATCAACATAGATTTAGTCTTTGAATAACGACTGCCACGTTGCTTTCGGAAAACGTGGCGTTAACTCACTGTCACCGGAAGTGACCCCATCTAGGACTCCGGAGGTCTCGGTCACGCTTCGCTTATACACTCGGCCTGTGCGCAGGCCAGGCTGAGGGGACAGCTGGCTGGTCATCTGCCACGGAGCAGATACCTTGTCGAGGAGGAAGGGCTCACAGCATGGACAAGGGCAGGCATCCTCCGTTCTGGGGCACCGGTGGGAGGCCGGGGGGGTGGAGTGCCCATCTGATGCTTCCCTTGATCAAAGCTGACCACATGTCGGCTGTGCTGTCCCACGTGACCTGACACCAAGGTGACCCCGGGTGTGTTTATGGGCGTGGACGTGGGGAGGGTGGTGGTGCGGCATCGGAGCCGTGAACACTGCTTCACGCCCGTGGAGGCCCCAGAGCCTTAACTTGCAAGACCCAGGCACACTTTCTTTTTCTCTTTCCTTCCTGGGGCTCTCAGGCCTGTAACTACAGATTTGAGTCAGAAAGGGCCTTTTTCTCAAATGTCGATTGACTTCTTTCCTCTCCAGCAAATGATTCTGTTGCCGGGTCATCGAGGGCCCCTTCTGTCCAGCCTCTGCCTGGGGTTCACGTGCTCACTGTGGCCTTGGTGACACTGGGCAGCTCGAGGCTGGCTGTCTACCTGGACTGGAAGGCTTTCTCTAGCTAGTCTTCAAGTTCAGGAGCAATCGGCCTCCTCGGCCTTCTACCGAAAGTGGCCTATGACTTGTGCGGGTGACAGGAAAACTCCTTCAAAAATACAGGCGCTGACTCATGTTGACTTCTGCAGGAAGCTCGGGGGTTCAGTCCACTCTGCACAGTCACTGCTGGCTTTGGCCATGTCACCTGTTCCCAGAGTAATTGCTGCTGTGGGAGGTGGCAGCTGGCCTGAGAGACTTAGCCCTGATGAAGAGAGCGTTTATCATGTGATCTAATCTTTCCTTGTTCTTCAGTGAAACTCGATGGCTAACCCTGAACTTGGTGTTAGAACCGTGCTACCTCACCTGTCAACACCTCGCCTACGAACAAATTGCAGAACATCCTAGCTAGATGACAGGAGGCCGTTCTCAAACGGCAAAACGAAGGTCCAGAGTGACCCCGGGAATCGGGAAATCTGGCGGAGTTCATGGGAGCCGCCTGACCAGCTTGCAGTTGGCGGGGATGTCGTCCAGCATTGAGAGACACTGTCGTTTATGGCCAAATGTCCAAACATACTCGGACCGCCTGGCCTCATGAACATACCTTAGGACTGCCTCCGATCCATGAGCATCAGGGCACCTGAACTCTACAGAAAAAAACCCTACTGGGAGTATCAACAAGACAGACACGTGGTGGTGCCAGCCAAGATGCCATGAATGAAACAGCTATGCAAACCAAGAATTCCACGTGAAAACGTTGGAGCCGGGTCGCTCTGCCCTTAGAAGCGGCTCAAAGCCCCGCAGTGACGGAGAGGAGCCCGCCGCGGTCCGCTCGCTGCCCGTCCTGCTACGTTCTGAGCTCGTGTTTGTCTCGTGTCCCAGCTGTTACTCGGGCGGGGGTGGGGCGTAAAATAATCTCCATCACTCATCAGTGAGCTAAGTCCCGCGAATGCCTCTCCCGCCATCGGCCGCGTCCCGTGGGGTCCTAAGGCACAGTGTGCCACCTGCTCACAGCAGCACAGAGCCCTGTCTTGTCCGGGCACAGCAGCGCCCGTCTGGGTCTGCAGCTACAGCACCAGCTGAGACGCTCTGGGGGTGCAGACGCCATCCTCCAGGGTTCGGGGTGCGTGCTGCACCCGAACTCTGAAACTCAGGATTCGCAATTCACGCTGAATGGGAGGACTGTGTCTGGTTTCCTGCCCCAGTAGGAAGAACCTGTGAGTAGAAACCAAGGAGTAAATGACCCACTTCCTGTCATTCCCGAAGACCCGCGGGGACGTCACGCTGGCCATCTCAAGTTCAGCTCTGCAGGACGGGGGTCCTCGTCCCAGGAGAAGGGAGGCCTGGGGAAGAGAGTGGGTGGGAGCGTTTGTTCTCGCTGGGGGACGCAGCAAGGGTCCCGTTGAAGTGACTGCAGTCCAGGCTCTTGGGACTTTCTGTCCGAGACCGTCAGGCAAGCAAAGAAGTCCTCGTCCTGGTGGGAGCGGCTGGCCGTGGTGACCGGGGGAGGCAGAGGTGCCATTGCGTGAGGAGGATGTGGCGCTCGGGTGACCTGCTAGGACACACAAAAAAAAAGCTGTGACCCAATGGACGAGCATAGTGGCTCAGCCTGAGACGCGTGTGCCCACTGGGGCTCGGCCCCTCGGATGAGGGTCAGCTCCCACCCCCTAAGCCAGCGAGAGTGGCACAGGTGGCACCTGAGGGGCAGGGAAGTCTCAGGACAGAGAGCGGAGGAAGGAGCCGATGGGTGCCAGTTGCGCCTCTGGGACCAGCTGCAGGGACAGACTGTGGCCCATCCATCCTGCCAGCTCCTTGCCCGTCTCAGGAAGGGGAGGCTGCCCAGGAATAGCTGAGGCCACACGGGCACCACTGTGCCCTCTGCTCCACCTGCTTCAGACTGGCCAACGTGAGTCGGACTTCCCGGGAGAATTTCCGCCCGACGGTTCACATGGAAGTGATAGTCCCGCCTGTCCCGTGGCCGGGCACTGGCACCCTGAAACCTGAGGCTTCCGGCATCTTGGTGCCAAACGCCGGCCCCGCCTGACCCCCGGAGGGATGACTCTCTCCCCTTACAGTGGGGCTCGCTCGGCATTTGACAGGAACGGGCACCGGCGTTTCTTGGAGGGGGACTGGGAGACCGGCCTCCGCCGAGCGAGCTCGGTGACCACGGTGACCACACACGCCACCACGGGACGACGTGAGTCCGAAGCGTCAGTGCTCGAGGCAGAAGCCGGGCGGGGCGCCTTCCCACACTAAGTCACCTTCCCGAGACCTGACGGGGTCCGTCCTGGGCGCCCGAGCAGCTCCTGTCGTGGTCAGGACCGCGATAGATGGCTGCAGTGTGGGGCCTCGCGAGCAGACGGACGGCCCCGTCTCACGGCGGCGTGAACCGGGCAGCGAGGCCTCCTCGGTTACGTCGCTTCCCCGTGTCCAGCGGAGAAGGTGGCAGAGCCCGCAGAGAGGGGCACATGTCTCGGCACACGCGGGGTCTCACGGCGAGGGGAAGTCCCCGCGATCGCTGGCAGGGGGACCGCGATTTCCATGACCTCCCGCCACCCGTGGAGGGCGGGGCGCCCTGGGGCCTGCACGGCCAGTCTCCACGCCCCGGAGCAGCCCACCCCCCAGGCTCCCTGGACAGACGGGGAGCCAGAGGGCGCAGGGCACCGGGAATGAAGGGTGCTCGGGGCCGGGGCCCCCCGGCGGGGAAGGCTGGCGGGAGCTGGTGCCGAGCCGCGGGCCGGAAAGCGCTGTGAAGTGGTGGAGGCTCGGAGGGGCACGGATCGCCAGGGCGGTGAACACTCTGTGATGCCACAACGACGGACTCGCCGCCTGCCCATCGTGCCACGGAGCGCGCGCCCTCAGCCGACCGGGGCTTTGGCCACAGACGGGCCAGTGTGGGTTCGTCCAGTGTTACAGACGCGCCCTGTGGTGGGGGACGCTGATAACGGGGGGCAGGAGGTGCACGGGACACCGCTGCACCTTCCTCTCCATCTCGCGTGTCCCCAAAACTGCTCTCAAGTCTTGTGCGAACGAGGAGGCTCGACCTGAGTATCCTCCGGCTCTAAGCAGGGAATGGGGCCTGTCTTTCCACAGCCGCAGACCCCGTCCCCGTCCCCGTCCCCGTCCCGTCCCTGTCCCGTCCCCCTACCACAGTTAGGGCATCTCTCTCTGAGTCAGTGACGTCTCCACGTGGCACCTCACCACGCCACGAGGTCTCCAGGGTCCCAAACCAGGTAGCGTCGCGGGTGCCAGTGCCCCTGGCTGCAGGTGCGCTGTGAGCGCAGCAGCTGGTCACCGTGGGAAGTGGGGTGAACACCCCCTTCCGAAGGACAGGCTGCTTTTCAGGCAACGATTTCTAATGGGGACTCATTCCACCTATGGGACTTCACGGACATTTCATTTTAGGGACGCGGAGCGTGTTGATGACCCTGCACGTACTACGGGATTTGTTGACCGTTTCCTTATTTCTGAGTGACAAGCTGACCTGTTGCAGGCTGACCCTCCACTTTCAGACCTGGCTGAATCACTAGGACATGGGATATGGCATCTTGGATCCTTGGAAGATGCCAGAGGTGCCTGAAGTATGAGGTCCAGCTCCACCTGGGTGAACCTTGACCTATAAGAAAGATGAGAGGGAGCAGGCCGGGTAAACTCTCCTGTCTTCCACTGATCACGCAAAGGCACAATGTTTTTGCGACCCTTGTGGGCCTAGCGAATGAACCCGCTCAGCGACGCCGATGTCGCTCTGCAGCATTGTGACCGGGCAGCCAGAGGGGGTGCATCGCCCCCTTCACACCTTCTTCCTCCTCAGAACCTTGCTCCCCCAGGCACCACGCACGTCTGACCACTTCAGTCGACCGCATGGGGCACTCCAGGGCGAGAATTGCCACAGACAGAGCCCGGTGTCAGGCG